>NW_027491244.1:1702500-2292188 GCF_021521415.1 Bidens hawaiensis
GAATGGAAAATGATAAAAATAATTTGAGATTGGTTTTTAAAACTATTATTATATATGAGATTAAATAAAGATAACGCACTAAGCTTGGTGTGTGTCGGTAGGCCCAACTAGCTTTGATAGTCCTCTTTTGCAAATTTTATATATCTAATAATTTGAAAAATGGTGAAAACGAATTTTGATGCTTAGAGAAGATTAGCATATCTAAAAACTTTGAGATGGTAAGACTTAAATGCACTCAAACCAGCACACCACCACATGTCCATCTTTTTATGAGCTTAAAAATAGTTATATAATTTATGATGCTATAAAAAAAGAAAAAGAATAAAAAGAGAAGTATGTTAAGAAAGTTATAAGTATTCCGAAAAGTTGGTCCGAAAAGCAAATGACCAAGAGAAAGTTATGTATTGTAAAATGCCAAAGAAGCATTCTCAAAAATAGAAAAAGAGGCCAAAGATGCACATACTAGACGGGACTTAGAGTGTACGTGTTACCAAGGGGATAGTGACTCTGAGGATACACTATTGGGGCTAGAAGGTTTTTAGTCAATAAATATCAAATTAGGAATTCATAGGACAAAGTCCAATAATATTTAGGGTATGCTCGTACGGCCTCCACATGACTATTCATCCATTAAATTTCACCGAGTGCATCTACTTAGTACCATCAACGAGTCCTTGGCTTATGATAATTTGTCAAATAAGTCTACTTTGACTCTAGTTTTTCTAGCTCTCTTTGTCTGAGATGATGTAGGTGTAGCCGTGGTTTTTTAACTTAAAACGCTTAATGCAATTGGGGGTTTGATAGGCTGGTGGCAGGGTTTAAATGGACAACAATATTGGCAATAACAGTTTTTGCGTTTATCTATGCTTAAAAGATAACCTATATGTTTTGAAGATCGACTTTCGAATTCTGATTCCATTGCAAAATAGCTTTTTCAGGGACGGAAAAAGTTTAAGTGTGTGGATATTTGATATTGTCTAAATTATATATGTTATTATATAGATATTTCCTACACTTTAAAGTATTTTGAGCCTGGTTTTTATTTAATATATTTCTATTTGGCTCATAATTGGAGTTTTGAGGTTTCATGAGACCATGAGCTAAATACAAGTAAATCAACTCAACAATAATAGCTCCTGACCGGTTTATTTTATCTACTCGTTTTTAATCGGTGCATTATACATTATCTTAATTTAGATTCTAAACATGTTTAAAATTTGACAAACAAGAATACGTAAGCAGTGGACTTTGGCAACATATATAAAATCAATTGAATGAATGTTGGTGAATGGTCACGTGGAACTTGAAGCAAGAAATAAAGTCACTTTCATTATTTTGGAATTTAAGTTGCCTGGGCCTATTAATAATTTTGGGCTGAATCTCAGGGCATAACAAGTCAGAAAAGGTTGAATTAATAAGATATATGTCAGCAAAGCAGATAATAAAATGGAAAGAAAGAACCCTACAGTGAAAAGAAGATACGCTGCAGGGGCTGTCGTGAACAACAAGGGGGAGGGGCACCCCTGTTGAAGGTTCAACTAGAGAAGCTTGGAGAACTTGAACGTAAAAGAAAATCAAACAAGCAGACTAGTAGCTCAATTAATTTATATATTATTTGATGAACTGTATTATATACTTTTTCTTTGTTTCATCGATTATTATTATGATTGGCTAAACTGTTATACTGCATGGGATTGGATGAATACTTTTTAGACTCGTTTTATTATTGGTCTTGGATTATTTATTGGTTTGTTTATGTTTTGGTAAAGTTTTTATTTTATTTGGTTGTGATGCATATATGCGTATTTGGTATTAATTATGATCAGTTTTTGTTCCATATGCGTCTTTGTGAATGTCTTTCATGTATGGATGCATATTAGGTTGTTTACTGTGTGTTTACAACTAGTTTATGGTTTATTGTTAACGAATTCCATAAGAGCGGTAATTGAGAGTTTAGAGATTCCTTGTATTCAGCCACTTGAGAGACCGGGAGGTAATTAAGTGTCGTCTGTTTTGGTGTGGGTTCGGGTAGTGATTGTACGAGAATGAGTTACCCTTTACAGATCCGAATTATAACCAAATTTAATAAGAATTGTAGGTTCCCAGCCGGATCTACACGGAATATCTCGTTCTACATAGGTGCGGAATCCCTACGTAAGACGATACGAGCGTAGAAGACGATACACGTAACACGATCAAACACACGTTACAATAAACAAAGACACGTTGTATTGCAACTGGAAACACGTGATTCACTGATCACCGATTACACAACTCGTAAACTCGTTACCTCTAATTCTGTTCTACTAAGCCGTAACCTAAACACTTATAAAGCACGACAACTTCGCCTAGCATGTTTAGGCGAAGTTGTTCCTAACTTCGCTTGTTCCACAAGTTCGCCTATATCAGCGAACTTGTGAGAACTTCGCTTACATCCAAAACACAAATCCAACTAACTCGATTACAGACACTAGACACTGAACTACTGACATCATGTACCAACAGACTCCCCCTTGGCAGTAGCTTCATATCTCTATCTCCAAGCACGTGTCTTGTAATCTTCAACAATCTTGTATCTTTCATCTTCACGAATGAACTCCTTCTCGTACACAAACCGAAACAACTCTTTGATATTTCTTCGCTTCTTCTTTTCAAGCAGGAATATAAAATATTTTCTTCTCGTTCAGCACCTGCAGATCAGCTTGAGACAAATTCACTAAATGCATAGGATCATATACTCTCATCAGCTCTTGTTCATCTTCATCCTCCATTACTGCTTCAGCTGTTTCACAATCAACGTACCACCATTTCAGATCTTTGAGCACATCCTTGGGCATTTGTTTCATCGGCACTTCTTTTATACACCGGATCGGCTTATACTTAATGATCATCCAAGGCTTGCCATCTGCTCTCATTCCTCTATCTTTGTCTTCAACGAGCTTTCCTTTCTGTGGTTTCAACAGCTCGAACATCTTCTCCTTTATACTTTCCTTCCATACTATCTTCCCAATTACTCTAGCCATGTTATCATCACTTCTGTTTATCAACTCCAATCTGGCTAAGTCCTTCACTTCACATTCTGGCAATGTATTCAACGATCTCAACAGCCTTTTGAAGTACTGAACCCCATCATACCTTTTAATCACAAAGAGCCTCAACTGCTCATCATATAACCAACATATAATCCCCTTTTTCGATTCAGCATAACCCCTGATGTTGTAACTTTTCTTGAACATAGCAGGGACCGCCGGTTTCTTCGTTTTTACGAACCACTGAGCATAGCCTTCTTTCCATCTTGGCTGCTCCTCCCATTCCGTCTCATCACTTCCCATATCTTGACCTATATCTGACTTATGAACTTCCGGAATCTCGTGCTCAACATTCTCCTCTACAATCTCTCCCTCTTCAATCTCATTATCAATAACAATCTCTGCCCCAATCTTCTCTATCTCATCAACCGGTAACACATCGTCATCACCTACAATATCATCATACACCTCTTCAGCATCCACGACCACCACATCATCACCCGAACCGCCAACTGCACTCGTTGACTCCCCCTGAGATGTGAAAGTCCCAAGAGCTTGTTCAGTTCTTGGCAACTCTCCACCTGCACCTTTCGATGCATTGGGATCATCGTCTCGATCATTACGCTTCTTCGTCCTCAGCTCATCACCCTTACAGCTCGTCTCCCCCTGAGATGCCAAGAACTGCTTCAAGGCATCAATTATTTTGCCATGTTCGATCAGCAGGGACGACTGTATCTGATTCTCTGCAACGAGGCGCTGAATAGCATGGGTCTGGATAAGATTTACCCTTGACTGTTCTACCACGACCCTTTCAAGCGCTGCTATTCGTTCCAAGTCGGATAAGGTTGCATCGAAATCAAACCTCAGATGTGATATATCTTGAGTGTACTGAGGAGGGATTTCCATTGTAACCGGGACCTCAGAAGTAGGCGTAAAAGTAACCACAGGTGGTATCGTAACTGACAACCCTGCAGTAGCTACAACTGTCGACTCAATAAATCTTGCCACGACCTCCGTTGGAGTAAGAGTTGGAGGTGGCAAAGATACAATCTCCGGAGTCGAGAGTTGGAATGTAGTGGGTGGGAGGCCGAATGAGGATGAGGTAGCCACCACGGGAACGTCCGTGGCGCCTGGCTTTGTAACTTGCAATGGTGTAGGAACCATGGTCATACCGGACAGTGCGGGTGGAGTGAAACGTACCACCCTTGAGCTCTCACCAGCTCCCGAACCTGCACCTGTCCGTTCCCTTCTCGATCTACGAACCAACTGATGTACTTCTTCCTCAAAATCGGACTCACTGTCATCATCGACTCTCTTTCTCTTCCCATGAATCCGTTCTTGTGTTACCAAAATTCGTCTCGCTTCAGCCACATCATCATCTGATGAATCAGAATCAGCCACCGTCGTAGCTGCCCTAGTAACATTCACACTAGAAACCTGTGCAACAGAGACTTGCACATTTTCCTCTGGATCAATACGTTCCATATCAAAGAAGCCTTGACCACCAAACGCTGCATCAAGGTCTACATTTTCCTCCGGTGACACAACAGGAGCAGCAGGTATAGCTTGTTGTACCTCAGGTGGTTGAGGTGCTCCAGCCTGTTATGGATGAGGATCCCGAAACTCGTCCCCACGAGCTGGAACATACTCTGGGTTGATCAAATACCCAAATAGTGGAGTATGTCGAGGACGGAGCTCAGGCTTGCTTCTTTCACTCGATGATCTACACTGAGCGAAGATCCTTTTGCTTACACTTTCCACGTATCTAATTGGGCGGCACTGAGGTAACGTGGGAGCAACATGATTCAAGATCATTTGTAGGAATCTTGGATACATAAGAAATCTCTCACGCGCCACCGCTCTTCTCTGACGATCTATCTCGTAAAATACCATCTGACTAAAGCTGTAACGCTTATTGTAAGTCAGTGCAGTCATCGCCGACTGCATGGTCGCACCCATCCCGTCTGTACCAGCCTTTCTCCCCGACATACACACGATCATCACGTGCATGAGAAAGCGCCACTGGTCTAGCAAGAACCCCTTACGTCTCTGAGTATCCCCCAAAGGACCAGAATATCCCATCCTCAGAAACGCACCATCTCGGAATGGAGCTACAAAGTCTGTAGGATCGTCTCGCGTTTCATCCCCAAACTGTAAAGCCACCCTGATCTGTTCAGACGAGAACTGAACTATCTGATTGTTAACCGTTGCACGCATAACCGGGGGCTCAACTCGACAGTCATATTCCACTGTCTGCCAAAAATCTTCAATGTTTGGCAAAGATATCGGCAGTGTTGTGGTAATCGCGTGGAATATACGCGAGCGTAGTAGAAACGTGATGATCTCGCGGAAATCATCAACACCGCTCGCATCCGGGTCCAATGTGATGTACATGTTATGCCCCGGGAAAAACTGTCGGTTGTTGTCTCCACCTTCATCACCACCTGCACCACCTGCTCCAGCAACAGCTGCCATTTCTGCAACAAACAGTCTAAGTTAGAGAATTGTCAAGGCAAATCACAAGTTCGCCTGTTACCATGAGCGAAGTTATGATTTATTCTGTGTAGGCGAAGTTAGAGGTGGGGCGAAGTTGGGAACAACTTCGCCTCAACTTGAACTTCGCGTAATAAATGTTAAATAAAAAGGGCAAGGCGAAGTTAATGATAACTTCGCCTAACCACAACTTCGCCTCATATACGGTTACAAAATTAATTATCAGGCCAAGTTAAACCTCAGACGAAGTTAAGGATAACTTCGCCTAAACTGTAAGTTCGCCTGAATATGAATCGGCAACAGTTAGACGTTCAATACGACGTGTAGCTGGTGAATTTGGAGATTGAGGATCTCGTAAAACATGTTTTTAAGACGATCTAGACGATCAATATGATTACGACCACGTGAAAACAAGTTTGAAAATCGGGTGTCGAGGTTTCGACAAAACAGGGTCGCGAATCGGGTCGATACGACCTTTGATTTACATCAATGACATAGATTATACGATACTACAACCCTACACACCTTTAATCGGAATAGTAGTCGAGAAAATCAACACAGATTTGATTCGAAAGATAAGTTCGCTTAGGGTTACGGAAATAAGTTAGCTGGTTTATGAAAATAATAAACAGTTTGACCAGAAAAATATCTTTATATAGGGGTAAGGTTACACAGGCGAAGTTATGGATAACTTCGCCTATTGTAGGCGAAGTTATGGACAACTTCGCTGATATGAAAATTTTCACAACAAACCCCTATAATTTGAACAATTTGTAATTAAGTTTTAAAACATCCATTAAAGCGTTAAATGATACGATCAAGCCCAAGTAACCAGGTATAAAATCATACAATTACATAAGTAGAATAAAATTTTAAAATAAAGTACACGGGATCAAATTTCAGTCTTGACAGAGACTACCATGTTTTAGAAAAGATCCGAACAGGAATCACACTAATTAAGTGACTGTCACATAGATCCATGTTCAGCTGTATTATGAAATAAAGAAACAGGTTGTAAGCAGGTAAATAACTTAGAATGGTTTTCATTGCTTCTGTGATACGGGTTAGGTTCAATTAAGCTCAAAACTTAAATGGGCAACACTTCAGAGATTGTGATGTCTCCTATCTATTCTCAAAGCGTATTTGGCTTTCCCCAAGTCACCCCGAGTTGACCTCAACCCGTAGTGTCTGATTAAATAGTAAGTACTCTTCGATCTTCAGTCTCTTCTTCCCGTTCACTTTCTTACATCTTGATTGAGAAGTATTAACCTTAGAAGCTCTAGAATGTCTCAGTAACATTTTTTTTATTTTTTTTAAGTATTTACACAGTTTCAGAGTCGTATTGCAAGTCCCAAATCTGGATCACTGCAGTTTCTTGACACGCTATCTTCACGGGAATCAGAACACTCACGGGCTCGTGTATGACTGGGTAATCGCTTTTCTGCCTATCATTCGGAAAGATATATATGGAGACATGCACAACTCTTAAGGAGTTTCCACGTAAAATCGAGGAGATTTAGTTAGTATCACTTCTACTTTTACGCACCATAAAAAGCTACCATGACATACAATGACTGTTCTAAAGTCTTTTAGGCCTAATAACTTCACTAGTTAAGCACACAGAATCAGTATATCTATCACTTTCCAAGGTTGGATCAATTTTCTGTTAAACATAGTAAAGGAACTTCTTACGAAGTAGTAGACTTGAAAAATAATTTCATCTCCCAAAAAAAATTTTAACTTCTATCGCCCCGATCAAGTCGAAGTCTTCAGGTAAACGGCTATCCTGAAGATCCAATGGATCAGCTGGACCGACCACATACAAGTATGTGTCCTTCTAACTAAGTATGAACGACTAATTTTCAGCGAAAGAATTAAAAACACATCATAAACCGGCCCGGTCACTTTCAGTCATCTGGTTAATGGCTATCCTCATATTCTACAAGTAGACATGAGGACCAAACATATCCGAAGATATGTCCTTCAAACTGAGGCAACCGACATAATTCTAAGCGATAGTGATTAATTTTTTTTTTTTTTAAACAAAGACAAGAAAACACGGTTACTCGGGATTGATCATCCCATTCAGCTCAACAAGATTTTGAAAACGAGTTTTGTCAAACGCTTTAGTAAACAAATCAGCGAAATTATCTAACGTATCAACCTTTTCGAGCACAATCAATTTCTTCTCAGCATAATCCCGTATAAAATGATGACGGATGTCAATGTGTTTAGTTTTGCTATGCTTTACGGGATTGTTAGTTACTGAGATAGCAGCAGTGTTATCAATGCAAATAGGAGTATGAGTGAAATTCAGACCATAATCGCGCAATTGCTGTTGTATCCAAAGAACCTGGGAGCAGCAGTTCGATGCTGCCATGTATTCTGCTTCACAGGTTGAAATGGCGACTGAGGTCTGCTTCTTGCACTGCCATGACACTAATCTGCCTCCAAGAAACTGACATCCACCTGTTGTTGACTTCCGATTCTGATTGCGCCATCCATAATCAGAATCTGTGTAGGCGACTAACTCCAAGTCTCCTCCTTTCGTGTACCACAACCCTAGCTTAGGCTTGCCTTTGAGATACCGCAGTATCCTTTTCACACCCTTCAAGTGAGATTCCTTTGGGTTTGCCTGAAAGCGAGCACAAAGACAAACTGCAAACGTAATATCAGGTCTTGAAGCAGTTAAGTACATTAAAGAACCTATGATTGCCCGATATTGGGTGGGGTCCACGTCTGCATCGCTGTCTGAATCAGCACCCAGTTTACGGTTGACGCAAACTGGAGTATCAAATGGAGTGCTGTGCTCCATCTTGAAGCGTTTGAGAACGTCATGGACATACTTAGTCTGATGAATGAACATCTCATCTTTCTTCTGATCAACCTGCAATCCTATAAAGAAAGTTAGTTCACCCATAGCACTCATTTCAAACCTCTGTTTCATGATGGCTTTGTTGGTGCATAATGTCAGTAGTTCATAGTCTAGTGTCTGTAATCGAGTCTGTAATGTTTAATTATGTTTTGTATGTTTAAGCGAAGTTACTGACAAGTTCGCTTAACAGGCGAACTTGTTAGTCAAGCGAAGTTATGGACAACTTCGCCTAAACATGCCAGGCGAAGTTGTCGTGTATTTATATACCTAGGTTACGGCTTGGTTTAGTTGAGTTCCAATCAGTTTTTCGTGTTAGTTTGTTCGAGTTGTTACGAGAGCTGTAACGTGTGTCTGTAATAGTGATATCGTATCACGTGTTTGAGTTATTATATAACGTGTGTTCGTTTCGTGTGTTCGTGTGATTCGTGTTCTATACTCGTAACGATCTACACAGGGATTCCGCACCTGAGTAGATTGAGATATCTCGTGCGATCCATCCAGGGGACCTACAGGCTTCAAACTCCTGACACATGGCGACTTTTGATGCAGCGAAGATGATGTCATCCACGTAGACTTGAACCAGAAGAAAGTCTCTTCCATTTCTCTTAACGAACAGTGTACTATCTATCCTTCCCCTTTCAAATTCATTCTCAAGCAAGTAATCGGATAAAGTTGAGTACCAGGCACGAGGGGCCTGATGTAGCCCATATAGCGCTTTACTTAGCTTGTACACGTGATCAGGAAAGTCTGGGTCAGTAAAACCCGGAGGTTGCTCAACGTACACTACCTCATCGACTTTACCGTTAAGAAACGCACTCTTCACGTCTAATTGGAACACCTTCATCTCCTTGTGTGCAGCAAATGCCAAAAACAAACGAATCGCTTCTAATCTCGCCACAGGAGCAAACACTTCATTGTAGTCGATCCCCTCTTGCTGATTAAAACCCTTTACAACCAGCCTCGCCTTGTTTCTGATAATTATCCCTTTTTCATCTCTCTTGCATTTGAAAACCCATTTTGTGCCAATTGCATGCACATTTTTCGGTTTTGCAACCAAATTCCATACCTCCATCTTCTTGAACTGGGCTAACTCTTCTTGCATGGCTTCGACCCACGAGCTGTCCTTGAGAGCCATTTGATAGTTCTTTGGTTCAATCTGGCTGATGAAGCAGGTGTACAAGCATTCGTTAATGATGCATGTATCTTTAATGCTTGTGTAAACACAGGTGTGCTCATTCAAGCTTTGTGTTGTTTGTGCACCGTCGGACAGATCACCTATCACGTTCTCCAAAGGGTGATTTTTGTGAACTCTCGTAGTCGGAACCGAACTGACTTGCAGATTGTCTTCCAGGTTCGAAGGTAGCTCATCAATGGGTGATTGTTGTTGAGAGTGAAACGGATTGAAGAATTCCTCTTCTGTAGAGGGGGCAGGGGTATCGACAGCATTTGACGAGGAAGGCTGACATTCATCGTACTGCGGTCGTTGCACATAATTGTCTTCCTCATCATAAAGCATCTTCGTAGCAATTCTCTCATCAACTTCTGCACAATCCAAGTAAGGCATGTTAAAAGATTTAAAAAGCCTATCATAGTCGAAAGCCCCAGCGGGTCCCGTGCTTGGTTTTGGTGATTTGTAACTTGTGATATCAGTGTTACACACCACCTCAACCTTGCTGGTCGATGTATTAAAGAATCGTCTGTTGGGAGTCCCAACAACATATCCGACTAAAATACCTTCGTCGGCTATTTCACCAAATTTAGAATTTGTCTTTAATATTGAACACGGGGACCCGAATGGTTCAAGACCACTCAAGTTAGGCTTTCTCCCATGCATAAGTTCATAACATGTTTTATTCAATATTTTAACAGTTAAAACTCTATTAAGGATATAACAGGCTGTTGCAACAGCTTTAGCCCAGAACACCACAGGAAGTTTCGAATCAGCCAGCATGGTTCTGGCTCCTTCAATTAACGTTCTGTTCTTCCTCTCAGCCACTCCATTTTGTTGCGAAGTATACGGAGCGTTGTACTGGTGGTCTATCCCTTTCTGTAAACAGAAGATCTCCATCTGATAGTTTTTGAATTCTGTCCCATTGTCACTCCTGATGTATTTAACCCTTTTTCCCATAATATTCTCAACCTTAGTAATCAAATTTATTACCATCTGAACCGTTTCATCCTTTGACTTCAGGAAATATACCCAAGAATATCGAGAGAAATCATCAGTTATCACCAAGCAGTATGATGTTCCACCTAGGCTTTTTACATTCACGGGACCGAAGATATCCATGTGAAGTAGGTCTAGGGTACTGACTATTGAATTAACCTTCTTGGTGTGATGGGATTTCTTGTGTTGCTTTCCCTTTTTGCACGATAAGCATTGGTCTTCAAAGTTGAAATTTTTCAAGGGAACACCCAGCACCAGCCCATTCTTGACAATGTAGTTCATTTTCCGAAGATGAATATGCCCCATTCTTCGATGCCATAACTCGGACTCCGATTCAGTTGCTTTTGACAGAAGACACGATTCTTCTGTTGCCATCTCAGTCGACCTCATATCCATAACATACGTATTCTTTTCCCTTGGAGCCTTCATTACTATCCATTCATCTGGTATCTTGAAACCAGGATACAGTACGATCGCTTCATTCTTGGTAAAGTGCACAGTGTAATCTTTGTCACAGATCTGCGATACACTCAGCAGATTATGCTTCAGTTCTTCAACGAAATTCACTTTCTCTAACGTCATTTTACCATTAGTCACCCTCCCAATTCCAGTAATCCTTCCACCACTCTCTCCAGCAAAACTCACTCTTCCTCCCTGAACAGGTTTCCATTCGTGTAACAAATTCTTGTTACCCGTCATGTGCCGGGAACAGCCGCTATCCACAACCCATAGATTGTTTGCAGCCCTGTTCAACTGTTCCTGCACGATTAAAGCAGAGGATTAAAATCTGGGGACCCAAGACCTATTGGTCTTGGGTCGATTAAATCTGTTAAAATGCATCCCGTACTTTGGCTGTCCAAAGTTAGTATTAGTATGATATCTGTAAGTCCTAAAAGGATACCTTCTTGTAGATTGACTATGAGACCATCCAAACTTTCGTGAATTAAATGAATTATTACTCATGATTTGGTTGTTAACAGGGAAAAACTGAGATCGATTTCTTTGAAAACCTGGATTTAGTCCAATTTCTGAACTTTGATGAGTTTTCATTTTTACCATTATAGTGATTACTGTTAGTTCTATTCTCAGTTTTCGAAGGCCTCATACCTCTGAATCTCTGCTTCAGAGGGCAATCAGCAATCAGGTGTCCTAATTGATTGCATCTGAAACAACTCCTGTGTTCAACTTTCTTATCAATAGTTGTTTTAGATGTTGAGGCTGCATTACCGCCCGTTTGTCTAACATATGGTGGGACATACGGGTTTAATGGAGAATTCTTTTCATTTGATTTATGTTCCTCTCCACATTTTGGTAATACTGCCTCTTCTTTTGTCTCACTCGACTCGGCTGTCTTGTCCGAATTTGATGAGACAGGACTAGGAGCAGAAATCTTAACATTAGAAACAGGCTTACTCGTTTCGCCTTTACTAACTTCTGGATCTTTAATCGTAACCTTAACCGGAACTGTCTGACCAATTTCAACATCAACAGATTTCTGATTACTAGGATCATAAGTATAGTTATGATTATAAGGTGGTGGAACTTCATGATATCCAATTCCTCCCCTTTTAACTGGGGAACTTTGATCACTTACAAGGTGATCAAGTATAGCAGAGGAATTTCTAAATTGCTCAAGCTTTCTGTTAAGTTCCACCACTTTCACCTGGTGATCAGCTATCTGTTTATCCCTTTCAGCTATTAGTTTGGTTTTCTCTTCTAACACTTCATAGCTAAGATCAATTACTTGTATTTTTTCAGCTAGACTGGCTTTAAGACTTCTGATATCTTTCTCACTAGCTTTTATTTTTACCTTGTAACTATTTTCTCTAGCTTTAGTGTAATGATGATCTTCTTTTAATGTTTTAAATTGAGCATCTAAACTAACAAACTGATCAGTTATTGTTTTCAATTGTTCAGACAGATTTTCACATTTCGTACAAGGGAGTTTAGTACTTACCTCGGAGAGATGGTCTGTCACTTCTGCCATGTAAGCTTGATTTTCTCCAGTCACTTTCTCACTTCCTGCAGTTTCGATGTTTGCCAAATTGGCCTGTTCGAACACTTCCTCCACATGCAGATTCCAGTTGTACTCCCCGTTCTGTCTGGATATCATGGCCCTATTCTCATTACCACCCCCACTCTGTTGTGTAGACCTGTTTTGACTGCGTTCTACACGTTCATTTGTGCACTCTTTAGCAAAGTGTCCATTCTGTTGACAGTTATAACACCGCACCTTTGACTTATCAAAACCTGGTCTTTCACCAACAAACTTTCTACCTGTCTTCTTCATAAACCTCTTAACCCTTCTTACAATCATCGCCATCTGCCACTGCAGATCCATCTCTTCCAGATCATCAGCATCGATCTGATCATAGTCTTCGTCTAGAGTTGCAGGGTCAACAATCTTACCCTTAATGTAATTTTCGTACGAAGCAATGAAAGATGCATAGAGAGCAAACTGCTGTTCAGCATATTTAACACTCATGGGCATCTTAGAGTAGTTGTTGTTAGGAACACTTGAAGCGAAACTACCCGTGGTTGCTTGAGGTTTAGAAGCATTTGTTCCTCCAGCTACAAAACACACATCACCATCCATGTTGAGAGTTACATGACCTTCATGAGTTGAGTTAACGCCCGAGTCTCCCTTTGAGTAGTAAGCAGACGATTCAGACTTCGAACTTGAACTTGAGTTAACTTTTGCACCATACATTCCCGGATCCTGAACCTGATCAGTTGGTATCTCTTTTCGAACCATGTTAAGTTCAAAAGTTCGTAGTTTGTTGACTGCTGTTTCCAAGTCATAGTCGGCAAACTCTTTGTCTTCTCTCATCAAGACAGTGTACATCTCCCATTTCGGTGGGAGAGCATCAAGGAGTTTTTCCACGATCTCATCTTCTTTGTAAGTAATGGAATAATTGCTGAGTTCGGGCATTAGGTGATAATATCTCGTGATGATATCATCAAGTGATTCATTCTTCAAGTACTTGAACACAGAAAATTGGGTTTTGAGTAGTTTAATCTTTGAAGCACGAATCCCCACATTACCTTCAAATCGGTTTTCAAGTGCTTACCAAAGCTCTCTAGCGGTTTTATACTTCCTGAATGTGTGAAGAATCTCTTGTGGAAGAGCCATTGTTATCGCCGCATGAGCTTTGCTTTCAGCCTCATACATTTTCTTTTCTTCCTCTTCCATCTTGTTGTATTTCTTAATCTGTTCACGACCCTCATACAGAGCAGTTGGTGGAATGTATCCATCTTGAATGCACACCTACATTTTAGCATCTTGGTATTTAACATACTGCTCAAACCGATCTTTCCAAGCCACGAAATCGGTACCCTTTAGCATCTTCGGTGCCTTAGTAGCTGAACCCGCTTCCACTTCCATCTTCACCAGTTCCGTAATATTTATTGAAGTCATCTTTTACGAAACGAAAACACAAAAGAAAAATAAAAATTTTATCCTTAACAGTACTGTAGGCGAAGTTGTGGAAAACTTCGCTTAAGTCTTAACTTCGCTTGAATTCTTAACTTCGCTCTCCTTTTTAAATTCGCCTGATTTGGAAAAGTTGTGGATAACTTCGCTTAAGTTAAGCGAACTTGTGAGGTAGGCGAAGTTGTGGATAACTTCGCTTAACCTTATATCTTCGCCTAAACCCTACAAACAGTAGCGGCAACTTCGCCTGATGAACACGATGATTTTGCAAGTTTGATTTCTGGATTTTGCGAGGTATGCGAAGGTGTAATGGGTTGTTTTTGATGGTGGGAGGTGAGTAGGACACAAAAACTCGGTAAACTCGTCCCGCGAATAGTCGAACGGAACGATTTCTACACCCGCGTGATAATCCCGAACCACACAATCACGAGCAAAAGCTCTGATACCAATTGTAGGTTCCCAGCCGGATCTACATGGAATATCTCGTTCTACGTAGGTGCGGAATCCTTACGTAAGACGATACGAGCGTAGAAGACGATACACGTAACACGATCAAACACACGTTACAATAAACAAAGACACGTTGTATTGCAACTGGAAACACGTGATTCACTGATCACCGATTACACAACTCGTAAACTCGTTACCTCTAATTCTGTTCTACTAAGCCGTAACCTAAACACTTATAAAGCACGACAACTTCGCCTAGCATGTTTAGGCGAAGTTGTTCCTAAATTCGCTTGTTCCACAAGTTCGCCTATATCAGCGAACTTGTGAGAACTTCGCTTACATCCAAAACACAAATCCAACTAACTCGATTACAGACACTAGACACTGAACTACTGACATCATGTACCAACAAGAATACTCCTTTATGCCTTAGGGTGTTTTGTGATTAGAGAGACCGGGAGGTAATTTAATCTTTGGGTACCTTAGCATAGTTAGGTAACGTGGGACTGGGAGGTGATCCGAACCATTAAACCGTTGAGCTTACATGGTATTGTTGGTGAGACCAGGAGGTGATCTAGCGTACTTTAGTTATTCCTTAGTGTCATATTTTTAGAACCCGGTTACCAATCATATATCCAATTACAAGAGTTTATTAGTTAAATAGTAGGATTTCTTGCCTAGGTAGTTGTTTCCCTTATTTGAGTTCTAGTTCGATTTGTTCGTGTCAGTTTTAGTTTAAATATTTTTTAGTTTTTAGTTAATAATTAAA
The DNA here is from genome assembly GCF_021521415.1 of Bidens hawaiensis. NCBI lineage: Eukaryota > Viridiplantae > Streptophyta > Magnoliopsida > Asterales > Asteraceae > Bidens > Bidens hawaiensis. The sequence goes on from NW_027491244.1 coordinate 1,717,717, forward strand.
AAAGACAAAAATCAATAAAATCAATTTATTTAAGATATTAGTCAGAGTCTAGTTTAGGTGTCGCTAGTGTCTCGTGGGTTTGATATCCGGACTTCATTAGGCTTTACTACAGTTGATAAGTACACTTGCCTGTCTAGTGGTCTAGCATTAGGATAGTCTAGATTTATAAATTTAAAACTAGAGTGTCTAGGTTAGGTTAAGTATTTAATAGACCGTTTCGCACATCAAGTTAAGGTAATTTGTAATGGACTGATTGATTAATCTAGTTATTAATTGCTAGTTTTTTTTTATTTAAGCTTAAGTTTATAGAATCTATATGAATTAACATGATGAGATGTTAATTGGAGGTTGATTTGGTGGAATTAGAATCAGAATTGGATTTGTGTTCTGTGTGTTTGATGAGTTGGATTATTGATTATGTTTGATATGGTTTTGGGTTGATTTTGAGCATTGTACGAAACACGGGATTCTGTTATATGATTTATAGGATTTTGGGTATAGTTTGAAACGATTTGAGGTTTGCAGAATGGTTTGAGTGCGTTCGCGAGATTGATACGGGTTGTTTGAGCCTTTGATTGATCAATTTGGTGAAAAATTGATCAAGTAATCCATAATAGGGGTGTGTTTTTTATCCGTACCCAAATAAGGAACCCTAACCGAAGTGGCCCAAGACCCGAATAACCCGATCCGAATTCACCCGAACCGATTAAACTCCTAACCCAAACCCGAGATAAAATATTTGGGTCGGTATTTGGGTTGAAATACCCTTATTCGGGTTGACCCGAATAACCCGAAGTATGATACATCGATGTAAGTATCCTAATTTTTATATGGTAGTTTAGTGTTGAAGTAACATAGTAACCATATGTATTCGTGTCCGGCTGTTCTCAATACTCGAAATAATATTTGGATCTATCACATTGGATCCTAATGCATTAATTACCATAAAACATGTTGAGAATGTATCTTCAATTCAAAAACTTAAATAGTATAGTATTTAAACTAATATGTATTTGGCATGTTTCTTCAATCTACACAAGTATTGATCCATATGCTACAACACTTCATCCCGTCTAATGTATGCTTGTATGATAAATTTCAGGTTTGCTAAATATTATAATTCATTATTGAATATGGTTATATATTAAGGAAATATCGTTAGGTTTGAACAGTTGGATCTGGAAGTTTTCCAGAATCTGGAAATAATTGTTTGAAGATTTGAAGATACATAGTCATTCGATCATTCGTTATGCATGTGATCTTCATTCGTTATCAGATCCTAATTAATTCGTGACACGTGTTAAGTTTGTTACAACAGAATAACAAACTCATTTGTCACTGTAGCTAATTGGTTATTAGTAATTTGTCATTCGATCTCAACCATTCGTTACTCATTCGTCACTCATTCGTTACTCATTCGCTCATTCATTCATTTACTCATTCGTCACTCATTCGTTACTCATTCGCTCACTCATTCGTAATCCATTCATTACTCATTCATCATTTATTCGTTAATTATACGTGTTGGTCATTCGTCAGTAATTACTGGTCATTCGTTAAGTTACTGTTCCTCATTAATTATCAACCATCTTCACTCATTCGCTATTGAATTTTTATTTTAATCCCTTAATATTGAATTTGTTAAGATTTAAACTTTTATTGACTTAAAATGGCTGGTTATTATGCAATGGCTTCTTCTTACGTACTAATGCAGCAAATGTTACATCTTGATGCTGAAATTGGATCTCATTCGAAATGTCATCATTTGATGAAATTTAGTGATTTTGCTAAATGGGAACCACGTTTCATTGCCTTAACGATGTGTATACTGTTCCTATTATTGGAAATGAAATTACAGGATTTACTCCAAAAGCCTTTTCTGAATACTGGCAAGACGAAAAGAAATCTTCAGAGATTGAGACTAAAGCATACTCTACTTTGACTATGGCATTACCTGATAATATCTTTCATCAAGTAGGGAGTATTAAGATATGTGCATCATTGTTTCAACACATCAAGATGAGAAGTATGGGAAATACGTAATAAAGCAAGAAAGTGATGTTGAAGTTTCAATTTAGAAACTTTAACTTATTAAGAGGTGAGACTGTTGAAACGATGCTCACTCGTTTTAATCATTTGATAGCTGAAATGAACAAGTTAAAGATGGAACCATCTGAATCTGATAAATTGATATAGTAAAGAATGCTTTACCTGGTTCATATTCAACGTTTCTAATGGTGTTGAAAGAAAACAACTATTTCAAGAATGAAGATCTAACGGCCATGGAATTCATGCAAAAAGTGGAAGATCGAGAATATGATCTAAAATGTCAGAAATCTTCAAAGTAAACTCAAGATCCAACTCCTTATGGAGGTTGTTTGCCTTTGAGTAGTTCTCCAACTCCAATTACTGCATTTCTTACTCAAAGTGCACAAGAGGGATCTTCTGCCTATAGTGATCCTAATTTATATTTCATGGCTTTTGGGTTTAATGACAATTTTGGGGATCAGCACCACCAAATGTTAACATGAAAGAAGCTGAACATAATTTGCTTTTCTTTGTGCGTTTATGTCATAATATGAAAACTTGGTAGGATGTAAAATTGCTACAAGTGAGCTGACTGATAAAGACTATGACCAAATCAATCCAAATGATTTGGAACTAATGGATCTCAAATTGAATATGGCCATGATTATTAGAAAGGGGAAGAAGTTTATGCAACGAACTGGTAAAGACTTACCATCTCTGAACAAACGAGTTGGTTTTGACAAACTTAAAGTCAAATGGTACAACTATCAAGAGTTTGGTCATTTTGCCAAAGAATGTGTTAAGCCGAAGATGGAGTATAATGGACCTCGAAGTCAAGAAAAAAATTCTGAAAAGAAGGTTAATGATTCTCCTGAAAAGTCTTCTGGTGGTAATTTTTCTAAAGCTTCAGGATCACAAGCTCTTCTCTCTACTGAAGGAATTGACTGGACTCAAAGGCTGTTGTGTAATGATTATCAAGCAAATCTGGCAATGTTCGAGCTACTGAAAGTTTTCAAGATGCTAATGGGAATGAAATGTCTTCTGACAATGAGACAGAATCGGATAATGATGATTCTTGTCATATGCAACCAACTTCTTTTCCATGCATGGCTAAGATTGACGAGATTAGTTCTTCTTCTGTTAAATTATCTGAAAAATGTGCCTTGTTTTGAATGTGAATCTATTAAGTCTAGAATTGATTCGCTTGAAGAGCATAATGATTTACTAGTGAAAAAAATTTCTTCAACAAAGATACATATAGACAAACACTAGAATCACAACAAGGTTTATAAATAGTTACTAAAATTTGTTAAAAGGTTTTAGTATTAAATATTTAAAAAGGGTTTTAATTTAATATATATATATATATATATAATTTATCACGTAATTAACATATCAAAATATGGTTATAAGCTCGAGTATGTTATAAAAGATTTTATTTTATATAAATATTATTACTTGTTATCAATTATTTGTTATCTACAATACTAAAATAAAAGAAATCATAATTATTAGTAAGAATATATATACATATATATATATATATATATATATATATATATATATATATATATAAATACATTAAACGTACTTTTAGTTTAAAATAAACATTTAAAACAAATTTCTTTAGATAATCTATTCAAAATTTTATAAATATTTATTTAAGTATTTTATTAATTAAAATATACTATTTATTAAATTAATAATTCAAATCAATAAAGTAATAATAAATCTATGTAATATTTAACTTTTGCAAGAACACACTTGATCATCAAAGTCCCGAATCTCTATCAATTTTTAGATTCGTTATTCAATTCGTATTTATTTTCCGCAATTATTGTAATTAGGATTGCTCATCGGTAATTCCCGAAGAGCGTAATTTATCGCTTTCTTATCGAATCATTCTCGCTCTGCTTATTTACTAATGTGAGTAATCACTTTATTCTTTTACTTGTTTTCAATGTTTTGGGGACATATGCGTATTTACAGTACTTTCTTATTATTATTATTATCCACATTAGCAACTGATATCCTTGTGTGTATAGCAGTTTATGCCTAACTTGCTATTTGCTTACTTGCTTTATTTGAACGTATTCGGAGAGGTCCAACATATTTTAGTATGATCATACGAACGTCGTAGTGACCGGCTGTCACACCCGAATATGAAGCTGGACATGACGATTGAATACCAACCAAAACACAGCAGAAATAAGGTAGCAAATGTATATTATGACACTATGTCAAGGTTACAATAAACTGTCAAATAAAAATTCAAAGCTAGAATTCCAACTACTATCAAATTATGTGAAGAAACTCTACTATCCATCATGGCTACTTCGGGTTAAGCTCTACGGTTCAACATAAGTCTTCTAAAAGGATCTTCTATCTCCAAAGTGAGCTTTTGTCTAAGAACTAAATTTCCATATCTTGAGAAAAGGTTCATGAACACATGCTTAAAATAATTTGGTCAACTAAAAAGTTGGTGAGTTCATGAGTTTAGTTTATAAAAACATATATATAAAAAGAATCTAAATAGTATGGTGCACATTAAGCAAACTCACAATCAAACCTGTGAACATCTAAACTATATAAACCCCTTACCCATACCCCTTATTGTTATGGGTCAAATTTGCTTATGTCTGCCAACATAAGATACAAAAATGCACCGATATATGTCACAATATAACCATTATATCATTCAGTGGGAGATCGTCCATGATATAGGCCCACTGTGTGCGGGGTCTTCCCCAGATAGTACTACCCATATATATGTGGCTCCTAATGGAGTTAATATTGTGCTACAAAGTCGAGGATTGTTTTTAGCAGCTAAATTGGTCTTTATTAATAATACACCAATAATTTTAAAAACATATAGAAGCATGTATCCACCCAAAAATTTAAGAAAAAGGGTGATGCATGAACTCACCTTTGTTTGTGCGTATGCGTGAATATTAAAACTCTAGAGAATCTTGTATGCTATGCCATAAACGACTCCAATTGATAGACATCCCTAAATGTATATAACATGTCATTAAACATGATATGCATCATATTAGATCTGCTAGTGACCTAAGTTGCATATTTTAATACCTTAACTTAAAGGTTGTTTGGGATTGTGTTGATTTATTATGTCAAGAGTTGTGACAAAGTTTCCTTACTTAGAAAGTTGTAATATTATATTCTTTAGACTTACGCTATGTTATTATATAGTATTATTAGTCACGTGACAAGATAAATAATATCGTACCAAGTTAAAGTTTCTAAAGTTAGGAAGGTTCTGGTTTTCAACCTAGTAGAGTTAGACTAATAATTGCAAACATTATCTAGGTTTTGTTATACCAATAATAGGTATAATACTTATATTAGTTAGGGGCTGTTTGGTAGAGTCTGAATCTGACCCATTAAGAGGAAAATGTTTAAATCGGTCAGATTCGGAGTGTTTGGTTCAACCCTTAGGTCTGATTCGGTCAGATAATTTACCTCTGAATGGTTCAGCTAGAAATTGATGGGGAATGAGAACAAATGGTTGTTGAATGGAATCAAGACCAAATCACCCTCCATTTTTCATCCAACCACCATGCGTGATGGGTCGTCGCCGGAGAACCAGCAAGAGCTCGCCGAAGAAGCAGCTCTAAGTGAAACCCTAACAGCCGTCACCCATTCTCACCGTAAAACCGACCCCAACCACAACCAAACACAGCCACCACAACCTTTCACCATTTATTGTTGCATCCACCCTGCCAATTCCGTCATTAACAAGGTCACCGGAAAATCGATGGGGCCTTATCTGATGACTTGTGACCAGGAAAAAAGGGTAAGAGATGAAGGGGAAAGGTTATGTTGTTCGACAAGAGTCTTCCAACACACCACCATCACTAGCCTCCATGCACCACCTCTCTTGAAGTTCTCCGGTGGAGATCCATTAGCGGTTTCTGGGTAAGAGATAACTTACAATATATATTTGTTAAATTCTGTTTAGTATTTGTTTAGTATTGTATATAGTTGTTTAGTATTGCATATAACTTTTGTTACAATTTTGTTTAGTATTATATTATTAGTATATTATTTGTATAAACAGTGTAAAAATTTCTAACTTTATAATACTTATAGATTCTAATTTCCCGTTTTTTGTTTAAAGAACTGAAACTGATAATTTTTTTTCATTAATGAATATAAAATCTTGTTTGTTTAAAATCATTTGATCTTTTGAATGAGATTAATACCAAATCTACGCAAATGGGTAAAATAGTAATTTTGCACAGTTTTTCAGATGTCTAACCAAACAGATACATTTCATTCAGCTCTTACTGGTTCAGATCATATTACTCATTCAGACATCTTACCCATTCAGCACTTAATAATTCAGAGGTTTGTCAAACAACCCCTTAGTTAGTTTAGGTCCAAATAACGGGTTTGTATTGTTAATTTTACTTTCTCCTTAACGTATGTGGTTAGGTTCAAAGTTCAAAAACAAGTGTATATGTGAAAAAAATTAACTAGTAATATATGTGAAAAAACTAACTCAGGTTATACAAATATAAAAATACATATTTTTATTTATATATTTTATAGAAAATACTAGGTTTTTAACCCGCCGCAAAGCGGCGTTGTTTATCTATGCTAGGTTTAATAGTCAAAGTGGTCACTGCATATGACATAGTTCTAGTACACCCATGTTTTTCATCTAAGGTCCACTACAGTGTTCTTTACAAAAGGCCCATCATGTGGGTTGACATAATAAACTACTACAATGTTCTTTACAAAAGGCCCATCATGTGGGTTGACATAATAAAATATTGGGTGGTGTTAAGCTGTTAATAAAAAAGATTAGGCCTTGTGTTGCCAACATCGTGCTTTTGTTTTTGCCAATGCATTTTTTTCTTATTTTCGTATGGACCTATAATCATAATTTAGTTAGTACTATTTCCAAAGTCATAATAATCTATAGAAACAATTGAGTAACAAAAATTTAAACTATATGTGTAATTGAGTACCTGTTGTTTGTTGTGATGGTCTTTTGTATTTTGGGTCAGGTGTTGGGGGCGGTAGATTTGTTGTGTTTGTCGTTGGTTTTGAAATATTGTTGATAATAACTTATCTGTGTCCCCTCACTATGAGGGTAAAGTTCATGGTCATTCCTATCAATGTGGAGATTGGTGGTGGTAGCTTTTTTGAGTCGTAGTTTCCCATGTCTTCTACCATGACTTGGCAATCTGTTTTGAGGTAATCTAGCATTGTTTCATTGTAGATTACAGCGTCAGTTATTTCTGTGTCGTCAGTTATCTTTGCATTGAGGCAGTACCTGTTGTGTATGCCAATTAGTGTTTTGTTGGGTTAATGTGTTTATTTAGGAAAACTGGTTGTGATACTTACTGGAAGTCTGGAGTGATAATCTTGTGGTCTCTGCATCCGAATGATGGTTTCCCATTATGTTGGATCTGCAGTGTGTTTTTGCATTCAGAACACTGTGCGAAATACCAATGTCGATTGGTCTCAACTTCATAGATTCTTGCGTTGCAAGTAAATTTAGTTCTTTGATGCTGCATACAAATGTTGTTATGAGAATAAGAGAGTGAGTGGTATTTGACCTTTGTAAGTTTTATTGTGTTTTTGTTTTGTAATTGCTTACTGAGCTGTATTGAGGTGGTTTCTGCAGCAGCTGATGGATTGTTATTGGTGTTTTGTGTTCGTTATTTTGCTATTCCAGTGGAAGATCTAGTAATCTGTTTTTTTTATCCAATTTGCGTCAGTTAGGAATGTTTTATGTAAGAATGAAAAAGGCGTCATGAACAAAAAAGAAAATGCATTGTAAATCGAAAATTGGTTACCTGTCAATATGTTGCTGGAAGTAGTTGCCTGCTGGATTCACAATAATTTCTGCGATATGGGTTGACTCGAGCTGTGGCGTACCTGTTTCGATAGATGAATGATGTTTAACTCATGAGAATTAGGTCTGAAATAAATAAACAATTCAACACAACCAATTGAAAACACATTTTGTCTTATGTTTATATCTCTTAATAGTGTGTAATGTTCTTTGATAGCTTAAATATAAGTTCTTTTGCTATGACATCAAGTCGGGATGGTCGATTTGGTCTAGTCCGAAAAGGCGTGGGTTCAACCCACTCTCGACACTAATTTTTCTTCTTTTGGTATTCATCAATTTTCATAGTATTTGAAAGTCAAAAATTGTAATGAAGTTTAAGTTTGACTCAAGGACCATTTAGGAGTTTCATTAAAGAAACACACGGGGTTAGGGGGTGTTACGGTTGGGGTAGTTAATGCGTAAAATTTTCATAAAGGTGAGTGTTTAAATGTTTTTGGAAAAAATGAGTAAAAAACGGAGAGGGTTGACCATACCTTACCCCTACTAACTTAGAACACTCGAATTAATAATGTTTTTCTATCTCTATTTATGTATATTTCTATAATAAAGAAAATTACAAATCTATCAAATAAAACATGTCACCAATATTAAATAATAACTAACATAATTCAAGAATGTTATAATCTTCTCGTAAGGTGAAGAACGCAACATATAAATCGTATTTGACGCAAAGTTGATTCTTTAAAGAAACACATCATATAGTCTGAGTATCTACAATATATTTCATTAAAGTAACATACGGGGTTAGGGTTGGGGGTAGAGGTGCACAAATCGGTTTTTTTAAAAAAACCGGTTCGGTTATTAACCGGACCGGTTTTTTTTTGCCCGAAAAAAAACCGGTTCGGTTATAAAGTAACATACGGGGTTAGGGTTGGGGGTAGAGGTGCACAAATCGGTTTTTTTAAAAAAACCGGTTCGGTTATTAACCGGACCGGTTTTTTTTGGCCCGAAAAAAAACCGGTTCGGTTAATAACCGGACCGGTTAATAACCGGTTTTTGTATGTCAAAACCCTAACCGGTCTAACCGGTTTGGACCGGTTTAGAAACCGGTTAGAACCGGTTAATAACCGGTTAACCGGTTTTTTTTTAAAATAACCGGTTAATAACCGGTTTTTTTCATAATAACCGGTTTTAAAAAAAACCGGTTTTTTCCATTAACCGGTTTGTTAACCGATTTTGGCTCTAAAACTTGTAACCGAAATACGAACCGGCGGTTTGTAAACCGGTCAAAACCGGTTTTTAAAAAACCGGTTTTTGTAAAAACCGGTTTCCGGTTTTAAACCGGCAAACCGGTTCCCGGACCGGTTTTTTTGACCATCTCTAGTTGGGGGTAGTTAATACGTCAAATTTTTCATGAAGAGTAGTGTTTAAATGTTTTTGAAAAAAATGAGTAAAAAACGGAGAGGGTTGACCATACCTATAATGTTTTTCTATCTCGATTTTTGTATATTTCTATAGTAAAGAAAACTACAAATCTATCAAATAATAGATGTCACCAACATTAAATAAGTAGTTTTATACCCGTCCGGTGGACGGGTAGTTCGATGTTATAACAATACAAATATATTTTCTTGCATTGTAAACAAAAAAGAAAAGTACTTGTTTATGATCAAGGTACAACTACATCCCCTTCAATGTTACATAGAGTAATAACTTTGTGTTTCCTTGAATCAATATAAAAAAGGACTAAATTTTATACATGAAGAGGTTTTCTTTTCATGCATATATGATGCTTCCATTTTAGCAAGAGCTATAATTCCTATCCTGAAATAAATAAACAAAACAAAATATATATATTAAGATGTTAAGTTAGTTAAATCTCAATACACACACATAAACATGATGTTTTCTTGACCAAATTTCTATTTTAGAAAAATGGGAGGAAAAAATGTCTACCCATAGCAAAATATGTATCCTTTTGACTTGTAATCCGACCCGTTTAATTCTTGCCATGCCATCCTAAAATATTATTCAGAAAAAGTTTACAAAAGTTTGTAATCAATTACACAAAGTTATTATTATTTAAAAATTTTTGCAGGAAAACATGTCTAATCATAAACTTGCTTTTAAAAAAAATAAAAAAACAGAAAATGTTTATGTCGACCCATTGCAAAAAAAAAAAAGTATATGATTTGACGTAACCCGACCTGTTATTTTGCGATTTCCTCACCTAAAACATTTCTTTGAAAATCTTATAAATTTTGTAATCATATTTCACAACATATTATTCATTAAAAAAAATTTGGTGGAAACAAAGCAAAAAACCTACCTTCAACCTACAACCCAACCCATATATTTTCAAACTTCAAAAAATTTATCTGTGAGAATAGCACCGTGCTTGTCTTGCTTAGCCTTTCAAACAAAGTTGGTCCTCGACTTCCTGTGCTGTGACCATTGGCTTGCTGCAGTAAATGAGTTTGGCAAAAGGAATTGGAAGATACGAATGACTACGTTAAGCTGCACAAGTCCATAAAATAAAAAAAGTGCTACATGTGGATAATAACTATGTTTTTCTTATTTCATAGATATAATATATGAATATTAATATTTAATTGTTTAGAAGATACAGTCTGATTCATATACAGTTTAGTTTATAAAGCGACCAATTGCCATAACTGCAAAACCAGGAGCAAGTGCTATTAACACAACACCAATAATACATGATGCTGTTGAAACCATCATTGACCTCCTTCCTTAAATACACATGCATTACTTATTCTTCATAAAAATATAATAATTTAAAAACTGAAACCTCTTAAGTTCTCACCTTGTAATATAGATAACATTGAAACCTGTAAGTCCATGCTAACTTGCTAAGAGCCTTGCTATTGACGGGATTTTTAACCGGGTATGATTGATTGAAAGTCAGCAACATTAAATGGAAACGTAGATCAAATCCAAACTCCATAAGAGTGAACAGCTAGTCTGCAATGACCAAAGGCAAGAAGAGATTTAAGTCTTGAATATGTAAAAAAAGCACTGCAGCAACCTAAAGGTGAGTGCACCATTTTAAAGAAAAAGAAAACCATACATGTCACTAATGCAAAATATTGATTAATGCATGATACACAAAGCATATGCTAGTTCTTTCATAATCTTACTAAAAAGGTTAATAGATACCTTTATATTAATTGCAGCAGAAACCAATACATTTGTATATGCACCGTATCTTCATCAATAACGCCCAGACAAACTGTAAAGAAGGTAATCTAAATTCAAATATTGAACTCTACCCTGTACATGAAATATTAAAACTTTTATTGTAATTCTGACGGAACATAATCGAACAACAAATACATATTTTTCTTTCAAATGTGGATCTAAGTAGCTGATTAATGCCTCTTGGCGAAACACTAAATGCAATATAAATCAAAATAAAGGTTGATACAACATCGATTCATTACCTAGAATATTTGGCACAGCCATGAGATGATGCTTAACCAAGCAGAAACAGAAACGTGCGGCTGTGAATCAATAATTATTGAGTAACAGAACAGAGGGGAGAGTATGGAATGATACATAGATTTTTAGGGTTACCTTGGAGTTAGAACAGATGAATTGTGATGACTTTTGGATGTTTTTATAGCTTTAACTACGATTACGGAATTAGTGGAGGAAACCAAAACCGTCTGTAACTGCCTAAGTATTGGAGAGAGACAGTAAAACTGCCATGAACTACTGCTTCTAGAAGGTTTTGAAGGGGTTTAAACGGCTGAGATTTGATGCTAGAGACTTTAAAGGGTCAAGATTAAAGCAAAAGTTGGTTACAAGAATGGGGAACAATATATTTTATAATAACTAACATAATTCGAGAATGTAATAATCTTTTCGTAAGGTGAAGAACATAGCATATAAACCGTATTTGACGCAAAGTTGATTCTTAGGCCATACACAATATGAAAATGTAATAATACTTACAGCCATGTCTAACGTTAGACATATTACAAAATCAATTATTCTTAAAAAAACACTTTGATATATTTGACAATGGAATCTAAAAGTATATGCCCCCCCCCCCCCCCCCCGCTTTTTTAAGGTGGCTAAACCTGTTTAAACGAAGATGTTGGCAATGCTTTAACGTTTACATGATCTAAAAACACAAACTTAGTAAATGCCCTAAAAAATGTAAACTGGTAAATCTTCGTAGGCAACAGAGTCAAGTATGTTCGTGATTGTGACCTTTAACAATGTTTTTACATACCTTCATATTCTGTGACTCTCGCTGATATGATTGCGATTATATCCTCCAAAAGAAGTTGTTTCATCAACCAAGTCTTTCTTTTCTGGGCAAAGGGTTATGAGAACAGTGTTGTTGTTTCACATGAGAATCAATTGAGTTAAACGTGTTGTTGCTTCTGTTGTATATAATGGTTTGAGAGAGTGCTGATGTTTACCTTGTGTCTTGTATTTTTATCTTCCGCACGACTGCTCTGTTGTTCCTTATGTTTATGTCTACCAGTTTGTTCGTGATGACGCGCCCAATGTAATCTGGGATATTTTGTTAACAGTGTTAGTTAGGGGCTGTATTTTTTTTAATTTATTTTTATCATGTGTATGTTACCTGTGAGTATCTCCCATGATCCAAGACGTTGTTTTAGGACATCATGGTTCACGATATCGTAGTAACACTTCGGGATAGTGTCATTAGATATGAGTTCGAATTCAGCCTTGAGTCCAATTTGTATAGAAGCAGCGTGTGAAGTAACTGACATTGACCTTCTTGACCGGATTGCCACATAGTCGGTGATCTTGTAGCATGATTGAACCTGAATCAATGATTCAAAGTGTGACCTGTTATGTAAGTCTGCAATGGCGTCTATTGCATCACCCTGCAACATGATAATAAATGTGATTGTTTTGACCATTGTATTATATGAAACATTGAATTCACCAGTTATTTTTTTTATGTTGTTTGTTACTTACATTCTCGTCAACCAGTAGGTAGCATAGCTCTGAACGTCTGCCTTTTGATATCCATTGTTTTAGTACTCGAACAGTGATGATTCCTGGCTTTTGTCCTTTTATATCACATATGCGTATGTTTGCCATTTCTGTTTGAATACGTAAATTAAGTAAACATATATGTTAGATAATATAGCTGTATTCTGTATGTTAGTAGCTGTATGTTGTATGTATTTCATCTAGAAAATCAGTATATACTACGTTTTTTGTGATTTGGGATTGTTCATTATCTTGTGGAACTATTAAAATTTTTAATGATTGCGGTGAGGTTGCTCTTGACAAAGCGACGTATAGTTGTCCATGAGCAAATACCGGATGTGGTAGGTATATGCCTATTTTGTCTGAAGATTGCCCCTGGCTTTTGTTTATTGTCATTGCGTAGAAAAGTCTAATGGGGAATTGTGTTCGTTTCATCTCGAATGGTAATTCTTTATCTTTATGTGTTAATGTTATCCTAGTTAGATAGACGCGGCGTCCTATAAACTTTCCTGTCATGATTCGTGCCTCAACTATTCTTGGTAGGAGTTGTGTGATGATAAGTCTCGTGCCATTACATAAGCCGTCAATAGGGTTTAGGTTCCTAAGAAGCATTATAGGCGCACCGATATTTAGTTCTAGAATGTGTGGGGGTAAACTATTGAGGTTAAGAAGGTTTAGGTATTCAACAGGATATAGGGATTCTTGGTCGTTTCGGTCACCTGGTTGTGCGACAATTGACTAAATACTAAGGTACGTTTGTGTCATACCAGGGGTAATGGCGAGGATTGATGAGTTTAGTTCATTAACTGTTTCGTTTTTAGGGCAGACGATAGCTTTTGATGACAAAGTAGTCGCTGATGGTTTTTCTAAAGTTTCATTGTCGTATATGAACTTTATGAGGTCTGTTAATGCACCCTCTTTGTATGGTACCAAATATTGTGCAGGGATTTCAATTGTTTTTGTAGTGTTTGGGTCAGCAGGGTCTACCGTTCCTATATTCCTGTCACCTACGTCTACTAACCATGACGAAAAAGAGCATATAAGGTCTCTTTGTTGATTTGTAAGGTTAGGTCTATGAAGTCGCATGTTTTCTGTTAGTTTGAACACCTTGAAGTGTGGCCAAAGGTGTGACCTTGGAAGGGAAGACGCTATTATTGTTGTTTTTGGTGCCTTAGGTACTATGGGTAAGATTTGTCTGAAATCGCCACCAAGTAGCATGGATCGGCCACCAAATGGTAAGTGATTGTTGTTGAATATGTCTCTAAGAGATCTGTTAAGCGTTTCGAAACACTTTTTATCACTCATTGGCGCCTCATCCCATATGATAAGAGTTGTTTCGTTCATTAGTTGTGCAAGTTGAGTGTTCTTTTTAATATTACATGTTGACTCATTTGTCATGTCTAATGGGATTTTGAACCTGGAGTGTGTTGTTCTGCCTGAAGGCAATAGTAGTGAGGCAATACCAGAGGCGGAAACCGCAAGAACAATTTTGCCTGTTGAATGAAGTGCAGCAATAATGGTTGTCCATAAGAACGTCTTGCCTGTGCCGCCATGACCATACACAAAGCATAAGGTTTGTTGTCCTGACGAAATAGCGAGCATAACATGATCATATATCAACCGTTGTTACCGATTAAGTAGTTGTAAGGTAGACATGTGTTCAGCAGCTAATGATTGTCAGTCGTAGTTTGTTTCATCCATAAGTACCTTGTTTTGAAGTCGTTGTAACATGTTAGCATTAGGCATTGGCAGCCCGTAATCTTTCAACGACTTGCAAGAAGGATTTGATTGTAGTAAAAGCTATAGTTCATACAGAACGTACTGGTTTAAGTCATATTGATTACGGATGTTGTATGTACGTTGACCATCGTCTCCTATTTTTTGCAAATGTTTGTTAAGAAGTTCAAGTGGGTTTGAGAGATCACAGTACAGAAGCATTTGGACAAAAAGAGCGCGAATCTCTGATGCAGAAGCCCAACATGATGCCTCGTCAATTGCGGATGACCATTCTTTGTCATCTCCTAGGAGGCCTAGAGCCTCACATGCCTGACGGAATGTTGGATAGCAATGACCATTCACAGTGCGTATGCAAGCATAGGATTGGCAACCCTTTTGATATCCTAGCAACATACGCAAGTAAAAGGTTTTGCCGGAGCTTGGGTGTATGTAAATAAGTCTGCCAATAGTGGGTTCAGTGTCTAAGGATCGTCTGACCCAAGATTTTGATTGTGGTTTCCATGAATACTCTGTGACATAGTCTATGTATTGTAGGTGATGGCCGGAGCTGTCATGGTTGTTGTTATGTAGCCACGCTGTCAATGTGGTTCGGCCGTTGAAAGTGTTGGACGAAACATTATGGAGAAGATCATTGTCCCTGAAGGTAATGTTTTGCATGTTCTCTAAATGAACAGCGAGGGATTGAATGGCTGGGTTTCTTTCATGAATACGAAAGTTGAAGATTCTCCAGGATGCTTCATGTGGGCATATGAAACGACCATCAAGGAAATTTTGGATCTCATTTACACGTGACAGTTGTTGTGGTGAAATGTCTGTCGGGCATTGTGTACTTGTTATGGTGTAACGGACACGATCGACCCCCTTTGATATGTATTTGAAAAGATACTTGATAAGCATGCTCCAACCACAATACTCAACATTAATGTGAGCCATGAAATGCAAAGAAAGATACAATTATAAGGGACCACAAATCCATTGTCAACTTTTACACCGGCTTTGACAATAGTGAGACCATCTGATGGACGTTTATAGTGCACATAACAGTTGTCGTCAATTGATGTTGATTCTTGGTATGCTTTAGGGAAACTCTTCGAGCAAGTGCCAGATGACATACATGGGGATGCTGGATTTAACAAACCACATGGACCATGTATCATTAGGTCAGTAACAATTTGATACAGGTGAGGATCAATCGAAGGGTCCGGAATTTGGGCAGAAATGTACCAGTCAACATCCGATTCGTCCCTAATCTTATATGCAGCAGGTGGCAATGGGGAAGACCTCTTTTCTGGAACTCAATAGTGTATACGTCTATTATATCATGGAAAAGAAGACGAACTTAGATAATTGTGAACAAAAGACAATACATAATTTAAGAGTGTATATATAGTAATAGGAGCAACCAACCTGCAGCAACAGTACCAAAAGGTTTTTTTGTTTTTAGGAATCTGACGAAAGATTTGACTTTCATTTGGAAGACCCTAGCAATTATGTCTGGACGATCTTGAGGTTTTAGCGATGGAAATCTTGACATGTATCTTTTAATTTCTGGCCAGTTAACATTACATGTAAAGGTAATGAAATATTGAGGAATACCATGTACTCTACAGATGGCCAGTGCATCTTGATAATGCTTATACATATAACGTGGCCCTCCAGTGAACGAAGATGGGAGGAATATGCGTTTACCAACGTCTCGAGCTTCAGTGTCACCACGTTGTACTGCATCATGTATATCTTGGAGGAGCTCACATCGGAACAAAATTTTGGTTGTTTCTTATATAGTCTAGCCTCTTTTCCTCAATGCATACGTAGGCGTCAACAATGTAATGTTGCGACAGACGACCACCTCTCAATGGTAAGTTGTATACATTGTGTCGGTCATGTAGGACATAACTATAGTACATGTTGACAGTGAGTGTTTTTTTGCGTGTGCCATCGGGAAGACGTAGACAGAGATTCGGTGACCATCCACTATCACCATATGGGAGAAGCAATGGGTATTGGAGTGGCATATACAATGGGTGTAGTTTGCTTATTCGTTATACCTTGTCAACTTTATGACGAATGACAATGTCATACTTATGACATGTCGCGTCATCATCCGAAATAATAGCCCCGAGCGTGCCAATAGATGGTCGGTCATATGAACGATTCCTATCAGAGCCATAAAGACAAACACTAAAACTGGGGCTATCAACAGAGGAAATGACATGCCTAGCGGTTCGGAAAAGTTTGACTAACTCATTGCAATGTTCAAGAATGTTTGACAATGCAGCCACAGTTTCAGCATTTAGAGAACAATGAGTGTCATCAGTAAACGTACGAAGTCTATTGGAGATTCATTCTCAGTATCATAAATATACACCTGCAAAAACATGGTCTTTGGTTTGGAGGAGGACAAAGAGAGCCTAGCCAGTGATGAATCTGGCCAGATATCTTGAAAATATAAGGACCATATCCTTGGTTGATACTGTTGCCAACTTTAGCGCCAAAAGAAGTCATAGAAAGGCAGAGTTGTAAGCCCTAATGTTTGTCATGAATTCAGACTGCTTGAAAAGATGGACTATAGTTATGTAAGGTGTTCTTGGAAGCGGAAGAACAACGGTGCCACCCTTGCAACACTGGTTATATTTGAGATTTTGACGTGAAGATCTAGAGACTAAACGCTCATCATACCAGAAGAGAGCACCAAATGAGGCACACACGTGTTCACAATCGCCATTGTCAATGTAGAAAGGTGACACAATATCAGGATGAAGATCATCAGAAGTCCTACTTGAAGAGGGGTTGGACGACTGGCGTATATTGTCAACTATAGGCGTGAAGGAGTTCGATGGTGACATTTGACAATTAGAACGTTGTCGTTTACGTTGTGACATGTTTAGCAGATAGTTTTATTGTCAATAGCAAAATTAGGCCTCGTTTTAAAGGAGTTGTTAATAGAAGTACTTTATTTAGTCTAGAAAATCACTACCTAATTATAAACAAAAAATAGGAATACATAACACATACTTGATAATGCAGTAAATCCTCTTCTACTATAACACCAACAGCCAGAATGCTTGACAACAACTGATCCGTCAACAGCCGATCCTTAAAAAAAAGGTTAAGCAATCAAACATTGTAATAAAACTTGAATGAGAAATTCGTAAAACATCAAAAATTGAAGTTAAATGGTTGACACCATGGAATCATCAAACATTAAATATCATATTCTGAATCAATTTTTGAATGTTGCTCTGATTGAATGAGTGGATATAATTCATAGCCTCTGTTTATATCATGTTCTTATATCAAAAGGTTATCAAAAAAGATCAAATGGCAATGGATCATATGCTTAATGTTTGCATAGCACAAATATATGTGTGGTAATGTGAAGTATAGCTATAAATTCATAATCTATAGTAATTTTTTGGTCTATTCGTTGTTAGCAGCTCCTATTGCTTATTTATTGATCAGATGTTTTAAAAAATCCCAATAAGAAACCAGGACCAAAGAACATTTTTGGAAAATTAAGCGTGAGTTCGGGATTGCCTAAACTCGAGACAAACACGACAACGATTGAACATGTATAAAAGGGTCATTTCTCGGTAATCCGTTACGTGGCTTGCACTACCTTAGACCGACCCAAACCGGAGTAATTGTCATCCCTATATTAGACAAACAATCAAAATAACATCTAACATGCAACAAATAATCAATGAACATGTAAATGGCAACAGACATTTTATCATACACTTGGCGTGCAACCAAAAAAAAAAACAAAAACCAAAAGCATAGAATCATTACAAACAACTATATAAATTGGTCAGAGATTATATAAAAGGACATCGACAACATGCATTTGGTCCAACAGAAAAAAAAATTACCACGAAAAAAAGTTAACGAAAAAGAAATTACATTTAGGTTTTCAACTGGTCCGATGCACAAAACAATCTGCTAGCTGATCGTTAGGCGAAGGATAGAAAATAGGTGCTGGTTACAATAATGCAACTGATTAGAAGAAAAGAATAAGAATACAGAAGTGAAGGGTGTACAGGACACGTAAGACAGTAAATACACGTGTATGATACATAAAGTAAGCAAGTGTTGTACAACAAACAAAACATGAAAAACAACTCTTTGAAGCACCTTCCTCCCATTCTTATAATTATATAAATATACGTGGTTTGATAATTTGAATATCCCATGATCGGTAAATAATTAAAGACGATCAAATAAAAATAAAAAAAAATATTTAGGGTAAACAATATGAAGTAAGATTCGAAGTCAAAAGTCATCAAGATAGTTACCAAAGTTTATAAATCTATGTACTAAATAAAATTGATAAGATGAAACCCGATAAATAGAAATGAAAAGTCTAATAAATGATCACATAAGGTTGGGATAAACGATTATACAACTTGCAATAACGTCGTATGATGAGTTTCACACGTGAACAAACTTGAGGTTATAAGTATTTGAGGATATGATTACATGAAATGTGATAACATGAGAATGAGATGAGTTTCTTTGGGGTGACGCATACGTGTATCAATATAAATAAAATAGAATTTAGTTAACAACCAAAACAATCGATGAAATGTGATAAAACGTGAATACAGCCACTATTGTGAAACCATTTATATAATCGTCATTATAATAACGGTTTCTAATAGCGCCAAAACTTGTAGACAACCACACATAGGCCGTTATTAGCTTAGATGAAATGACATAGAATAATGTATATAATCGTGTTTACATAAATGCTTAAATATAAATAACATAGTCATAAAAATATCGTTTAAAAGATAAAAGAGATTTTTGGCGAAGTTAAGGTTTTGAAAGTATTACACAAATTGTTATTGAATAGTTTGCACTCGGTCACGAAAATCAAAACACAAAAATGAAATCTCATGTGCAAAATATTGTCATCGAAACATCTCATCAAATGGAAAGAAATTCACAATAATTGTGAGACTCAAATTTAATGTCGAAATATGTAAATTGCGTAGCGTATAATAGACTAAAATTGCAAATGAGGTCTTAAGTAACGCCGTTTTATTGTTTCCAATAAAATGAATATAATTATATCAATATATCGCGATATCGCGTAGCTAGAGAAACATTTTGATCATTATCAAGTGTAAATCTTGTAAGTCCAATTTGTTAAAGAAATTTGTATACATAAAGCGGTTGTGATAAAAAAATATTTATAAAATAATGCTTGCGATAATAAGAAATAATAGTTCGCGTAAATCGTTATTGAGCAAAAATTTGTGTAACAATATAAAATATTTATAAGCGCGTCTCAAAAGATTTGCAAAGCCATTATCATTGAGTTTATACAATATGGTAAAGGTGGTAATTTATTACTAAATAAATCCCGCATTCATCATTCAAAATGAAACCTCGTATTTATAAAGTTATTAAGAGGTTTATCACCTTAGGTGACAATATTTAAAGCTTTGAAATCATACATATAATCGTTTAATAATCTTTGAATACAAATCCTCATAATAAAAATTTTGTTGTCATGACCGTACCATATATATATATATATATATATATATATATATATATATATAGAGTTTATAATTTAAAAATGATTATTTGAACACATGAGGTTGTTATAAGTACACTAGTTGTATGTAGGTATACATATATATATAATAAAAAAATTTAAGGGTAAAGCGAAGCTTGCATGTGTATGGAGAGGTTTTAGGCTTCGGATGGTGAATGGTTTGGAAATTTGGTGAAGAGTGAGTATGTTTTGGTTGGCTTGCGTAGTTGGTTTTCATGAGTTGGATTGATGAGGTTTGTTGAGTTTAGGTCGTTTGAGTGGGTTAGGCTTAGATGATTTGTATGAGTAATGGTTGGGCTATTAGGTGAGGTTTTTGCTTATTTGAGCTCGGGTTAAGTTGATAAGTTGGATAATTTGATCTTGACTAGTTTGGGTTGAGATTCGGTTTATACATGTATTTGGTAAGGAGTGCTTGGGTTACTATTTTAATATCAAACTCTTTGGTTAGATGGGAATGATGTGGCGATATGGTTTGTGACTCGACATAGTATGGGTCGAAGGGTTTTGAATTGGTGAGGGTATACTTTTGGATGTTTAGGTTTCGTTCATATTGAGGAAAGATTTGAGTGCTCAGAAAACTTTTGAAATGGAAGGGTTGTTTGATTTAAGGTGGTAGTTTGAGACGGGATGCGGGTGTTTGGGAACTTGTGGTTGTGTATAGAGAGATTTTTTGACTAGTAATAAGTATTAATTGAAAGTATCATAATTTATAAATAATGTTTGAAATATCTATTAAAATTTTGATTATTAAAATTTCAAGTTAATATATATAAATATATATTGTAATATATAAATAAAATTTTTGAGATCCGAGCGTGTGAATCACACAAATTTTCTTTTTTTTATAAAGGTTAAAATAATTTATTATTTATTTACTTTTGTGAGGAAATTTAAAATACGTAAATTGAGTGTCAAAATTTGTTATGAGTTATCAACCATTGAATAATGAGTGTCGTTTTAGGAATATAAAGTTGCGAAATAAAATTTTTTTTTTACCAAGTTCGTCACTTAATATCGTGTGACGAAAATATCATGATAACATAAAATGACCGGCATTTTACATCGAGATATCACGAGCAACCATTTTTGTCTTTAAAGTAAATTTTCTATGAAGTTTTGCGTGAGGATTTCAAGAAAGTTACAAACTATAAGTTTGCGAATTTTCTTGAAAAATCAAAGCGAACTACCATAAGAAATTTAAAACGAGTTGTATCATAAGATGCAAGTTTTATTGGTGAAAATTTATAATGAAGCAAAAATGCATAATGAAAGTTGTTGTAAAATAGATTTTAGGTAATAAGAATTCTACCATGGATATTATGTAATATAATTAAAACGTCGTGAAAAGTTTAAATAATTAATATTGTGAAAGAATCGTTCAAAATAAACGGAATAGTTATAAAAATGAAATTTTATACGATTTTTTTTTTCTTTTTTTATGTACAAGGACTTTAAAGAAAATTTAAAGTTTATACAATAGAAGATTTACTTGAAAATTCAAAGTAACATTTGTCATGAAATATTTTTAATATGATGAAATTTATAAAATGAGAATTTTATTTATAAATAGTCTTAATGAAAATAGATGGCATATTAAAAATCATAGTGAATAGATCGAAAATGTGTATATATACATATATTTATCGAAGAGGTCGCAATGGATGAAATTTATATAAATAAAATCGTTGTGAAAACAAAATGAGAAAATTGGCGTAAAACTGTACTACATAAAATCGAGATATAAAAGAATTATTCACAATTTAAAATTACCTTTATAAATGAAGACTTGTGATAAGGATTTATAACAGAATAAAGGGAAAATGGTTTAAGTTATTGAAATGTACAAATAAAGTTTTAAGATTTAAAGGCGGAAAAATCGTGCATGAACCACCATGACTTGACATTCCGACACTAAAAACCTTTTTACAAAAATACCATGTTGGAGTCTAAACATGTGCACGTATCACCGCGTCTTTTTCATGTTTTAGACTCAAATAACGATAATGACAAAGGCAATACATCGAGATACAACGGGATGTCAAAACACTAGTCCACATACCACCGAGGCTTTTATGTTTTCAACTCCAACATTTGGAAGGCGGCCGGAACGCTCGCATTCGACTACTTAAAGTGGTCATCTCATATGAGACAATCTTTAAGGAGATTTGAAACAACGGGATCCAAGTTAAGCTCGTGATCCATAAAACACAATAAAAACTAGTGTTTTCGCGGTAAGATAAGGATACCTTACATTATTATGAACGTGCATGCATGAGTAAATATAAAATTAAACAAATTAAGGTAAGGATACCTTAGTAGTTTCGAGTATTTGTGTATATATACAATTTAATGAAATAAATAAGTATATAAATAAACAAGTGTATTGAACAATTAAGTAGAGTAAACACGTATAGGCAACACGTATAAGGACCCTAAAGTAAAGACTATACTAGGTCGTTACGTCTAACCACATATCCTATAGTCTTGTGGCTCTGATACCAATGTGTCACACCCCGACCAAAGGCGGCGGAACATGCCGGGGTGCAACTGGTTGCCCAAATACACAAGACACTATTTAAAGTGACAATATTTATTCAACTCATTTTATTTCAACGAATCAATAAACAACACATCCCGTCCACACAAACAAGTTGAATACAAGTAACAATTTTATTATTCGTTTTACTAATATCCTAATAGTATTGGTAACGTATTTATCAAGTCCTCGAGTCAACAAAAGTCAAACCTGTAACATTTCATAAAATAAAGTTTATCAACACAAATGTTGGTGAGCAATTCATAAGTTTGAGCATATAAGTATATAGTAAGAAAAGCCACAAAACTAGTATACAAACAATAAATAATAGTTATAAACTTGGATAAAATAGTTATCGCTAACAAGTTAGCGACACCCAACTATAAGGGGTTGCCAAATAGTTTAGGATTTAATAGACAGTTGCTAAACACATTAGCACCACCTAGCTACGAGGGGTTGCCAAGTAGTCTATGATTTAATAGTTATCGTTAATTGCATTACGTTAACGACACCTTGCCATGAGGGGTTGCCAAATGGTCTAGGATTTATAGTTCCACCATCCAAAAGCGATAAACACATAGGCAAATAAGCATGTAAGCATAGAACACCAAATCGAACAATTATTTAAGTAAAGTATACAATCACGTTTGTGGGTTTAAGATTCAAGTAAATAAAGCATTTAGTTTGATAGGTATGAAATGTCACCCAAAACGAAAGATGGAAAAAGGGGTATGAAAGTAATCACCTGATTGATGAATTGAGAACTAATTAATGATGTACATATAGAAAGCTTGTGAAAAGAACGAACGAATCCGACTTAAAACGATAAACACCTTAGCTAAAAATAAATAATGTAATATATTAATGAACTTGAAACCATGATGAAGCTATATTGGAAATAAAGAACGATGAGGTTCAGTTGTAAATCGGATTACCGGTTAATTTGTTAATGATTAGGGACTCGTACTTAATTGATAATTTAAAATAAAATATTATTATTTTATTGGGCTTTTAAATAACTAAACCAATAATAAAAGAAACAAGACGGGTTTTAAATCAAGGGTTCGGTTTTTAGAAAAATGAATTGATATTAAATCTTATAATAATATTATTAATAATAAGGATAGAAATGATAATAATGATTTTAAAATAAGTTTTATATATATATATATATGTATAGGATCTTTTCAAAAGTAAATTTGCAGCGAGAAGTGCGAGAAGTAATATTAACCAATTTGATTTATTTTTATTTAAGGTTATTTTGGTCAATTTATCCTAATTCTATTAATGGTAACTTATAATAATTAATATATTTAATATAATTATTTATTATATTCCTTAACCCTCCGATCTAAATCCATCGTCCTATCAAAAACTTAATCCCTGTCAATAGCTACATAAAATCCTAAATCAAGATCGTTTCGATTTCGAGTACAGATTTATAGTTAACGATGATTCCAATTTCAATTATGAGATTCACCAAGAGACTGTTATGCCATATATTATTCCGCCCTAAATCAAGGTCATTTCGATCGAACGTCCGGACGATGATACATATATTCTCTATCAGCAACATGAGGTTTATCTCAACTTATTTCTATCAATTTCAGTTTAATCATTCATTGTGTTTCCTAATTATGTCTAGCATGATAATTTAATCTTGTAGGCTTTGATTAAATAAATGTCGAGACTGTTTATTGTTACTGAACCTAATGGTGAAGTTTTGTAATGATTTTCAATTACTAAAAATTTAATCTGATATCTTTTTAATGTTAGGGTTGATATTTTGTTATTATTTGTCAAAGATTAATTCATTAATGCATACAAATCATTGGTTGAATATACAACCATAAATGTATGACTATCAGTATAAAATATTGGTTTTCCTTAACTTATCATCCCCACATCTTCATTATTATCTTCACATTACACAAACACGTAAGTAATATTTTGTTATAAGTGTTCATCTTATTTTCAAATGTTCATTTGCCCTGTTTCTCTCTAATTTGATCTATTAATAGGTGCTATGGAAATTGGATCAAATACACATGTTGGTCAGTCAAGCAGCCTATTGTCTGATGATTATGACAGTAAGTTACCTAGCAGTGTATGTTATCACGATTGTAGACATATTCATCTTATTATCTTTAAAAATCAATGGTAGTTTGTTGTATTAATTTTCCATCGTAGCGATATGGTGGCATGATTGAATCCATAAAGGATCGGTTTTTATGTGTGTATGTCGATTCTTATGATCCGATGTAGGTTTGTATGTCATTATGTACATAGGTCTGTTCGGTTATCTGTATGTTTTCATGTATGGGACAATGTTTGTGTATGTTCTGTATTTTGTGTAGCTTTGCTTATCTATATTATGTATGTCCATTGGTCCCTTTATGTCCATCTTTGATGTACGTATGTCCATTTCTTTATTTTTTGTATTGTGTGTATGTGTATATGTGCATACGTGTGTGTGTATGTGTGGTCGTATTCATGTCAGTCATCGTTATATTTGTCGGTATGTATGCATATTTATTTCTTTGTGTGTCTGTATATATGTAGACATGTATCTTGTTTTTCCGTCGTAGTGATATGGTGGCATGATTGAATCCATAAAGAATCGGTTTTTATGTGTGTATTTCGATTCTAATATTTGGATGTAGGTTTGTATGTCATTATGTACGTAGGTCTGTTCGGTTATCTGTATGCTTTCATGTATGGGACGATGTTTGTGTATGTTATGTATTTTGTGTACGTTTGCTTATCTCTATCATGTATGTCCATTGGTCCCTTTATGTCCATCTTTGATGTATGTATGTCCATTTGTTTATGTTCTGTATTGTGTGTATGTGTATATGTGCATACGTATGTGTGTATGTGTTTTTGTATTCATGTCAGTCATCGTTTTATATCTCGGTATGCATGCATATATATTTCTTTGTTTGTCTGTATATATGTAGACTTGTATCTTGTACTTTCATTTCTTTTTGCTAAAGTAGCTTACTTTTTTTTCTTGCTATTTTGTTTGTGTATAATTATTTTTACACGTGTTTACTCGTATGTTAAAAGCAACTACTCATGCTCCTAAGGATGAATCTGTGGTCACAGATAAACAACCCGTGGTCCAAGAAACTACATCGAAAGAGGTTCTTGATCTACAAACCATAGTTCCCGTAACTAACGAGACAATATTCAGCCAGTCTAGTTTTCAACAGGGTATGAACCATGAAGGTTAGACTTAATAATGTAAAAAGTTTCCCGAGCTTCTTTAATGTAATGTTTGTTATCATCCTTCATTTATTTGTTTTTAATTAGATTTTTAATTAATTTAAAATGCAGAAGAGGTGCAATACGTGCATCCTAACTATTGCTACACAGCTGATGGGACCAAACAATGGATTCCAGATGTTCCAGCTGCTGAGAAACCTTATGTCGGACTACGTTTTAAATATTGGGATGATGCTTTTAATATGTACAAGGCTTACGCTGCTAAAGCTGGTTTTTTTTCATAAGTACATTGTTTGCAGCAAAGCCGGTAGCCCACGCTGTAAAGACGTGGATACCTTGGAAACCTCATCATCGTCTTTTAAGCGCTGCAACATTAATATCAAGGTTACTTTTTGCAATGCATGTATTAGACTTAAAGTTCCATCAAGCTCTGTGGGGTTCGAGATATATAATTTTTCAGAGGCTCACAATCATGGACTTGTCGATGATTTTAATATGGATCTAACTAGAGGAAGAAGACAACTACAGTTTTCTGAGAAGAAATTCATACATTGTCTTCAAACTACGGGTTTCGGTCCAACCGTTGCTCACCGTGTGCAATCATCTTTGAAGGGTGGCCAACACTTGGTAGCGGGATCAAAGACCGACTTTAAGAACCATGCTCGCAATGTAAGGGTTGTTATTACTGATGCGGATGCACAAATGATTGTGGATAGGTTTAACCACAACATGAGTCATTTGGAGGATTTTTTTTTCGAATATAAAGCTGTTGATGGTGTGCTATCGTCAATATTTTGGTCTGATGGCATATCAAGATGCAACTACCAATATGTTTGGTGAAGTTTTAGCTTTCGACGCTACATACAATACCAACTGGTACTGATCGTCGTATAACGTTTATTATTAACATCCTTTGTTATTGTTTTATTAATCGAGTTTTTTGTTAGTGCAGCCATAATATGATTTTTGTTCCATTCACGAGCCTTGATTGCCATAAGAAATGTGTTACTTTTGGTGCTGGCTTGATATATAATGAGACAATTGACTCTTATAAGTGGTTACTAAATGCTTTTGTAACATCTCATGGCAAGCAGCCGCGTTTGGTGTTGACAGATCAGGACGTAGCTATGAAACAAGCAGTTTCCACTGTTTTGACTGAATCTACACATAGACTTTGCATGCGGCACGTCACAAATAAAATACCGGTTAAGGTACGTATATGCGTTTCATTAGAATGGTCAGATTCAGTTTTTTGGACCGATGGGTTGACTGCATCCTAACATTACATTTTTTTAATTCATCACTGTATCTACCCTTTGGTTGATTTTTATTCAGTACGCACAAAAAAACTTTCATTCGTCAGAACTCGATTAGGTGTCATTGTTGTCATCAGAATCGCCAGATGAGTCCGTTTCAGATGTGTCAACGGTCTCGTCACTTTCCACATATTCCCTCCCCTGTTTCTCCATCATTGCAACCTTTTCTTTTCTCTTTTGGTCCCTGTCTTTTCGCCTTTGCTCCCTCTCTTTTCGTCTTTTTTCTTTTAGTAGCATAATTTTCTCATGGTTACGTGAGTCGTGGCCGTGAACATGTTTGTTACATTTTTTGCAGAACCTTTTTGGTTTCTTGCTTTTTCTTTTTTCCTTCTCCCCAGGACCTATCGTGCGCTTGTGAGAACTAGAACCCTTATTTCTAATCTTTGTCGGTGGAGTTATTGTGACTTTTTCGGGTATTTTATATCCAACCAAATCTTCGATTATGGCAGTATTGCTATTATAGGACGGTTCTATAGGAATTTTGTCCCATATGTTATTCTTCATTTGTTGCATTTGGACGACCAAGGTTTGAAGAAAGTCTATGTTACCACGTGCCCGGTCCGCACAATGATTGGCCAAAGACAAAAACTGTTGCCTTAGTTTAGACCTTTCATCAACCGGGGCACCGTATCTTGATTCAATCTTGAAAAGTGACGATGGTAGGACGTCACTCCTCCACCGTTTGGGGATGTACGTTTTAGGGATTTCATCTATTAGCTAGATTTGGAAGACTTTGAAGATGTGTCTACACAGGTAACCAATACGAGTGAAACCCTTGCAGGAACATGAAAACGTGTCATCATTGGGATTGTGAAACACCTGCAAAAATACATTATAATAAAGGGTGAGTAGGTAACGACATTGAATTAGGAAAATGATAAGCATAAAGATTGTTGTTCTCGTGATAAAATAAGAACCTTAAATTCACCAACGAAACCATTCCGTTTGTCTTTGTGATGGATGTAGTGGATGTTTAGTCCGTCATTTGTCTCAAGACAAGAATGTGCACAGTGATAAAGTCCCTTTTTAATCTCTTTCTGAACCTCTTTGAAAATTGTTATAGTGTAGACATAGGAATCATGGCGCTCAATTGGCAAACGGGTCTCTATTGGCGGTCTCTTTGTTGTGGTATCATTCTGTAGTTCGCGTTGCACATGTCGCTGAGCATTCAAAGCCATTTCGAAACAGTTCATGAATTGAACAAGGTTGTTTCCATGGCTCGAATATACTTTGAATTGTGAATTTGAACTCGCACACCGAGATGTAGTCTTCATCAAACAACACATTGGCAACTCTCTAAATTAAACGGGTACCCAACGATCCATAATAGCAAACATGTCTTTTAACCATTTGTTTTCGCTTAAGTTGAAATCGTCAATCAATTGATGCCATCTGGACTCAAACGTCTCAGGCTTGATGAATACATTCCAAACCAGCTTATTAACACGACATCTGATTTCTTCATTAACCTGCATCTCGCCCTTCAACTTTAAAAAAAATCAATTCAGTAATATGTTTGATGCGGTACTCACCGTACCAGGTTAATAAAATGATGCTAACATAAATTTGTAAGTAGAAAATAATGAAACAAAATTGGGCATTGAATGTATCCGAAAATGTAACAACATTATATAGTTGCTAATAGGTGTTATTTTTTTCCTTTTATATTTTATGTACCACAACCTTTGTCTTTATCCTTTTTCTTTATTAAATGATAGCTTTTTTTAAAACTTCTTTATTAACAGTCCTTGTGTACGAAGTCCGTTCATGCGTAATCTGTTTGTACATACGATGTACATAGCCATTTGCCTCTCGCAAAATCTTGTTAACTTACATACGTTTGTGTCTCGATACGCACTGCTGTTCACCATGAACACCAGTCGGTTCATGAACACCGGTTGTTCAGCATGAATGTTAGAATCAAGGATCAGCGTGTTAAACCATGTGTACATACATCCCTTTAGCAATTAGATGTGTGTACCCGTATACTTACTACTCTTTAACTGATCAACCACTATTTTAAAACTTTATGTTTTCTCTTTTAAACGTATGTACCCATGTAAGTCACACTGTATGTTTAACTCTTCTAGTACATACGGCCACTTCAGCCGTAGGCGCCAAAATATGCTTTCACATGACATACAGTACAGCTGCTTGTATGCACATACAAAGACACGTGTTCACGAACGTGCACACGTAACTCTGACAAACATAGGTATACATACTATTGGCTGGGCGTGTTAACACTGTTGCATACGCACATTCGCATTCACATTGAACTTACATCCGTGGGTGTGCACGCCCATATAATAATGTTCACGTTCGTACGCATATACACCGACATCTACCAACATACACCTGTATATTTTTTTGTACGCTTCATGGCCGATCTCAATGGAATTTCAAAAGAACTTGATTCCATGCCTGTGTATCGATGCATGTGGTCCGACCAGGTAAGCACGCGAATCTACACACATTTGCTTCCTACACACGTTTGCCATGTATCTAACACGCTTTACTTGTAATGGTGTTGACGCTAAAATCGGGGAGCAGGTAACCACTAACACTTGTGCACGTGGCTTATAATGTAGGGACATATGTTTGGGTGGTGTTTCTGTAGGTTTTGTATTATAAATCACGCTCATGGACGGCTTCTTAAACATGACCACACATCCAAGTTCACAACACTCGTAAAATTAGTTTTACTAGTACGGATTATTTCACACAACTTGCTATTTGAGATTTGTCACTTGGTGTGTTGTCACTAAACCATGACTAAGGATTTATTGGATGTCTTAAAAGTATCTGTTTACGTACCGTCGGTGCCTACACATTCATGCCAACTTAATTTTTTCATACCGATGCTCCCCATGTTATACACATTCAATTTTGTTAAACACACAACAAATGCTCAAGATTTAACCACTTTTGGACTACCTACATCAAATTCGTTATTCCATCTGTCCGTTATATCCATTAGATTTTGGCATGTATCCTTCTAATGACAAACACATTAACAATAACCGGTACGACTAGGAAACAACATCATAACCCAATTAATCTAATGCTAGGAAATACAAACCATACACGCAAAATATTTTCACCACTTATCAACTACATTGGACATAACATAAAATTGTTACTAACAATAACTTTAAAAGGATACTTAAATTCGATTACATTAACCAAGCATACAATCCAGCCTTGGTAAACGGCTGAAACATCACAAACGACTAGACATCACATCACATCCGTTTATGTTGCCAAAACAAAACATAGTTCAACTGTCTTACCAAAAAGTTCCAAACACATAAAACCATAAAACATAAAAGCAAAAAAACATATAACCATTTAACTTAGGTACTACCCTTTAGGTTGCCAAACTTTCGTCGTTCATCACCGCTTCATCGATACTCCCATTATGCTTGTTTATGGAAGCTAGCAATATCTTGGCTGTGTACTTTACCCTTAAGCCGAGCAACACCTTTTTAGACCTTAGCGTACCTTCACCTAGCCCGCATCCGCAGTTAACTCCACCCATGTACGTCTCCATATGCCTCATCATAAACAACCCGGACTCCTCATAACCCTTTATCATACACTTTAACTTCAACCATCTTGGTTCTACCCCCTCCATTGGACTTGCTTTTGGATGATCGACAATTGTCAAATAATTCACAAAAAACTCCATATGCATCCAACACCAATTATTTAACTTACAACTTGGAACTCTACCGTCGAGCAATAAAAAAAATAATCAAAACAAGTATACAAATGAAAACATACTAACCAGTTTCACGACGGTACGCGTGCATACACCAACATACTGTTCATCCAACTTCTTATCTGCTTTCGACCGGCATTTGGTTGCTGACTTGTCAACACTATCTAACACATCAATAGCTAAATTTTTCACATCAAAGCACACCAAATAACTGTGGTCACCGGACACAATAGGTATAAAAAACATCTCATATGGTCTTATTTTTAGCTTATTCGCATCGTTCTTCACTGCACACCTAACACTCTCCCTGATCATCCCAACACCCGTTGTGAACGTCACACCTTCAAATCTGATCATGCTACCCTTCTGTAAATAAAACATAACCAGTTAATAATAAGGTTATACTACTAATGCCTGCCACACAATATCGATAAACATAGCTCTCACGAAGCCTGTATGTACCCTGCAACAACTCCAACTATATACTAGACACACCAAACTACCGTCACAACATTTTCGACCAGACACTATGCCTCTTTAACTAACGTGCCCATAAAAACTATGTCCCCAATCGCTTCCCATCTATCTATCACATGCAATGTCCATTAACATTGTTTACCAGCACACCAAAAATTTTAAGTATTAAAATAATTCAGCCTATATGATTCGATAACACAATCACTACTTACAAGCTCGATGGGTCCAAGGAATAACCGATACAGTGACGAGTCGCTCCTATTCGCCTCCCCCTCATTCATTACCAGGGAGAAACATGTGATGACGTTGCTACTTATCACCATGTTGGGCTGCATTGACTAAAACGCACCTCTACACCCTGTCACACCTTCATCAGTAACAAAAATGGCTTCCCTGCACATACACACAACTTGTTTAGAACCAATAACGACAACATTATAACAGAATATGAATTGCAACAAAAAAATTACGTTTCAGGACCACCAGTCACATGTATGCATCTCCACATCAGTGTTTCAGATTTGTCTTCTTTACTCTTAATGTCCACTGGCCTTTTCCTATACGGCGATCTAATTCGGTAGCTCTGACGTTTTTCTCTTTTCTCCATTGCGATACCTTTACCTTTTTCTGCAGCCTTCTTGACAACACACCGAGGGGAATGTGCTCAGTATCACTGTCCATCTCTTGTTTATCTTCAATCGCCCGTGTTGTTGTCGTGGTTGGTGTCTTCAGCGAATTCCCTTCACCAACTTGAGTAAGTCCCAAACTAAATGTTGGCTCATCCAAATTCTCATCATTTTCCTGCATCATATTCATCGTCGCCCCACCACTGCCACTCCCACCAACAAATCCACCGACACCACCACTCCCGCCTCCACTACCACCTGCACTAACCTTGTCCACAGTATCACAAATTTCTTTAACAATGTCTGGATCATTCCAAAACTGTGAGCTAATAGGTTCAGCCGCACATACACTAACAAGTTCTCTGGAAGAATTTTCGGCTATTCCTTCTGCCTTATTAGTCAGCCCCTTCTCTAGGATATTCTCGTGGCTCTTATCATGACTCCCATCTTGATTGCAACCTCCCATTTGCTGAGAAGTTTCTACCCGCACCTCCATCAGATTCCCACCTTTGTTTTTCCTCCACGTGTACCGACATCAGTTAGCCACCCCGATTGTGTTACAACTGTTTCCTTGTACTTGTCGGCAAGTACACGTAACTCAGCATTTCCTGGAGACTCAGCATACCCGACTGTCCCTATTTTCTCATACTCATCCTTGCATTGGTAAATCATGCCCAACACGTCCCCCATACGTTTCAACTTATCCTACACAATATCAACAGGAAGTTTCATAAAATCAGTCATACATATTTCCGTTAATATGATAATCCTTAACTGTATACCGTGTCTAATTAACTACCTGCAAATAAGATGTCTCCACAGACTTGCTGGCCTCCCTCTTATCTTTGGCTTTACCACTCTTTTGCAACCTGCTACACCAACCTCCTTGATGGTACAAAAACCAAACCCACCCCCTGCAATTTCAATATTCCGTCTTTCCTTCAACTTGTCCAACGTCCATCCCGATAACCCAAGCTTAAATAGTGTGTGTGGTATGTTGTCACTTGTTACCGTGTCAACATAATACAACTGCACCAACAACACAGCAAATAGTTACTTTCAAAACACATAACTACATACGTTGCTCACATTTATAAGTTATAACATTCAAAAAAGTTATTAGCTTCCAACATCAATACACTGCTTACATTAACGTTAACTTACTCGTATTTATATACCAAAACAATACATCCGTTTACTACCATCAGCAGACTGATACGTAACTACAAACTACTTGCAATCAACTTCACACACAATACACAACAGACTACACTACAAATTAGCATTAAAGTGTTGGTTAACTTACAGTAAGAATCGTCAACGGCCCGTGAAAGTAATTCTTCCGCTCATCACGCTTCCATCTGTCCGTGCACTCTCTAACACTCCGGTATATAACCTCACACCAATCAATGCTCTTGAAATCACAATCCTTACTTAAGCATGGTAGGAACGCCTTCAGACATTTACCGTTGCCAAAACACTCAACCATGGTGGCAATGAATAGCATCAGAAAATCCACCTTAAACGACCAGTCAGCTTCATCATACTCCCCTAATCTAATGTCTATATCCGGGGGGCTCACATCAGCTTTACCGTGAACAACTTTCCAATTTTTACTTGCGCTTAGTATGGACTTGGCATCATCTGACTTTTCAATCACAACACCCTCGTTTGGTAATCCCGTCAGCACATGAATACCGGCCTTTGTTATTTTTATTCCACCATGGCTGAGTTTCAAGGTCATTGTGGTGGTCTCAAGATTGTCCACCACATAGTACCCCAAGTTACCAGGTATTCCGTCCACCGTCATCATTATAAACTTACCAAAACCCATTTTCTCCACACAATCCTTCTGTGCTTTCGAAAGTTTTTTCATCGCATTACACAAGGAGTGTGGAGACGATCTAGTCCTAATACTTGGCACATTATACTTCTCATGCTTCATCTTTCTTTTCAATTTCTCTTGTTTTGGAACTAGTAGTTTCTGATTACCTCCAACTACATCTGGTCACTCATCCACAAAGTCGTCATCAACATCCATTACTCTCGCGCACGCCCCACCCCCGACACGAGATCCACCTCGATCATCTGAAAATTCGCCTATAATTAAATAGAATATATGTGAATATTCACATGCATATATGCAACTAAGAAAAAAAGTCGACATGCATTACATACGAAACATACATACCTCTCAGTTTCTTCGTCGCCGGTGAACGTTGTCCTTTCATGCTGAAATGTTTTCCACATTACCTACACGCACATTTAGTTGTTACAATATATTGATTGAACCACTAACAAGACGCCACCATGTATTGCTTTCAAAGCAATCCATGATTTTTAAAATACACAAACACAATGATTACACAGAAAAAAACAAACCTTCACTCATATGACTATTCTCCTCTTCCGCGTTAACATCAATTGGGTTCCCCTCATCATTCACAAACATTGAAAAGCTAGTTCTCTTCGCAATCCTTTCGCTTTTCCTCTCTACACAACAGAAACCAAACATTTATTAAAAAAACTCACAATACACATTACGAAACAACTATCTTCATAAAAAAACAAACCAACATATTAACAACCACTTACTTGATGACATTGTAAGACCTGGCTTTATCCGCTAACTACCTGCAATACAAACCGAACTGTCAATTTCATATTCATCCATTTTTATCACCTACACAACATTTTGATACACAAACACAAAACAACTGACTCAATCAATGATAGTTCTACATACAATTCCATATATTACACACTCTGCAAGCTATCAGCAACATATGTAGCCAACACAAACGACCTCGCTACCTTACGCATCTACACTTAACACTCAGGTCCACCTACTCATTATGAGCATGACGCTTTCCCATGAAAACCAACATGTATCTAAACAGTAAGGCACAATTTTTACAAATCAACATACGAACTCGTACCTACACAAACTTCACACATCTACCGACTACGCAACACAAGAAACATACCAACACGATGCTACACAACACAAACTTCACAAATCTACCATCTACACAACACCTAATAACTATTACACACAAACATACTACACGCACACAGCTACACTAACGCTTTAATACATGACAACACCAAATTCGACCAAAAAATGTGGATGCCATCATTCTACTTTTAATAAGCTACAAAACTACTGAACATTGAGTCGACATCACCTACATTTAACCAGGCATATAGAAAACACAACTAATCAGTTCACAAATCATACATCATCATCCATCTTATTATGATAACAACGCATACATCATCATCAACATCATCGGCTTACACTGCCTCTAACATAATCAACACAACAACAACCGGCTACATCTAACATAATGAAATCGACAAGAACACAAGAACTACACAAACCACTATTGAAAATACCTTCGAAAACTTATGTAGCTTTTTGACCAACAACGCACCGACCAAAACCCCCTAATAGACTTCAAGAAGAAGGGCGAAAAATTGATTAGCGATTGTTGCTTCTTATACTCACCCGATTGGAATCAACACACTTAATTGTATAGATTGTGTATCTAGTTTTGATATGGCAGAGGATTTTGTGGCAAGATTATTGTGTAATTGGTGGCTTAAAATTGATCGGATATTTGAGGTGATTTGGTGCATCGATCCGTGTGTAGGCATTCTTCAACTGAATTGATTGTATTAGTTGAAATTGGGTGGGATACTTCGCGCCTCGTTAATTGTGTTTAGGTTACAGAGTGAAAGAGGGGATATTAAAACCAATTCCATTTTAATAGCTACACTAATTTTACTAGTTTACCCCCTGTATCAAATAAAATCTTGCAACATCCACCATTGATATTTCTCATCAACGGTTGTGATCTACTTCTCGCACTTCTCATTACAAGATTGCTTCTCGCAAGATCCATCCCCTATATATATATATATATATATATATATAAGACAAAGATGATAATAATGCATAGTAATACTACAAATTGAGAATTGTTGTTAAAACTAATAATAGTAGTAGTAATAATAAATATAATAATTATTACTTTATTGTTGAAAACGTGTTAGTGCACGGTTTCGGTGTCCATAGCAATCGAATAACTTATAGGTGGTCTAGTATGTGTATTTAATGTATATTGTAATTTAGCCTATAAGTAGGAAGCTAATGCTCATAATTTAGTAGAGAACTTATACATAGATCTAAGTTATCCTCTCCATAACTTATTATTCTCTCTAATATATTCATCCATATTTATCAATAAAGTATATCTTTAAAGTATCGATTTCATGTTGATGTATCGTATTAGCGGATAGATCTTGGTCTCTATGACGTTCTCTCAACATATTATTTATAGTATATATTTAAAGTATATATTTTATCTTTCTTTCTTTACATATTATTTAATGATTTAATTTATGTTTAGTAAAAGTGAAACGTCCTTTAAAGTATTCAATTATCATGATAAAATGTCTTCGGTAATATTCTTTTAATTTAAAGTTTTTATTTATTGGATAATATTTATTTAATTCATTTATTTATTTAAGTTAAAATTAAATAAAATTTTTAATTCGTTAAGTATGGAAAACGAACTAGGTGATTCTTTAGCGAACTAATTTCTAGTTCGCTCACCTAATTCGCTTCCGCACTCTGAAACGAATCACTTCTACTTCGTTATACATATTTAACGAATCAAAACACGAAACATGTCTGGTTCGCTATTTTGACATAACGAATTGGGTTAACGAATTGCCTGATTCGTTACTTCAGAATTCAAACGAATCGCTTGATTCGCACATAGGGTACATTGGGTAGCGTGTAAGGCTATATAAGACAGAGACACGAATCGTCCTTTCACTATTCACTGTCTTTCTTCAACCTAAAGTCACCATTTTCAAATTTTTTCTCTGATTTTCGACCTTTAAATTTCGATCTTTTACGACTATCATTATGTTGCTAAGGTATAGACGACCATAGCGATGTGATTTTCGTAAAAAATGACGGTGTATTAATAGACTAATTCTGTACTTTTGTGTTCTAAGGGTTTTTCGCGTTCAAAACCCTGTCTTATTTATGATATACTGTGTTTATGTATATAATGTATAGCTATTTGTGATCGGAATGCGATTCCGATACCCTTGGCAGACTTTAATCGATGATTGATTATCGTTTGCCGGGTCGATTGAATGATTATTGCTTCCGGGTTTTAAACTCCGTTACCATTACGGTTAACCTAACTTATTTACTGATGTTAAGCTTCAATCTCAACATCATGGGTTTCGTAATACGTTTCCGAGATCACTACACATAATGTTTCGATTATCCAACGATGGTTATGGATTAATTGAAGCTGCGTTTGTGTTGTTGACTTTCGATGTTCATATTAATTTTGAATTTGACTGTGTGAGTCAAAGATCAAGTCTAAATTACTGACCATTCGTGAACTTTAGCGAATTGGAACTCTGTGGTGTCCAATTCGTTAAAAATTCAAACGAATTAGATTAAGCGAATAAGTTAGTTAACGAATCAGATGTGGATTCGTCATATTATAACGAACTAGATTCTAGTTCGTCCTTTTATATAGTAATTCGCTAGGTCTACTTCGTTAATCTATTTACATGATAGCGAATCACTTGATTCGTTACTGGATGGTAACGAATCAGAGTGATAATCACACGAATGACATTTATTTTTAATTATTTAATTAAATTACCTTTTGAATTAAATAAATTATTTCAACCATCTAAACGTGTAAATATATTAATTACACGCGACATATTGTATTATTTCTTCATATTACTCATACCGTTCTAAATTCTATTCAGTACAAATGGCTGATCAAGTAAATCAAGATCCACCGGTTGCTGATCAAGGGCAACAAGAACAACCACCACAAGAGCAACCACCTCAAGTACAGCAGGAAGATGTTATTTTATTACCTTATGACACAAAACACAACATCTGTGCGTATATTGATCAAGATATTGCTGACGTTGATGTGTTCGGAGACATGTTAGCATTCTTAAGACGCTCAGTGATACGTTATGTAATCACTGCTTGACCTAAAGTGTACCTGAGTATTATTAGGCAGTTTTGGGATACTGCTGAGGTTTTTGAGGTGGAGAATCATATTAGAGCCACTATTAATCGAACTGTTATTACAATTGATGTGGGAGTGGTTCGCCGTGTGCTTCAATTTGGTGACAATGATGACAACCCGAGTGAATTTGACAAGCAGTTGATTAAGGGTTTGTTTGCTCGTCTGCGTTATGGTGGTGGTATTGACGAATCTATGCTGAACAAGAATGGGTTATGTCCACCATACAAATATCTTCTCCATGTCTTGATTCATTGTATGAGTGGTCGTCGTGGTGGTTTTGATCAATGCAGAAGTAGTATACAGTCAGCTTTTGTTGCTCTTATCCTCAACAAGCCGTTTAACTACTCTGAGCTAGTTTACGATCATCTGAAAGAACAAGTTCAGCAAACACTTCAAAAGAAGAAATTTTTAATGTATCCTCGATTTCTATAGCTGATCATTCAAGACTTAATTCCCAATTTAGTCATTGATCAAACTCAGGTGAATGATGTGCTTCCTATGGAACACATGAAAGCTGACACCGTTCATCGAATGTTGGTTTATAGAAAGGAGAGGCCATCAGATAAAAGAATGATTGGTCATATAATTAATCCGAATTATGTATGTCCTCCTGATGAACAATGGATCCCTGAAGACTCGGATTCCGAGCGTGAAGGGGGAGAAGGTGGGAACGATGATGATGGGAATGATGATGGAAATGATGGTGATGGTGGAGCTGGTGATGCTTCTTTTCAGGAACAACAAGATGCAGTAAATGCTGCGTTAGCTGCCACCATTGCAGCTCAACAAGAACGAAAGAGAAAAGGGAAAGCGGTGGCAACTGGAGAGCCGTCTAAGAAACGACGTGTGTCAGCTGGGGCTGGGGTAATTATTGGTGTTCCACCACCTCGTCAATCAACGCGTCAACTCTCGGTAGTGCTGCCTACTACTAGCACTCCGATGCTTACATTGACAACGACGTTGGTGTCTCATGAAAGGCTTGGTTTAATTCCACAAATGGCGTTATCTGAAATACCAAGGCCTCCTGCTACATTATCTACTGTCCCTCCAACACCATCTATGAGGCCTCCTCCTCCTCATCCTCCTCCTCCTCCTAGTGATGTCTCTTTCATAAGAATCACTCGGCCTCAGGTACCAATCCAACATGTTCATCCATCATTGTACAACTTGCCACCGAACCACCAAACAGAGATGCTATTAAAACTTCTTCATCTATATGAGAATCAAATGGCAGCTGACTGTCAGAATCAGGAACATCTTATGGAGAATCAAAGACGGATGATGAGTTATATTTCATTTTGTCAAAAGGAGACTAAAGCGTTGCGTGCAATTGTTGAGTCTCAGTGGGTGAAAATGAAGGAACAAGAAGAGTTAATCTTGCAGTTGACTTGCAAAGAAGATGCCTTAAAGAAACTAAAAAATGATGATCAAGATCCTGACGAGTCTGGTGCAGGAGGTGAGCCTAAGCAAACACACGGCTCATCTTCCGGTGCTGGTACAAGTGGCGGTGAGGACTCGGGCAAACAAGTTGTTGTGTATCAGGATCCAACTGCTGCTAAGCCAATTGAGATGATTGCAGCCAACACTGTGATATTTTTGGATGGTTCGGGGGTGGTTAGAAGTGTGGTGAACAAGGATGAGATAGAGGTGGGTGAGTTTATTGATAGGTCTCTGACACGGGAGCAGATTTCCATACTGCTTGGGTTGAATGACGAACAGTTGACTTTGTTAGAGACTGAGCCTGATGTCGAGGTGGTGAATGAGGAAGGTATATCGGATGATTCGTCTATTCAAATGAATACGGATTTTATTTATGAAGACGAGGATGTTGAGATGGAAGATGTAACTGCTGAGGAGTATCCGGACCTGTTTCAACACATAAACGTTGATCAAGGTGCTCCGGTATTTGATGAACAAACGGTTAAAGTTGTTGAGGATGAGTTGGTAAGGGAATCCAAGGGTAAACAGGAAGGTGATGCAGTATTCAAATCACTTGAAGTCATATCCGATTATGATATTGCTAAGTGGTTCAGCTACAAAGCGGCGGGTAAGATTATCAAGGCATATAGATATGTTGATCAAGAATGAAAAGACACAACTGCCGCATGGGTCAAAGAAAACCAAGTGACCTCCTTCAAGACTGTTTCCAAGGTACATGGTGATATTGTCTCATGGCTTTATGATTTTGAGCTTAAAGTATGTATTATTAAATGGGAGAAGGGGATCCAGTATTACGAAATGATAATGGACGTTCTGACATTACCGCGGTGGGATGTTCGTACCCTCGCGCGTCGTCCATTCATCAATCGTGGTGGTCACCAGACAGCTGAGTTGTTTCATCAACACTTACTGTTTAAGGTCAATCATGGCTTCAAGTTCTTTAAGCCCCAGGTCCCGAGACGCAAAAGTATTGACGAGATTGATCCAAGGACTGGCTGGAGGAAACTTGTCCTTAAGGTAAAGCCGCCGAAAACGATGAAGCGGGTACCTGTGAAGACGATGCCCCAACAGATGCATCTCTCATTCAACCGCTGGTACTATGACAATCGTACTGGCGAGGACGTCATTGTCCTTGGTAAAGGACTGGAGACTGAGCTCATCAAGATAATCGACCCGATGTGGTTGGTTAATTTATCTGAAACAGACAATGACGTGCTCCACAGGAAACAGATTCTAATCGAGCGCAATGAAGACTACGATGTGGCTATGCAATTCCAATGCGTTGTGTGTGTTTGTCAAGAAAATGGAATTCATAGTTGCAGGGACTTGCAGTCCAAGCGCTTCAAGTAACTTAAAGACAAAGAGCTCAAGACGAGGGGGTGTTTGTTAGTGCACGGTTTTGCGTCTTGAGTCTTTGTAATTATCGTTAAAGTATTTGTTTTATGTTTAATGTAATAAACAATTAAGTTATTTTCTAGTTCGTTATATGTAATGTCTAGTTCGCTAAGGATGTTTAGCGAACTAAGACTTAAGCTTATTCCCTCCTGATTCGTTAGGGGATGTTAATGAATCAGGGGGGTGATTCGTCTGATATATGTAACGAAGTAGTGTCTGGTTCGCTAGGGAATGTTAGCGAACCAGACCTATATTCTATATATAGTGAACACTGTTCACGTTTAATTTAAGTTTTGGGAGAATTAACTAGCGAAACCCTGTCCAAAAAAAAAAAATTCTTGCGCGAATTTTTTCCAGAATATTCCTCGTAAGTGAGTTTTCATTCTTGAAAATTTTGGCGTTAAAATTTATTTTTTGAAAATTTTGGCGTTTTTTTGAAAATTTTTGGTGAATTTATGGCGGGAAAATCGGGAAAAATTTTCTTAATCGAAATTTTTCTGGGATGTTCCTAATGTATTGGGTAGTCTTCTCTCAAATTTTGGTAATATATTTTCCGGCTGACTATTTACGCGTTTTGACTGGCCGAGGGGGAGACCTTGAGTAATTTAAGGAT
This sequence comes from Bidens hawaiensis, assembly GCF_021521415.1. Taxonomy (NCBI): domain Eukaryota; kingdom Viridiplantae; phylum Streptophyta; class Magnoliopsida; order Asterales; family Asteraceae; genus Bidens; species Bidens hawaiensis. The sequence goes on from NW_027491244.1 coordinate 1,759,320, forward strand.
GAGTTTGTTAATGATATGTGAATTTGTCAAGAAAAGAGGGAGATAAAACTTTCATTTGAGATTATTTGGCTTGTATCTTCCTACGTTTGCAAGGTTTCTTGAAAAATTACTGCAATTCGGGTGGTAATTCGTGTTTGAAAAGCTGCGTTTAACTGAGTTCAAGACTGCAATTGTTCTTCGATTGGTGATTGATTTGGTTGAGATTGAAACCTGACTATGTGGGATACGAGTGTCTGTCCGTTTACTTCTTTCTGAGGGACTTTGATCCTGACTATGTTGGCTACGAGTAAATGGCGGATTACTTCTGTTGAGGGGGACGATTCTTGAATGGGTTGATCTTATTGAAGAATATACGAGTCTTGTCATTGGATATTTTTTTTAATTTGATCATTTGGGGTTTATTAACGGAGGTTGGAACTTTGTATACCAAAGTGAAAGATGTTGAATGATCGGGTTTTTCATAAAGAAAAATGTTTTTCTTTACTGGTGCTGACGGATAGCTGAGGACTTGTAGCTGATTGTTGAAAGATTGAACCATACCATACGCCAATGGATGATCGGGATGATCTCCAAGAGTTGCTCACTTTGAGGGGGTGATCTGATATGAGAAGCTACAGGTCGTTGGTTTGCTGAAAAGATTTAAAGATTGTCCGTTTGCATAAGCCCGAAAATCATCAGTCAAGGGGGTGTCTGTTAGTGCACGGTTTGGTGACTGGTGATTTGTAGTTAAAGTATTCAAGATTAAAGTATTCGATAGCTACGGAAAAAGGGGTGTCTGTTAGTGCACGAAATTGTTGTCCGTAGCATTCGAATAAGCTATAGGTTGTCTAGTCTTTGTATTTAATGTAAATGGCCCATTCACTATGGATTGTATAGCGAATGAGGCCCGTTCGTTATAGACTAGGCTAGTTCGTTAAGCTTATTACCATTCATTATGGAATCATAACGAATGGAGTCTAATTCGTTTATGAAGATATAACGAATTAGACGTAACTTAACGAATTGGTGCTTTGGCCTATAAATAGGCATATCCATGCTCATTTGTAGGTGTACATATTTAGAGAGTTCACACACATGAGAGATGTGAGGTTCTCCATAAGTTATTATGTAATTTATTAATTATTTATCAATAAACCATATTTAACGTATTCGGATTCGTATCATATAATCGATGTATCATAGCGGCTAGAGACTGGCTGGTTTCTACAAAACGTTATTAATAGATTTATAAGTTTTAATAATAATAATAATAATTATTATAATAACTATATGTGTCACATTAATAATAACTAATACTTATAACATTTTAACAATAGTAGTATTAGTGATAAAAAGATATAACTCGAGTGACGATGACGTTAAATGGTAACTATACCCGACATGGGTTTCACTTTAATAAAACAAGTAGATAATATTAACAATATTAGATTTTAACAATATCCCTTAATAATTATAATAATCATAGTAATAATAATCTATTATTATGAAAATAATGATAATAATAATTGTTTTGTTAAATGATAATAATAACAATAATAATAGTGATAATAATAATAATAATAATAAATATTATCTTGTTAATCATAATAATAGTAGTAATAATAATCTTTACGTATTTATGTTAATACTAATAATAATCATAAATTTATTAAGTATAAAAAGAAACAATACCAAAAACGATATAGGATGAGACCCGAACCCGAGGCCTCTAGTTTAATAACTAACGTACCAACCAACCGAACTAAGATACAATTTGTTAAACAAACTCAAAGTTAAACCCACAATTGTTAATTTACCTATTAGTCGTTCACAGGGTCGTCGGAGAAAGGTTGCCGGAGGCGTGCAGGAAAGACAAACCGGAGAGAAAGAGAGTGAGAGAGAGGGAGAGAGAGATACGAAGAGAGAGAGGGGGGGGGGGGGGCGAGAGGGAGGGAGAGAGAGACGCAGAGAGAGAAGAGAGAGAGAGAGAGAGAGGCAGACTACGTTTGGCCCCATTTCACCCAAGCTCTCGCCGACTACGTTTGGTCTTATAGAACATTCCGATTAAAAACCTAAGTCTAAAGCACCAGTTTGATGTTTGTATTGCTTAGGGAATCGATTTTGTGAAACATAACAGATCTAATTGCAAAGGTAATGGGTGTTCAATGGTCGAGTCCCATAAGTCTAAAGCACAATCAGATTAAAATAAGATTAAAAACATGATAAGACTAAGGCCATATGTAGTGGGGCTTGAGTTTGGGCGACATATGGTGAGAAGGGGTGCGAACACCGCCCTCACGGACGATTTTTGGGCGAAAAGGGGCGGGGGCGAGTTCTTCTCGTCGCCTGGAAGAAGGGGCGAATTTCAGGTGGTGGGGCCGACATGTAGGATATGTGTGCGTTATATATACATGAAAAATGTTCAAATAAGAATAAGGAGTTTCCTAGGAATGATAAGAACCACCAAATTTTTGACATTTGGCATTTCAAATGATGGTAAAAGAACAATTCGAGGAAACTATGTCGGTTATTGGTAATTTTAAATCCCAACCATTGATTAACATGATCCAATGGCTATGATGTATTCCTAGTCTTCCTAGGAAGCTACTTATTTTTAGGATAACCATCCCCATATATATATATATATGTATGTATGTATGTATGTGTATATATATATATATATATATATATGTCAGGTCCCCGATTTCAGATGGATCTTACTCAAATCATATCATAACTCACACAAATAAATGTGTCGACAAGAGAGTTAATGATGGGTTGCTATATTTAGAAAGATTACCGTTTGTTAAAGGCGGAATTAATAACAAACATATGGTTGCTTAAACAGTATTCAAAGGTAAGCAAAACAAGCAAGATTTACTCAAAGATTTTCATTTATATAATATCAATCATACAAAGTGGATAATCGATTTAGGGTTTTCTTGAAGGAAGGTTTTATCCGTACGATACTAAGACAGCCGTCACACACAATATTCTTTGTTAATTAATGTGCCTGTCTGCCTTGTTGTGTGTACCGTTCTAGGAGGTGTGCCCTAAATTATTCTATTTATAGGCCTGACACCTCCATTACAGCGTCATTCCTTCTAGAAACCCTATCCGATAATACATATTCAAATTACATATTCAGAATTATTTTAAGTGTAAATCAAGTCTTCCGGGTAGGCTTTGCATTAATCTTCATTTTCCGAGTATGCTGTGTACTCTGCCTTCCTTTAGGACTTGGTAACATAGTAGTGTGCTCGGGATCAGTTTTCGGATAGACTTTACTTGAAGAGTATTTTACCAAGTAAAATACTCACCGGGTAGACTTCAATCTTCTTGGCTTTGACAGACTTTGCCCGAAAAACCCTTACGAGCAACCTTGTTCTTCAATGGTCCCTTCAACCCTTTACTTGAGAAACGCTTATTAGCAAAGTGTGCTCGGTAGCACTTTACCTTGATTGAGTTGAACCCTGCCCGATGATACTTGTGATATCTCATTAAACACCAGGCATACCCGGACCATCTTTATTAATGAATACCTTGCCCGATCTCCCAAATACTTGGTTTCCTGAGTTTGGTTAGCCTAAAGCTTACTCGGAAGTGAACTTTTCTTGGCTATGAAGAACAAACCGCTTGATAAAGTGATCCTTGCCCGGACTTGCATACACTAGTGAACCATACCCGGTAATGCACTAATTTGCAAACCCTGCTCGATAATCCTGCCCGATAGACAAAATATCGTACCCGGCTAAGTAAAAACTTTCTCGGAGGTCTAAGGTGTGCCCGGATCCATACTTAGTGAATATTGAGGAGGTTGAGAAGATTCCAATCTTCCATCTGATCAGTTTTTTGTCAAATCCTGACTCAACAATCTCCCCCTAGATTGGAACACCTCAGCTGACCCAAAACATTTCTAAGGTTTCTTACACTTTGTCAAAATACACATCAAATTAAAAGTCAAATTACATATTCAACTATCATAAACAAAATTACATATTCAAAAAGGCTGTCATAAGACATTATACAGTAAAAGCCTAGTCTAGGAATTTTGTCTTTTCCATGCACTGTATGCAGCTTTCCTTCTGTTTGTTATCACTGATGCAGCTCTCATTTTTAAGATATCAAGGGCTCGGTAATGAGTATGACCTTCTGGTATGACCCAGTCCCTAATATCCATTAAGTCTTCATCATGTAAGCAATTCAGGTCTTCATCCTTCTTGATAATCCCCAGTACTTTTCCATCAGAGTTTCTCAGCAAGTAATGGTCAGCATCTTCTTTGTATTCAATTTCAGTTATGATGCCATTTCTTTGGACTGTGTAGTTGGGGCGTATCATTCTTCTTTCAAAACTTATGCATGTGTTCATGTTTGACAGTGGATTCTTGTCTCTGACATTCATCTTGTAGTCCCTTTCAGCTATGTCCATCCTTCTTAACTTAGCAGTTCTTTTTGATCTGTGAAGTTGGGCAATCCGCCAGTTTCTCTTTACTTTCAGGAATCTGAATCCTCTGTCGGCTTAATCTCTTAAGAATTTAGAAAGATCATTCATTTGTCTTCCAGCCACTCTATTTCTGTCTCTATAATCATACAAAGTGAGTGTTGTCATTTTTTCTAATTGTTCTTGAGTATATTCACAGAAATCACTTCTCACAACTATATCTCTTAGTTTTCTACTTTCCATAATCACTCTTATGCCACACACAGAATCATAGTAAATTTCTCTAGGAAGATCCATATCTGACTGTGGTCTTGATGTTCTTTGTTGTGCAGATCTACTTGATTCTCCTCTTCCACCTTTATCTCTTCCACCTTGTGGATATCTTCTTGAAATTGGTGGTCTGAAAGGAATAGACTTCTTGGGTTTTTTAGGACCCAAATTGAAGAATTTGATGTAGACTGCTTCTACCATTTCAGTTGGAAGATTGGCGAGCTCAACAACATTTGCTCCTGCATCTTTAAGAGCTAGTAACATTTTCTCCATACCAGGAGTTCTTGACAAACCAGCAGGTACAAAACTCCCATCTGCATAGTATCTAGGGTTCTCACCTTCCCTTAGAGCTTTCTCCCATTTAGCTTTTTGGATATGGAAGAGATATTTCAAATCCTCCTTTTCCAAAGCTTTGAAAGAGGCTTCATCCATTCCCCTTTGTGTAATCATTATATTCCTTAGAATGTTGATAATCTCTTCATTTTCCCAAGGTACACAAGGTTCATCTTCAGGTTCAGAATCCACTTCTTGTGGAGTAGGGGTTTCAACAACAGGAACTTCCTTGGTCTTTCACCCTGCATCTTCTGTTTCTCCCTCAGAGTCATTATCTTTCTTCTCTTTATTGGAGGCTCAACAGAAGTTTCATATGTTTAGAAGAGCTCTCAGTTTGGACCCTCTTCAATTTTTCTTTTCTTTTCAATTTATTGTACTGATCCAACACTGATTCTCTAGTTAGGTTCTCAACCATTTCAGGCTTCAAACCCTTTTCCATCAAATATCCACACATTCCTCCATACTTTTTCTTCAAATCTTCAATCTTTTCAAGCTTCTCATTTTCTCTTACACACTTTTCAATCACCTTTTCTCTTTCACTGTTGTAAAGATCTCAGAGTTTATCATGATTGAAATGACTCAAATCTTTTTCAGAATATCCATGTCTTCACAGATATTCTCTGTGTTTCAGAGCATATCTATTCTTCTGTTGTAAAACTCTTTTGATCTTTTTATTTTCTTCTTCTAGTCTCTGATTCAACCCACTTTCATTCATATGAGCTACACTTTCAAAGTTCACACCGAGTGCCCTTAGCTTCTTCATCACAGGATTGTTCATTTTAGCCCTCAGCAAACTCTGCTCAATGTTTGCTCTCTGCTCATTAGTCATTTATACTTGTGGAGTCTCAACATTTGCAGTCTTGGCACTCTTTCCTTGATCATCATCAGGATTATCATTATTATCTGAATCCTTAGATTCATCCTCCTCTTCAGTTAAATCGTTCATAGCATCAATCTTGGGTTCATCAGAGGGTGGATGCTCTGTATTTGGTTCAGTTTTTATGGGCACATCAGGAACACCTGGAATCTGTTGACCTGGTTGCAGTGTCTTCAGTGGAATTTCCCTGATTGGACTATTATCATTATCACCATCATCATCAGGAGTCTCAACATAGCATTTGTTCTTTTCATCCCATCTTCCCCTCTTTTTTTTCCTCTCATCATTCCTTATTTGTTCATCAAACTTCCTATTTCTTGTATATACTTGTTAAAATCTTTTGACTCTTTCCATCCTGATTCTGGTGATATTAGCCGTCATTTCTTCAACAAATTCACCAGTTGGCCTTTCAGGTTCCTTTTGTGGCATTTCTTCTGATTCACACGCCTTTTCAGATTCCTTTTCAGGTTGGCTCTGTGGTTGAAACATACTAACCACCATAGCCAAGGAATTGTCAGCTTCCTCAGTTCTGTTCATCATAATCAGTGTTTCAATTGCTTCTTGATCAGTCACTTCTTCAAAAAATTCTTTAGCAAGATTGGCTTGATTGATCAAATTTTATTGCTCTGCCATTTCTTCTGGAGTCAGGGTTTGAGCCAATATCTCCCCATCCCTTGTCTCCCTTAATATATTCTCGTGTTCTCTTAAGGCAGCAGTAGCAGCAATTTCATCCTATGTAAACAACACATCTTTCTCTGGATATGCCTTAGTAGGCTCTTCTTCACAGACTTTTGTTTTACCTTTCTCAATTCTTCTTCTCTCATCCTCTTCATCTTCAGACTGTTCAAAGTCATCTATTTCTTTCTCAAGAGCTTCCAGTTCTGGTTCATGCTCTACTCTCTTGGAATTTGCTTGTTGATCAGTTTATGGTTCAGTGTGTATAAGTTCCTCAGTAGCAGCATTTTCATCTATCATTACTTCAGTCTCTACTTCTGTCTGTACATCAGTCAAGACATCAGTAGCTATGTCAGTTAAAACATCAGTAGCTATATCAGTAGTAGTTAATACATTAGTATCTATGTCAGTAGCAGCTACATTCTCCTCAACATCTGTCTTTTCAATCTCATCCCCTGTCCCTTCATCATTCTCTTCACTCCATTCAACATGCATTATTTCATCATAATAGTCATAATCTTGTTCTTCAACATCTGATTTGTCACCTTCATACTCATCATCTTCAATTCTTTTCTCCTCGCTATCCTCCTCACCATCATCATAAGCATTTAAGATCAGTTTCAAACTGTCTACAGTCTCTACACCTGTTCCAGTTACAGTCTCAACATTCACACCAGAGTCAGTTGGCATTATTTCATTCTCCCCCTGTTTTGGGGCAGCTGAGGTCTTCTCAACCTCCTGCTCCAGGGTTTGAATTTTCACTTTTGCCCTTACCAACTGATCCAATAACATGACATTCTTCATAGTGACCTCCTCATTCCTTCTCTTCAACTCAGCATTCCCTTTTAACAGGGTCAACAGGTCAATGTCAGTGGGTGGTGTTGTAGGTGGGGATGTAGAAAAGGGTTCATATTCAGTTTGTTCATGGGTTGTGATGTGAGTTTGGAAAATGATTGTGGTGGTGATTGTGTATGAGGTGGGCTTGGAATAAATGGATCAGAATGAATTGGGCTAGATGTTGGTGGTGTTTGTGGTGTTGGGGATATATGTGTTGATGTTTCAGGTTGGCTTATGGTTAGGGTTTTTGGTCGGGATTGAGTGGTTTGATGTGGTGGAGTTTGTGGTGGTGATGGAAAAATGGGTTGGTCAATGTGTAATGGTGATTGTGGTGGTGTTGGAATAGGTTGTTCTTGATCTTCAAGTTGCTCCCCCTGATCAGGTGCATCAACATTCATAGCCACTCCAGCTCCTCCTTCATCTCCATTATCAACATTATCATCTTCATCATCAGAACCATCATCATCACTCTCAACATCATCTCCTCCTTCCTCCTCTGAGCTTAACTCAGGCACTGGCATCACATTCAAGTCATGGTTCAACAACCATGGCAAGATCTCAAATAGAACTTCAGAATTGAATCTATTGGCAACACCTGGATTCTTAATTCTGTTGTATGTATCAGGGTTCTGCAGTAGGTGTGTAATTCCCATAGTGGGTAAATCTCTTAATTCTCTGTTAAAGATTATCTGCAGGAACCTTGGATATTGCAAGAATCTGTCCTTTTCTGCCTTCTTCAGGTTTTCTACCAATCCATCAAATATCATCTTTGAAAAATTGAAGGGTAGATCATACATAATCCCAACAGTGGCATTTGCTAAGTCATGACTCATCAAAGTCCATGACCCTTTTCTTGGAGCAAACCCCTGTATCACATGATGAATGAGGAATCTATACATCATCGGAAACATCCCCTTTTGAAACTGTCCATCATGTACAGTTCCCTGATAACCCATTGTCTCTTCAAATATTTTCATCAGGTGTGTTGTATTGAAGTTTATATGATAATGGTTATCATCATTCAACCGCAGGCATCTTCTTATCATCCTCTCAGTGATGTGTATTTCTTGTCTAGCAATAATTGCCTCGATTCTCTTTCCATTGATGTCTTCAACAAGTTCTGCAGATCTCCAGAAATCCAGTGAGTGATTTCTGTAGATAACATGACATTCAGTGAAAGCAAAGTTGACATTTGATCGAGCCATCCATGTAATCATTGGTGCCACCGGCTCGTTGTTAGGTGTGACTTGCAATAGAGCACACATGTTATGCTTCTTTTCAAAAGCATACTTGGGTTGATCCTCTTCTGCCATATCTGAACATCACAATTAAACATATTCAAAGTGAAATTAGCATAAAAGTTTAAAAGTTTACCCAATTTCAAGTTATAAGTTTGTAGAAGAAAGAGAGAAATTTTATTAAGAACCTGTTCTTCGAAAAATTAATAACATAAAAACAAAAACAAAATATTAGTAATCAAGTACATAATCAAAGCTCATTATAGTCTAATCGTGATCGGAAAACACATTATGAATGCTTACCGAGTCGGAATTAGGGGGTTGATTTAAATTAGGGTTTCGATTAACAACGAAGACGATAGGTCGGTTTGGGTTTCTCTGGGAGTAAGCAGTTGCAGTGGAAAGAGAGAGAGGGAAATATAATGTTGAAAATTTTGCCTAACTCCCTATTATATACCTTTTGAAAGTGGGTTTTAAATGTTTTTTGTCGTTTTGTGAATTATTAGCTTTCAGACAGTAACATTATCCACTTAATATTTTAAAACAATTTTAAAACATATAATTCTTTTTCATTTTAGGCTTAGCAAACCTTACTCGGAAAAGTAATCCTTTGCAAAGTCTACTCAGTATACTTACACTTACACAAAGCTTACCCGAATAATATTAAATCTTTCTTGACAATATTTTCTTTTAGTTTTATAAGGTTTACCCAATCCCTTTTAATCACAAACCTTGTTTGATGAAGCTATGTAATTTAAAGTCAAGACATTATGAAGAAAGCTTATCCGAAATACCAGATTTCTTGATAACTTAATCACAAGACAATTAATCAAGTATAAAATATCAAATAAACATTCTTGCTAGGAATCAATTAAGATGCCCATTTAGATTTCTCAAATTTAAATTAAAATCTTAATATAGCATAAACCCTATCAAAAATAAGAATCTTATTCAATCAATCATAATAAAAGCATATTCAATCAAGCATACTTGAAAACATAGTGTGCCCGGGCAATCTTCATAAAGTTAGTATGCCCGAACAACCTTCTTATACAAAATATACCCGAGTAATCTTCCTAGAGTACAAAGTGTGCCCGGAAAGGACTTCTAGCAGACAGTGTACTCGGAAAATCAAATTTTTAAAATTACCAAGTATATTAGGGGAACAAAAGTGTACCCGAAATATAAAGTGTATTCGAAAAACAAAGTTTGCCCGAAAACACTTGTAATTTCAAAGAAAACATATTCACACACAAAGCTTACTTGGTGTACTCAAGGAGTTCACAAAGTGTGCTTGGAATAATCAATTAGCATAAACAAAATGCAAAGCTTGCCCGAAACAATCATCTCTTGTTAAAATGGCTAGCTAAAACACATAATCATCTCAAGACTTCAAGCTTGCTCAGGAAACTTGTACAATGGTGTACCTTACCCGAAAAGTGTAAACACTTCAAAGCATGCCCGAAAATCATAAACTTAGTCAAAAATGACAATGCCTGCCCAGAAAGGTTATGAATCATCAAACCTTACCCGAAAATACATATCCACATATATTCAACTGTTTTGTACCCGGAAAGGTTTGAGAACATCTCACCTTACCCGAAAATACATATCCACATATATTTAATTGTTTTGTACCCAGAAAGATTTGAGAACATCTCACCTTACCCGAAAATACATATTCAAATAGTTTGTGCTTGGGAAGGTTTAATAACATCAAACCTTACCTGAACTTACATATACAACATAATTTAGGCAAAATGCAACACTTTTTTACTTAAACCACTTGTCAGAACAATTTTATCTTTAAAGATCATAGTTTAAGAGAAAATGGTGCATTTAGAGATCAAATTTCAGTTATGTTTCATTTCAAAACAATTTCCTTTTGTTAAAGTGAAAAGATCTCAGGAATGGGATCATATTGACTAAGTAGCTTTCTCAATACTTCATTTTCAGCATTATTATGACTACAAAGACAAGTCAACAGCAGGTCTAGACTTAACATGATTTTCATTTCTTTGGTGATATGATTAAGTTTCAATTAAGTTGCAGAAAATTTAATGGATAACACATATTGTGTTCTGATGCTCCTTATCTATCCTCAAGGCTTATTTGGCTTTCTCCATATCACCCCAATTTGACTTTGACCCCCTGGTTTTGGTTAAAACTTTTAATGACAGAACATATTTTTGAAAATTTAGAAGATATTTCTTTTCAAATCTACAAACATATGTGAGGTTGAACGTTGGACTTACATGCCACACAAGTCGGACTTACAGGCCTTTCATTCAGGATGTTTAAAGGACTTATATGATTGCCTCCACCCTTGTAGTTCTGTTATTAACCCTCATGTTTGTATTTTTCTAATAAAAATTTGTGAACATATATCAACTTTTGGTTGACTAAATATTTGAAAATAAAGTAGTTCACATCAGTTCTTTGTCATTCCTTTTAAAAGATGTTTCAATTTTGGGTAACCAAAGACCAACAGGCTTGTGTATGACTGGATAATCACTTTTCTGCCTATCATTTGAAAAGATTTATCTAGGAACATGCATAGACAACAATGTAACTCCACATAAATCTTAGCATTTTCTTTATGTTTATATCACCTTAGATTTTACATATCATGAGAAAGCAACCATACATGTCAATGACTGTACTAAAAGTCCTTTTAGCCTAATAAATCCATATGATTGGCTAAGTAGTCAATGTACTATCATTTCCCAAAATATTCAGTTTAATATTCAATCACCCTAATGTCTCTTAATTGTTAGGTAAATGGCTATCCTGTTTGACCACAAGTGGTCAACAGGACCAAACATACATGTGAATACATGTCCTTTCAAAGTCAGATCTATTGACATAGTTTTAAGTGAAGGAATAGAAAACAAGTTATAATTGCCCCAAATGGTTTCAGTTTTCTGATTAATGGCTATCCTTTTAATCTTTGCAGATTGCAGGACCAAACATACACAAGTGTATGTCCTTCCAACTGAGCAAATGACATAATTTTCAACAAAGATAACTACCTGAGACTCTTCATTGAAAAATCCTTCTTTTAAGCTTCTTTAAAGCTTGAACTGAATAATCTTATCATATCTCTACACCATTAACAACATGCTCATGTTTTGATTCAAAAATAGAGTATTTATGCAAAATTCATTAGAAAATTCATTTTATCACTTAATTTTGACATAAAACTTATCTTGACATAAACAGTTGCAGCACATAATCAAACTTAATATTATCAGAACAAGTAGACGGTACTAAAATTCAAAGTCTATCTTATCTTAATAACATTAGAAGATCAGATAAAACACATATTCAAGCAATTAAGCAGTGATGTCAGATAAGCATTTAACAGGTAATTCATAACATGACTACTCATCTTAACATCACAAACACACATTTAACTGATAAACATGCAAACATATTAATCAAGTCACTTATGTCATTCTTTGCACACATAATCAGTCAAAGCACATTACAGTCAGCATATTCAGTAACATATTCAGTATCATACTCAAACATATTCACACAACATTCAATCTGTGAAACCTCTAAACAAAGTAATCAGTTAGCACATAGAGGTATACAACCAAGCACACATCCTTAATCAGATTTCATCAGAGTTGATCATTCCCAGAGCTTTCAAAAGAAAGTTAAACTTGGTTCTATCAAGTGGTTTGGTGAAAAGGTCAGCCAAATTGTCACTTGTATCAACTCTTTGCATTTCAATCAAACCTTTTTCACTACAATCTCTAATGAAGTGATGTCTGATTTCAACGTGCTTAGTCTTAGAATGTTGAACTGGATTCTTAACAGTAAAATATGCAGCTGTATTGTCAATAAGAATAGGGGTGTTTAGAAAATTCAAACCATAGTCCAGCATCTGGTTCTGAATCCATAGAACTTGTGCACTGCAAGCAAATGCAGCAATATATTCTGCTTCTGCAGTTGAGATAGAGACAGTTGTTTGCTTCTTGCATTGCCATGACACTAGCCTTTCTCTCAAGAATTGACATCCTCCTGATGTTGACTTTCTGCTCATGTTGCAGCCATCATAATCACTTTCTGTGTAGGCAATCAGATCAAATGATTGATTCTTTGGATACCAAATTCCCAAATCTGGTCTTCCCTTCAAATATCTTAATATTCTTTTAACAGCATTCATATGGGAGACTCTTGGACTTGACTGGAATCTTGCACACACACATACAACAAACATGATATCTGGTCTTGTAGCAGTCAGATACACCTCTTCATCAATCTTTCCATTTAGGAATGCAGACTTAACATCAAGATGATTCTATAACACTCAAATGGTCTTTCACATATACTATGTAAGCTTTTGAGTATGTAGAATATCCAACAAAGAAACAATCTAGAGATTTTTGTTTGAAACTTGTTCAAATAATCCCTAGTGTTCAGAAGAAAACATTTGCATCCAAAGGGCTTGAAAAAATTGATATAAGGCTTTCTGTTGTGAAATATTTCATATGGAGTCTTGTTATGCCTTTTGTTTACAAGCACCCTGTTCTGAACATAGCAAGCAGTGTTTATTGCTTCAGCCCAAAAAGTAACAGGTAGGTTAGCATCTGCTAACATGGTTCTTGCAGCTTCAATCAAAGTTCTATTTCTTCTTTCTGCAACACCATTTTGTTCAAAAGTTCTAGGAGCTGAGAATTGTTGAAGTATTCCCTTTTCTGCACAAAATTCTTGCATAACTCCATTCTTGAACTCAGTACCATTGTCACTTCTCATCATTTTAACCTTCTTATTCAACTTGTTCTCAATAATTGTTACACAACCCTTAATCAACTTTGCAGTCTCATCTTTGGTACTTAGGAAATAAACCCAAGTGTATCTTGAATAGTCATCAATGATCACAAGACAGTATCTTTTCTTTCCTATACTTGGCACACTCACAGGACCAAAAAGATCCATGTGAAGTAATTCAAGTATTTGATCAATTGAGTTGATAAGCTTAGGCTTATGAGTAGATTTGTGTTGTTTTCCCTTTTGACATGAATTACAATGATCTTCCAATTTGAACTCTCTTATAGGTAAGCCTATGAATTCTCACCTTTGACAAGTCTATTCATGTTCTATAAGTTCACATGACACAGTTTCCTATGCCACAATTTTAATTCATTTTCAGTGGCTTTGGAAACAAAACATACACCTCCTCTTGAAACAGCTTCTTTCATATTCAGTTCATATAAGTTGCCATTTCTTAGTGCCATCATCATAATCATTTCAGGTGGAATTACAAACTCAGGTTTTAAGATGAAACAGTGGGAATCATCAAAACTGACTTTGTATCCCTTATCACACATTTGTGATATACTCAGTAGATTATACTGAAGACCTTCAACATGAAACACATTATCAAAAAAAACCTTTCCATTTGTTAAGATTCCTTTCCCCACAATCTTTCCACCATTTTCATCACTCTCAAAGGCTACAGGCCCTTCATATTTTTCTTCATAATTAACAAGTGATCTTTTGTCACAAGTCATGTGCCTAGAACAACCACTATCCAAATACCATATTTCATTCAGAGGAGTGGACTGTTCCTGCACACAAAAAATTTTTGATTAGTTGAGTGATGAAGTGCAGGCTTCTACAGCTTGCAACTCATCATTTTCATTTTCTGTGACAGCTTGGGAAGTGAGTGTTGTTGGTTCAGGATCTTCATGAGTGACTTCTATGTTGTCTGAATTGTATGTTTCATAACCACACTCTCTTGGGGTTTTAACAAGTGAAGTTGAGGTCTGTAATTCAGCTGAGTCAGTGGCATACTCTTTGATCACATAATCTTTCTTTTCTGAGTAGTCTCTCACATCAGCAACTATCTCAACTTTAGTTTTAGTCTTGGGTTTCTAAAGGAAACCTTGTGGTTCATAACCATGTTTTAGCAAAAACTTCTCATCACCATTGAGTTCTGTTGGTTTCTTTCTAGGATATGCACCTTTCCTTCTTGTCTTCTCACTGCTTGATGATTCTTGAGATTCATCAAATTTGGCTGATTGAGTATCTTGTTTGATTCTCAATGGCTGATAGTTCTTTTTGGTCAATTTCTAATGCTTCTTAGGAGATTTACTTCTTCTTGCTGATTCAGCCACTTGCTTCTTTGTTTTTACTTCAGCTTTCTTCTTAATCCTTGTCTCCTTTGCAGATTTCTTTTCTTCTCTTTTCATGGTTTCATTTCCACACACCTTTCCTTTTCCCAGATATACATCATACCTCTGTTTGTACAGGACAAAGTCTTGACCGTACTTTGTTCCATCTGGGACATGAAATGGTTGAAATTTCAATCTCTCATGGCATGAGTCTGTGTGATAACCATATTCATCATACTTCTTGCACCACACCTTGCCTTTAAATTTTTCATGCTCTTTTGGGTTTCTTGAACCTTTCACTTGGCTTAGGTGTCTTGACTCCTAGAGTCTTCTGATTCTTTAAGCCATCAAAATCAATTAAAAAGGAACAAATTCCTCAATCTTGATGTCTTGTCTTTCAAGTTTGCTTTTGACAAAGACAATTTTCTCCATAATCATAGGTTCCTCATCACTGCTTTCTCTAACCCTTGACTGTCTCTTTTCATATTCTTCAATAGTTTCTACTTTTCCAACATCCAATACTTCATGACTAGAGAAGGCTGGATAAACTGGAATAAAGTTTTCTGAATCAACTTCTTCAGTTATTCTCTTCTTTTTGTTTTGCTTTATCCTTTCCAACACAGTCTTGCTTGGTGGCCTGACTGCATTGTAGCTTATCTTCTTCTTTTCACAAATGTCAAAAGATACCTGTTCTCTTTTCATCTTATCACTTTGTTTCTTCATTCTTGGTGGGACTGGTGGATACTTTGGAAGTTGATCAACAAATTCTGGTTTCTTGTATTTTCTTCCTCTTTCAGCAGCTTTGATTTCCTCGTCAGTGATTTGATCACTTAAATCACTTAAATCATCTTGATTTAATTCAACAGAGTCAAAGTCATCTTCAGAGACTTGAACTCTAACTGACTTGTCTTCTTTTACTTCTTCCTTAATTACAAATTCACCTTCTTCATTCACTTCTACCTTTTTGTACAAATCAACAAATTCTTCTTTGTCTTGAAAGACATCTCTGAATTGCTGCAAGTATGCATCTCTCTTTTCTTTGTCAACTTTTGGCTTGAAGTTGTTATTGAATGGAGGTGGAACAACTTTGTATTTGTCTTGGTCCTTCACTTGGTTCAGAATACCATATATGTTTCCTGTTGAGAACAAGTTCTTCAAAAATTCAGTTTCCATTTGCAGTTTAGTGTTTTGCACCTTTTCTTCAACTAACATCTTCTTTAATCCATCAATCTCAGTAATGTATCTGGATTGAGCTCTGTAGCTGATCATACAATCATCTTCCAAGCTTTTAATCTTTTCTTCACTAATCAGCTCACTAGCCTCATACCCATTAATGATACTCTGTATCCTAAAACACTCACTTTCCAGCTTGCTTACTTTCATTTTTAATTCATTGATAATTTCATTTAAATCAACATTGGGAGCAGAGTGTACCTGAGATGATGATCCTTTTTCTTTCTCAATTATGGCCATGAATGCCACATTTGCTTTCTTGATATCATCTGCAATGTCCTCTTCATGATTGCTCCAATCAAAATTTCCTTCATGTTGTGAAGTCACTGCCACATTTCCTTGATTTCTGATCTGATTTTGGTTTGCTGGAACAGTGTTGTTTGGAACATTTTGAGCTGTTTGAAGGTTTTGATTGTTTTTCATTTGAAAACCTTGAGTCTGTTGCATACTTTGTTGTTGATTGTTCATTTGAGGCTGAAAGTTGTTGAAGTTTGGGTTGTAATGTTGTTGGGATTGAAGTTGTTGTTGTTGAATCTTGGCTGATTCTGTTGGTATTGCTGCTGACCTCTTGGCTGTTGATTCTGGAATTGATTCATCTGATAGTTTCTTGGTTGATTGCATTCTCTTGCAAAATGACCAGGTTGCTGGCAATTGTAGCAAATTTCTTTTGACTTGTCAAATCCAATCCTGTCATTAGGACCAGAAACCAGAGACCTACCAGTTCTGTTATACAGCCTTTTACTTCTCCAAGCCAACATGGCAGCTTGCCATTTCAAATCCATGTCTTCCAAATCTTCTACATCAATTTGTTCTAAGTCATCTTGTACCACACTTGTGTGAATCAAGTTCTTTGCAACAAAAGCATTATATGACTCAGTGAACATAGAAAGTAAGGCCTGTGTTTCATTGCCTTGTCCATTTCCACCACTTGAATGAGGTAAATTCCCACTTGCCATAGAGGCAAAATCAGTGTCATCAATCAGTTGCACATTGAACCTCTACTGATTTCCTTGATTAATTGTGCTACTTCCAATGAATGATTTTGGAGTATCAGCATTATGCTCAATTGGTTCTTCAATGATGGGAATTTGCTGTTGATTCTTGGTAGTCAAGTTACCCATTGGTGCAATCAATGCATTTGAAACATTGAAGCAAGGTCTTTCTTCCTTAATCATTTCATTCTCTATCATTTCAAGTTCTGCAGCCTGAAGGAAGCATACTACATCATCCAATTTCAATTCATTGAAATATGCTTTTGAAGGATGAATTTGCAAGCAGTATACCATTCCTTTGGCATTGAGTTGAGTAACTTTGTATTTAAATCAAAGTCAGTCATTACATAGTCAGTTGTCCTCAACTCATTCACAATAGCTAGAAAACGTTCTAGTATTGATTTTAACCTTTCTACCTCCTTATACTTGAACCTTTCCAACTGTTGCTTCAACCTTTGTTTCTTAATGTTTTTCAGCTCAGTATTCCCTTCATACATCTCAAGGATGGCATCATACATTTTTTTGGCAGTTGTATGATGTGCCACCTTGGTTAAAATCTCCCAAGACAGTCCTAGCTTAATCATAGCTAAGGCCCTGTCATCCACCTTTCTCATTCTTTCTCTTACAGCAGTAGTTCCAGCTGTATTTGCACCTTCTTCAACTGTAGCTTGTGGACCATTCTTGATGGAGTTCCACATATCAACATCATTGTAGCACACGGATGCTTCAAAAAGCACTTTCCACTTGGTAAAGTTTTACTGTCCATACAATCTTGGTATCTTGTTAATAGACACCTCTTGTTCCTCATATCCAAACATTTTCAAGGACTTAAAAATCAGTTTCTTGGTAAAAAGCAAAGTTTTGAAATAATCAGATCTGAAAACAGGTTGTTCAGATCTGATGTGTCTGATATGATTAGAGCAAGATTTAGATATAAAGATTAAAGTTTTAATTGAAATAAGGAAGAGAAAACACCGATAGATTGTAGATCTGGAAGAAAAATGAAGAACAGAGCTGTTAACGTCACAAATCAATGGAACAGTGGTCTTCTTACGTCATCTTTTCTCAAATCTTCAATCAGCAACAAGAATCTTTCCAAAATAGCAGCAACAATCTCTAATACCACTTGTCAGGTCCCCGATTTCAGATGGATCTTACTCAAATCATGTCATAAATCACACAAATAAATGTGTCGACAAGAGAGTTAATGACGGGTTGCTATATTTAGAAAGATTACCGTTTGTTAAAGGCGGAATCAATAACAAACATATGGTTTCTTAATCAGTATTCAAAGGTAACCAACACAAGCAAGATTTACTCAAAAGATTTCCATTTATATAATATCAATCATACAAAGTGGATAATCGATTTAGGGTTTTCTTGAAGGAAGTTTTTATCCGTAGGATACCAAGACAGCCGTCATACACAATATTCTTTGTTAATTAATGTGTCTGTCTGCCTTGTTGTGTGTACCGTTCTAGGAGGTGTGCCATAAATTATTCTATTTATAGGCCTGACACCTCCATTACAGCTGTATTCCTTCTAGAAACCCTATCCGATAATACGTATTCAAATTACATATTCAGAATTATTCTAAGTGTAAATCAAGTCTTCCGGGTAGGCTTTGCATTAATCTTCATTTTCCGAGTACGCTGTGTACTCTGCCTTCCTTTAGGACTTGGTAACATAGTAGTGTGCTCGGGATCAGTTTCCGGGTAGACTTTACTTGAAGAGTATTTTACCAAGTAAAATACTCACCGGGTAGACTTCAATCTTCTTGGCTTTGACAGACTTTGCCCGACAAACCCTTACGAGCAACCTTGTTCTTCAATGGTCCCTTCAACCCTTTACTTGAGAAAAGCTTATTAGCAAAGTGTGCTCGGTAGCATTTTACCTTGCTTGAGTTGAACCCTGCCCGATGATACTTGTGATATCTCATTAAACACCAGGCATACCCGGGCCATCTTTATTAATGAATACCTTGCCCGATCTCCCAAATACTTGGTTTCCTGAGTTTGGTTAGCCTAAAGCTTACTCGGAAGTGAACTTTCTTGGCTATGAAGAACAAACCGCTTGATAAAGTGATCCTTGCCCGGACTTGCATACACTAGTGAACCATACCCGGTAATGCACTAACTTGCAAACCCTCCTCGGAGATTCACTAAAGAAGACTTAGAGAAGATAACCCTGCCCGATAGACAAAATATCATACCCGGCTAAGTAAAAGCTTGCTCGGAAGTCTAAGGTGTGCCCGGATCCATACTTAGCGAATACTGAGGTGGTTGAGAAGATTTCAATCTTCCATCTGATCAGTTTGTGTCAAATCTTGACTCAACAATATATTATTATATTACTATTTGTAGCCTCTACACCATTACACCCCAAAAACAAATTCTCACCCCTTACCGGGCGCCACACGACGCAAAACGCCCCAATTTGTAGCCCCCTCCACTACGCATAGCCTAACGGATTCAATTAAACCGTATACAAATTAAGTGATTAAAATAGTTAAAAACAAAATAAAACATGAGATTTGTTCCAAAATCCCTCTTATGGCTGTGATAGATCAATTAATAAAATAATTGAGACGATGATAGGATTAGTGTTACAGTTAACTATTTCTAAATCCCTAATTTACAATTAGGGATCAATCGACCTTGCAAGGTGGGTGTCTGATTTTGATTACTTTTCATTTAGATCGGAGGAAAGAAAACAGTGAATCGTTATTGATTGAAATATGCCTTCGATGTCTATAAGCAGGTTTATAGGTGTGATTTGGGGGGTGTTTGGGATTGCTTCTTAAAAATGCTTTTTGCTTTTTGGATAGGCAAAATGTCCATCCAAAAGCACCTAAAAGCACCAATTTGATGCTTTTAGGTGCTTTTGGAGGGGCATTTTGGACAGTTTGCCTCTCCAAAAAGCAAAAAGAATTTTTGAAAAACAATCCCAAACACCCCCTTGAAATGAATATGGTGTTTTAATTTGGGTATATGAGATTCTGGGATGGGAACGTGGATAAGAGGTGAGGTGAGGTTAAGGTTTTTAGTATTTGAGATGCTTTGAGATGTTATAACCTGTGCATAAGTCAAACGAGTTAAATCGGGTTAAATCAATGAGAGGTATTCAATCATAAATTAAACAGAAATTAAACAATCTGGTGGCTCTGGAAGGGATGGGGAGCGACGTGAGAGCGACACGTAGGATATTATGGTAGACAATTGTATAGATAGTTAGATTTCATGAAATGAAAATGTTATATTTATAAAAAAAGGATAATCTTACATAAATTATAACTTATAAGACATTACATTGTTATTTTAATTCAAATACAAAGACTAACTTAGATAAATGAGAAGTTAAAACATCTTTAAAACTTATACCATGAGTACAAAAAATACATATGAGTTAAAACTTAATCATCTAATAAAATAAACATTCAAAATGTCTTGTATCATACGCATTAACTGAAATAGAAAAAAAATAAACATTTTGTAAATTCAAAGCACATATACATTAGAAAAAAATAAATAAATAAATAAACGTTAGCTATAACATAAAAATAAATAGTTAAAAGAAAAACTTACAGTATCTAAGTTAATGCTTGGACATGGATGAAGTTTAAGATGTGAATATTCATAAAACATATTACTTTCAACAAAGGTCAACCTTGATAGTGAAAAGGCCAAACCTGACTAAAAAGTGAAAATTGACCAAATATGTCCAACTTATACAAAAATCAAAGTTGTCATTGAAATAAAAATAAAAATATAATAAAATAAAGAAATAATAGAATGGCCAAAATGCCCCTTACCTCAAAATTGTATTTTCAACCCATTAGTCCATCTTCAGTTATTTGAACCGATAACCTAAGACTTAAAAAATAAAAATATAAAACATTAGAAGATAATAAAGCTAAAACTTTCACTTTTGAATTTAGGAAAGCAAACATTACTAAAAGGAAATGATATATGCATAGAAAATAAAAGAACAATTACCTTGATATAGAAACTTTTACACAAATGTCATAGAGGAAAACGATGAATGTACGAACAATATGTGGTAATTTATAAGAGCGATTGATGATATATACTTCAGAAAGAAATGATATTTAAAATAATGTGTGGATCATGATTTTATGTGATAATTGACACCTGACTTGCAAAAACCAATGTACATCTCTCTATTGGTACTCATTTATGTGATATTGACATGAGCACTATAATTATGTTGCAATCTCATATAGGGGTGTTAAAGAAAATCCGAAATTCGAAAAAAACTGAAATCCGAACCGAAACTCAAACAAACTGATCCGAATTCTTATTCGGATATTCGGATCGGATCAATCCGAATATCCGAATAACTAATTCCGATTCAGATCGGATTCAGATATGGAACTTTAAAAAATTCGGATTGTTCGGATTATTCAGATATCCGTTTAATCCTAATAAAAAACATGTTTTAGTGGTATTTTCCGGTTTGGTATATTTATTAGACTATTATTTGAAGTTTAAACTTTAAATTTGTGTTAATAGTAATTTGTATTTTTCGATGTGTATGTTTATTGTGATTATAAACTATTAAATGTTATGAACAAAAAAATAGGAAATTTTTTTAGGTTTGTTTCGGATTATTCGGATAATTTCGGATTATTCGGATATTATCCGAATCCGATCCGAAATGTATTCGGATAGATTCGGATCGGATAGGAATATTCCTAATTCGGATCGGTCGAATTTCGGATAGAGTCCAAAAATTTTCAAACCCGAATAACCCGTTATCCAATCCGATGAACACCCCATTCTCATCTATCCTAGCAGATCCTTTGAGGCCTTTTTGCAGACACCTTGGTGTCACCCTTCAGAAATATACTATTCAATCGTTACGCACAAAATCCACAAATATTAAAGTGATTTAAGCAAATATGATAAAAAAAAAATAAACAAACTTTACTAACATCCATAAACAAACTTAAATAACCTTCATATGGAAAACCAGCAAATCAGTAACATAAAGAAAAACAAATATCAATTCATTAGTAACTGCTAGTAAAAAAGAGAACATTTATGAATGAAAGTAATAATAATTTAAGTTTTGAAATTACCCAAAATAACGTAATTTCGAGTTCCATATTTTCCCTTTGACGTGTATCACTCGCCACACACCAAGAGACATGATTAAAATTAATTATATCCATGAAAACCAAATCGCATACAACATATCTGCTCTGAGGACATAGAAATAAGATCTCTTGCAAACTTTTTAAACCCACATATGTTTATTTCCACCCAAGCATCTTGAATGAAATTAGGAATCTAATTATTATTGCACTCAATTTTCATTTTCAGCATATTCAATGTTAAAATTGCCTACTTGGGAGCTGTAAAAGAAATTAGTACTGATTCACTATAAGCAACAGCTACCGATTGTCCAATCAGCTATTTGCCAATTGATATACCAATTAGTATAAACAAATTATACTCAATACAATGTATATAAAACTGTAGTAACAAACCATGGATGTCGAATAGGGAGGAGGAATTGTAGTACACAGATATTTTGAAATGGAAGGGGCAGGTGAGAAAAATGAAAGACTTACGCCTTGTTCTTGAGTTTTTTAACCAAGGAAAGAAAAGGAAATAAGAGAAGGATAAGAAAGGGAAGGAAATTTTTTTCAATAGGTGTGTTATCCTTAGTAATCAGCCCATTTTTTAGAGGATAATTTATTATGAAAAAACATCAATTTAATCTCTCATAACTTCTCATACTCCTTTCTTTTCCATCCTAAAAAAAACTCAAGAACACTCATTTTTTAACTATCCTTAGTTTTCATTTTCTTTCACCCCTTTAAAAAACTCAAGAACAGGACGTACTGATGTCTTATTTAATTAAAATGAATGTGACTTATTTTTGAAACTTTTTTTTATTAAAAATACAAATCTTAAATAAAGGATTGTATTGATTAATCGAAATGTTCGATTTGTAATAGCTTTCAAAGTGTTTTGTGAAAAACATTTTAAGGACGGTGAAAACACACTTAAATATTGCTTTTAGGGGTGTTTACATATTTCCCCTCCCTAATATCATTTATTACATATTTTCCCAAGTTAAAAAATTCAATTACATATTTTCTCTTACTAAAACATATATATTACATATTTATCCATTTCATTTAAAATTAACTTATTTAATGACTATTTTATCCTTATTTTTAATAAAAGATTTTACTTAATTTTTTTGAGCCTTATGTATAAGTCTATGTACTCTGGTTATTCAACCCCACCTTGGTTCAAGACTTTTATCAAACACCTTACATGTACATTCAAAAACATCATCTCTTAAATATAAGTTTTATCAAACAATTCTTATGAGTTAATTGTTACAATTACTCATCATCATCATCATCATCATCATCATCATCATCGTACTCAGTATATCCTACCAATAGCAAAGCTATGGTAGGGTCTGAGGAGGGTAAGATGTAGACAGCCTTACCTCTACCTCAAAGGGATAGAGAGGCTGCTTCCGGTGAGACCCCGACTCGATAGTAGTTTTACATCAAGCTTTGGACATGAGGCACAAAGCACTCAATCATCGGGACACCGACTGACTGGTGCATGTACCTTTGTCTATCAGCTATCAACGCCACCACATGATGCCTGATTAACCTTCCGCCACTTTTAACGTTATTTTCACGATATTATAAAATAACGTCAAAATTAGTGCAATTTCACTTTTGCCGACCCGATGGTTCACACATATATACATTATATGCGCGCAGCAAGCAGGGCGTAATTGTTAAAATTACTATAAAATCAAAATCACCTTATGATAATCTTGTTCTACAGAGTTTAATTCAAAATACACTGCATCAAATTTTCATGTTCTTCCACTCCAGATTGCTCGAATCTTTCGCCACTAAATCCATCGCTTTCCGATCTATACAACCACTGTCGGTGCCGCTTCCTTTCTCTCTGTTTTTCTTCAAACGAATCTGATTATCTAAAGGGAACGAACGCGGGGGAAACGGAGTCGTCTTAGTTTCTTGATTGTGTTCTTCACTGCACCATCGTGAAATCAATTACAAAGAAAGAATCCATCATCCCAAGGTCGTTTGGTTAGCTTGGAATGTGAATAGAATAAGGGGTAAAGGGTAATTGGTTATTAAAAGGGGAAATATGTAATTTAGTTTTAGACATTAGGGATATATGTAATTAATTGCTTTAACAAAGAAAAATATGTAAAAATTCCTTTTATATAAGGAAATCATGCAAGATGTTTGACAAATAGTTTGAAAATATGCAAAAAGTTCTGTTTTATAAATTATGGAAACACGTCTAGTATTGTCAAAGAAATGTCTTCCAAAAATAATTTTAAAAAAGGTCATGTCATAACTGATAAATTAATTAATAGTCAAAATATTTTGCAAATAATTAAATTCAAACGGACTTAAATATATAAATATATAGAAAGTATAATTATGGTAAAAATAATAAAATGATAACTAAAATTTTAGATATAGCTATTGGCTAACATATTTACGTGTTTAATCATATTTAAGTTTCATTTCATATTATACATTTGATAGTTTTCACCCAAAATTATTATGAATATCTGATCATGATTAAGAAATTTCCAACTGACATGCAGTGCACATAACGTGATTGTAAAACATAAATAAACCCATAACACTTATCATCTTTTATCTTGATTGCAAAGTTAGAGTTCGGTTATAATAAGAAGATTAGTTTTCATAGGAAGGATATGAAATAATCTTGTCCATTCATTTTAAAATTGAATGGTTGAGATTAGATTAGAGATCATCAAGTGTAAAACAAGGATAAGGGCGTAATAGGGATAACACATTTGTTGACTTTCTCTCTCCACATTCAAGACACATGTCAAATTCCCTTATCATTTTAAAACGTCCATAACATTTTTATACGACATTTTTTTTAAAACAATTTCACCATAAAAACGAGTGTTTTTTTATCTTTTATATGAGTACCATATTGTTTTATAAAAATAAAAATAAATTCCGTAGGTTTTTACAAATTGTGTTTTACCATAATTGTGTTTTACAAAATTGTGTTATACAATTGTGTTTTATTTTTTCATAGTGTTTTTGGCATTGCGTTTTTTACATTGTGTTATTTAATTGTGTTTTTGTCATTGTGTTTTTATTTTCATAGTGTTTTTTCCATTGTGTTTTTTTTCATTGTGTTTTTCATAATGTTTTATTTTTCGGCGAAATTTCCAAAGAATTTTCCGGCAAGGTGGTGGCGGTGGGCGGTGGTGATTGTAAGAGATGAGTGAAAATTTTAAGTGGGTTTTAGTTTAGTGTGTTTTAATTAAGTGGATTTTTGAAATTAAATTAAGTGGGTTTTCAATATTAAAATAGTAGACTAAAATACCCTCCTTCTTAGCATTCTTAGAAAAAGCAAACTTTTTATTTAAACCTTTCTCTGCAAAGTTAATTACTTGTATGATATTTAATCATTTCCGGCAACCACCAATGGTTTGTTTTCAATATAAATCTAAATAAAGATACTTGAGCAAGATGTTTCAAAAATTAAAATCCCACCGAATGTAAGGTTTGGATGTTTAGAATATTAATAAATTAAATTTTAAAAACAATTTAAAATATCTAAAATTAACATACTTACCAATAAATTGTACACATAATTTATTAAACATCTTATTGACTGTAATATTAGATTATTAAAAACATTAAAATCCTAAAACAAATAAAAAAAATATGTAATTAACATACATGCCAAGACATATTGGATGAAGAAGATGGACCGATTAAAGATGGATTTAAAGAATTCATTAAAATTGGAGATTAATACATGTCAAAAACGATTCATAACTAACATCGATTTAACATGGAACGATTGAAGATGAAACGTCAACTGGATTTTAGAGTTAATTGGGGAATTGATAAAGGGGTAAATTTATGTTTATGATATAGGACATATTAAAGAAGTATTTAAATATATTTTTTTCTAATCAATGGGTTACCGGATCATAATCGGGTTAAAAAAACAGGCGTGTGGATTCATTTAAAAGTTATGGATTTTGAATAGACTTTTAATTTAAATTAATTAGTCATTGCGAAAATGACGTCATTTTCGGTTTAATTTGTATTTGTTTTAGTATTGGAAACCCGACCCATTTTGATCTATCGGATCCTTCATTATTAATAAAATGTTGGGTTTTATGTTAGTTTATGTTACACAAATGTCGGATCAAGAAAACATCCTTTTCGGTACGTTAAAACACCTCTTTATGGATAAAAACGACCTAAAACAAACTTAAAAGACTAATTGTGTCAAACACCTCTTGTTGTTTTGTGCATTGTTAGACTATTATTAACCAAGAAATGCAAGTATACCACTTATGAGTAAACTATACTTTTTCCACTATAAAAACAAGTACCATTCACCCATTTTGATTTGCTCTTTCTTCTCCAAACTCTCTCAATCTAAGATCCAAGTATTTCATTCTTCAAGTTCTTGATAGTTTGACCTTGACTCTTCAAGGTCAAACTGACACTAATCTTTGTTTCTAATTAATTCTTGTTAATTAAAGCTTGTTATTATAACTTGTCTAAAACATACTCCCCTTTTTTCCTTGGCTTTCCCTTCTCCGACCATGTCGGTTTAGGTGTATTGCTAGGCAAGGCTTCATGGAGGACTATTATAATCCTTGTTAAACATTTTAATTTATGCTTTAATTTATGCAAGATTACAAATGTTGTTTAGTGTGACACCCTGCATTTTCACGTTAACTTCGTTAACCCGAACTCCGTTATCTTAAAGGTGATGCAGAACATTTACACGAGTCAATAACGTGTCACACACATGAGTCCGTTAGTACGCGTTGGTGATCAATGTCGAATCTAATATGTTAAAATAATTCAGATGTAAATGTTAAGTGCTAGATGATTTTATACGTTACACCATTTAGTATTATGCTCGCTTAACATGCTATTAGTTATTATATGAAAATAATATCTCGAGCATATGTTTATAATATTATCTATGTGAAATTGCATGCTAGATGATTATGTGTTTAGTTCGAAGTTTGTTTCATGAAATTGTGATCGATTGCGTGTAATTTGTATGTTTTCGGCCTTTATAAAATATTTTTAACAATAATATCAATGAGACTTATGTTTATTAGCTTGAGTTATTATTTTATTCATACTGATTCATTATTACCTAACTTGGTGTTAAAATTGCTCGTTTATGTCAAAACTCATTTAATAAGGGACTGGGCTTGTAAATGTTGATAAAAAAATAATAAAACCCTAATCCCACCACTAAAACCATCGACATCTGCTCTCCCTCTCTCGTGCTTCAAATCCTCAACCAAACCCTAATTCATCTTGAATGGAATCTTGATTCTTGTAATTGGTGGTGTCTTTAAGTGAGTTACATGATTCCTAATGTTAATTGGTAACGATTAGCTAGTCAAGTGCATCCTTTTGGTTTTGAGAACAGTCTATTACACGCGACACCAGGTGAGTTCATGCTTTTTCCTATTTGTTTTCTGGAGAGAAAACACAAAACTATTTTCGTATACTTGATCTAGAAAGAAAACACCAAACATTTCTTTACTTGTTTTCTAGATTGAAAACACTAAACTATTTTCGTATACTTGTTTTTTGGATTGAAAACACAAAACATTTGCCTATACATGTTTTCTGGATTGAAAACACGGTCGTACTTACATACTGGTTTTCTGGAGGAAAACGCAACAACTTATTTTGGATTTATGTAATTTTTTGTATATCACAAGTGTATACTAGACGCCCTCGTATCACTTAAAGTCCTTACATACCTTGAACCGTTAGGATGGGATCGCGGGGAAATTTAATTAGTACTACTGGGTTTGACAAACCCCACCTGCTAAAACTCGACTGGAGGTCGGACAGGTGTAAATTGTCCTAACATACTTGCGCCAGCGTTTTGTGATATACTTGGTAAGAAGGCATACAAACAATCAGCTTCGGTTCAAACGTCTAGTAGCTTGTAAATGGGTTAGCTACCTTGATATATTGGAAAAATGCTAAATCTACTTACACCTATACTACTTATGCTACGTATACCACATATACTACATTTTTTACTACAACTTTTGAACTCACCAACCTCGTGTTGGCCCTTGAGTATTTATACTTGCCCAGGTTGCTAGATGTGCTAAGGAGTGGGTTGCATTGCCTATGTCAGGAGTCACATTTTTCGCATGAACTTTTATTTAACATTGTATTCATTTGATGGGTTGTGCATGTTTGACCATGTGGTTTATTCTTTTAAACCATTTACCTTACGCTTCCGCAAAACTTTAAACTCTTTGGTTTGGTTTTTGTTTTCTCATGTTTGAATGAGACTTAAATAATGTTTTGAATATTTGAATTGGATGTTTGGTATAACAAATGAGTTGGATCCTGGTGTGTCACGCGCCTCGCGGTTAGACTCTTTTAGTCGAAATTTGGGGTGTGACATTTAGTTTTTAATTACTTTAGTTTCCAAATCATTTTAATGAGTTCTATGGTATTGGGTATGTGGCCACCATTCTCGGTTTCATCCCGAGTCAAGAGCCGAACCAAAACCGAACTTTTTTTTAAATACTTTATTGTTAACATATTGTATGTAAGACTTGAGTATTATCATTTCTAAGTTTGTTTAAATGAATTCTATGGTATTGGGTATGTGGTAACCATCCTTGGTCTTATTCTGAGTCAAGGACCGAACGAAGACCGAACTCTCGTTTAGATGCTTTATATTTAAAATAAGTTAATAATATGTCACATGTAAGATTTGTATATTATAAATTCTATGTTCATTTTAATAAGTTCTATGGTATTGGGTATGCGGTAACCATCCTCGGTCTTATTCCGAGTTAAGGACCGAACCAAGACCGAACTAAACCGAGTTCACTCGCTTAAGACACACTAGTTGTGTTTTGGGCCACCGAATCTCGTATTTTTCTCTAAAATTATATTATAAACTAATTTTAATTATTTTCTCAAAATACTTGGCATGTCGGATCCAACTTGATCTCATAACAAGTTTAGACAGACAAAACCAAACACTCGCTTAACGGACGTCGAGGTTCTCCTTAATAGAACTACACACTTGGTTAAGTTTCTTTTGATTTTATTGAGTTATATCATAACATTTATTACTTTGAAATCTTGGCTACGGGCTTATCCAATTATCAAGACTCAAACCTATAAATCCGAACACTTGTAAAATCTCGTTTTGGTATCTATCTAATAAAGGATCTTGCAATATTGCAACCTTACCCAAATATTTACTTAACAAAGGTTAAGTAAAACTAATGAATATAATACCGAGACCCGATTTTGAGTAAACTTACTTTTCTAAAACCATTACTTTAATTCTTATGTATTTACACTTTAACTCTCAAACTTAAATTATTTATTTTACTTGTCAAGTTATTTTACTTTAAAGTTTTTAAAACCATCTACGAACTAAAGATCCTTTTTAATGTAGGTCTTGCCCGTTGAACTTGCCCTTCCCCGTTTTATCACAAACTATCCTTCAAGTTACTTATTTCACGTGAGTACATTTCATCCCTTGTTTTCTTTTTATACTTTGGGGGTAACATGCATACTTATTCAAAACAAGAATGATTTTTAACACTCTATCCTCAAACCACAAACTCTAGGGTGTATGGTACTTAGAATACTTGCTCTATTGTGTGTTATATGTTTCATATGCTTTACGTGCACGAGTGTTAATTTTTATGTTGTTGTGGAGCCTCAATAAGTATGATCATATGCACCCCTAACTAGAATAGGGTCTCGTTATCCGAGTATGTCGGTTGTTACCGATTAGAAAGGATCCGCATTTACTTATGATTTATATACCGCAATTGTTGCTTTTATTTATAGTCTCATATACGTTTGTGGATTTCACTATTACATATACTCAAAACTATGAAATTGCTCACCAATATTCATGTTGACAAGCATTATTTTATGCATTGTTATAGGTTTAATTATTGGTTGATTGGAGTTTGAAGATGCTATCTTATTTGAGACCGTTTAGGTTATTAGAAAGATGAACAATTAAATTCTTATATTTTGTGTTATTTGTATGAACAAGATGTGTACTTTTGGTGATTGAATGAAATTAATGAATTGTTTAAATATTGTCACTTTAATTGTGTGTTGTGTTCATGGGCAATCCGTTGCACCTCAGCATGTTCCGCCGCCTTTGGTCGGGGTGCGACAGATTGTTATTAGAGCCAAGACTATAGGATAGGCGGTTAGATGTAATGACCTAGTATGGTTTTGCTTTAGGGTCATTATACGTGTTGCGTATACGTGTTACCCTACTTGATTGTTCATTACACTTATATATTTATTTACTTATTTATTTCATTTAATCCCAAAAATATACACATGCACACACTCTCATAGTATTCCAAGGTATCCTTACCTTACCGCAGCCAGAATTGTAAGGAAGGATGGCCAAGTGGGCTGTGAAGCTTAGTGCATATGATATCTAGTATGAGTCCAGAACAACTATTAAGTCACAAGCACTTGTAGACTTTGTGTCTGATTTCAGTAGTGACATGCAAGAGGAAGCTGATTTGGAAGTTCAGCAACTAGAAGAAACCAAGGATCCTTGGATCCTCTTTACTGATGGAGCATCCAACGTAAGAGGAACAAGATTGGGCATCCTACTGAAATTGCCACAGGGGGGCATAATACCCCAGTCCATTGCATGTGCGTTCCAAGCCACCAACAATGAGGCAGAATATGAATCACTTATTGCAGGTTTGCTTTTAGCCAAACAGATGAGGATCATGTATCTTCAAGTTTACATAGATTCATTATTAATAACTAACCATTTTAATAGTTCTTACACTGTAAAAGGTGAGAATATGGTCAGATATTTAGAAATTGTGAAGGAATTAACAAAATCCTTCGAGTTGTTTAGTAGCTTGCAGGTACCAAGAGATGAAAATGTTGGGGCAGATGCCTTAGCAAACTTAGCGTCATCATTGAAGATTCCTGATGATGTAAAGATACCTATCATTCACATATGGTCTCCGGCAATTGGAGAACAGAAAGCTATGGAGGTAACTATGGATTGCACATAAGAACTTAACGATCCTTCATCCTCCCCAAAACCAGGATCTT
This sequence comes from Bidens hawaiensis, assembly GCF_021521415.1. Taxonomy (NCBI): domain Eukaryota; kingdom Viridiplantae; phylum Streptophyta; class Magnoliopsida; order Asterales; family Asteraceae; genus Bidens; species Bidens hawaiensis. The sequence goes on from NW_027491244.1 coordinate 1,790,505, forward strand.
GGATCCTTCCTATCAAGAAATTCCTCCAAGAGGGAGAAAAATCCCTACGGGGGAAAATCCTAAAGCTTTCAGGTTATAGGTATCACATTTCATTATTTTACAGGATATTGTATATAGAAAATCTCTTGCATGACCCTATTTGAGATACATCGAGGATCCTGAAATATAAGAGGTACTCCAAGACTTCCACGAAGGAGATTGCGGCAACCACAAAGGGGAGAAGAGCATTATTCTCCAGGATACTCAGGACTGGATACTTCTGGCCAACAATGAAGAAGGATTCAATGGAATACTCAAAAAAATGTGATGATTGCCGAAGGCATGGAAACATCCTTCACCAGCCAGCAGAACCTACGCATCCTATATCCCTTTCATGGCCCTTCATGAAATGGGGAATGGATATTGTAGGTAAGCTACCAAAGGCACCAGGTGTCACACCTAGGGGTGTGTTTTTTAACCGTATCTGAATAACAAACCCGAACCGAAGCGATCTGAGACCCGAATAACCCGACCCGAATTCACATGAACTGATTAAACTCCTAACCCGAACTCGAGATAAAATATTCAGGTCGGTATTTGGGTTGAAATACCCAAATTCGGGTTGACCCGAATAACCCGAAGTATAATACATTGATGCTTGTATCCAGAATTTTTATTGGGTAGTTTAGCGGTGGAGTAACATAGTGACCTTATGTATTCTTATTCGGTTGTTCTCAAGACTCCAACTAATATTGGATCTATCACATTGGATCCCTATATATTAATTACCATAAAACATGTTGAGAATGTATCTTCAATTCGAAAACTTAGATAATATAGTATTTAAACCAATATGTATTGAGCATGTTTCTTCAATCTACACCAATTATTGATCCACATGTTACAACACTCCATCTCGTCTAATGTATGCTTGTATTATAAATTTCATATTTTGCTAAATACTATATGTTATTGTTGAATATGCTTGTATATTATGGTTTTATAATGGCCTGGAAAAAAAATTAAATTTTTGATATTGTTAAAGGCGGATAAATTTTTTTATCTAATTAAACCTGAAACCCGACCCGAATATATCCGACCCATTTAACCCGAAACCCGAACAAACCAAACTTATTTGGGTCGGTTCTTGGTTCATTTTGTTTTAAGCTCAAACCCAAATGACTCGACCCGAACAACCCGAAACCCGAATAAATAACCCGAAGAACACCCCTAGTCACACCCCAACCTACGGCGGAAATGCCGGGGCGTTGACTGATTGTCACAGCTCGCAAGGTTACTATCATGCATATATTAAAATTCAATTATCTATTTATTTAATTCAAATAACACCATTATTCATTACAAAATGAAATTCAAAGTGAACAAAACATCAAACAATTTAAGTGAAAATTCATAGTCTCAAAATAAACTCTTCTAGCATAAGTCCTGAAAACAATTCTTCTTAGTCTACACTTCATATCAAACGGTGACCTGCATATGCGTTGAAAATAATATAGTTTGTCAACACGAGGTTGAGTGAGCAACACACCAGTTCAGTTATATATATATAATAAAATACGTAGCAGCAACGAGTCATATGAGATTAACAAATCAATCAATGAGCAAATAAAATGAGATGTCGAAAAGCACAAGGCTTAATTGACTAGCGTATGATCATACTATTTTCTGAGATTATGTTGGACCTCTCCGAATGCGGTTCACATTGAGCACATAAACATGTAACAAGTAGGGCATGAGATTAGTTAACACATAAGACAATGGTTGCAGTTTTGTGTATAGATAAAGTGTGAAACTATACTAAGTTACGCATATGTCACCGAAACGTGATAAAAACGAGTAAAATGGAGGGGAATGTGGTACTCACCTTAAAGATAAACGTGGATGATTAAGGTAGCGAGAAAGAGAGAAACACGCGAATGTTTATGCCTAAGGGAATAAAGAATATGCTTAAAATGAAGATCTTAACCACGATACGAGTTATAACCGTTTAATATTATAATTTACTTAGGGATTTATTAATTAAACTAATATTTTTGATTTACGAAAACATAACTAAATAAAATGTTACTTCTACTTTTATAATTAAAACTACTGGACTTATATATATATATATATGTGTGTGTGTGTGTGTGTATTTAAAAACGTTAGTTTTTAAGTTAAATATCTTCTTTATATATTTATGTATATATGAAAAACGTGCATTAGAAAAATATATATGAAAACGTGAATTAACGAGTATTAAAAGGTCGGTTATTAGTAAAATAACATTGTTTAATCATTTTTTATTATTAATATAATGAGGTTTTTTGATTAAAAAGAGTAAAAAGATAATGTTTCAACAAAAATGGGGTGTGGGGGGGGGGTCGAATCCGCGACCTCCACTCACAAACACCCAAGTGTTAACCAGTAGATCATTAAAGTTACTTGCAAACATGTCCAGATTTAACAACATAAATTAACTCGGTTGTTCATCCCCTAAATTGATTAAACAAACCCTAGAATCGGGTTTTTTTCAAATCGGATATAATTGGTTAAATCAATTATGGGGTTAACGTTGAACATGATCTCGCGATTCCAAACATATAATTAATTACCTTGAAACGAAATCAGAAGAGGGTGAACGAGAGAGAAACAGGGTCGACGCTAATATGCTGATGAACGAGTACCAACAGGTGAAATGAATTCGGTTAAATAAAGGGCTATTGTCGGTGAGTAAACAAGGAATGATTTTGTGAAATTAATTGAAATATTAACAACGATATTGCGATAAATGGTTGTCAATTTTTGTCGGTTAGGTTTAAAAAAGGAAAAACGAGTCATCAGAGTCTAATTGGTTTAAATGGGTTGACGGTGAGGCCGCGCTTAGCATATATAGACGATTCCCTAATCCATAACTTGATTACAAACGATTCTTGACAACTAATTGATTGATTTCTTGATTCAGGTACAAGAAAAACGTGAAGGTGGGTCGGGTTTGGTAATGGATATCCATTTTGAGAAATTGATGATAACAAACTATACATAAAGGCCCCTCAAGTTTTAAGATGGATAAAGAAATGGATAGAACCTTATGTTTTGGGTTAAAAACGTCAAAGTTGAATAAGTGCATAAATGAATAAAAAAAATAATTAAATAATATAACTTGATAAGTGCGGGATTTTATTAATTTTATGGCCCAGACCCGTAAATGGGTCGGGTAACGGTTACAAATGATAAAGTGAAAAACCCGAAATGTTACACCAGGTGGAATGGTCTTTATGCTTACTATGACAGACTACTGTAGGTTCCCAGCCGGATCTACACAGAATATCTCGTTCTACGTAGGTGCGGAATCCCTACGTAAGACGATACGAGCGTAGAAGACGATACACGTAACACGATCAAACACACGTTACAATAAACAAAGACACGTTGTATTGCAACTGGAAACACGTGATTCACTGATCACCGATTACACAACCCGTAAACTTGTTACCTCTGATTCGTTCAACTAAGCCGTAACCTAAACACTTATAAAGCACGACAACTTCGCCTAGCATGTTTAGGCGAAGTTGTTCCTAACTTCGCTTGTTCCACAAGTTCGCCTATATCAGCGAACTTGTGAGAACTTCGCTTACATCCAAAACACAAATCCAACTAACTCGATTACAGACACTAGACACTGAACTACTGACATCATGTACCAACAGACTCCCCCTTGGCAGTAGCTTCATATCTCTATCTTCAAGCACGTGTCTTGTAATCTTCAACAATCTTGTATCTTTCATCTTCAAGCATGAACTCCTTCTCGTACAAAAACCGAAACAACTCTTTGATACTTCTTCGCTTCTTCTTTCCAAGTAGGAATATAAAATATCTTTTTTCTCGTTCAGCACCTGCAGATCAGCTTGAGACAAATTCACTAAATGCATAGGATCATATACTCTCATCCGCTCTTGTTCATCTTCATCCTCCATTACTGCTTCAGCTGTTTCACAATCAACGTACCACCATTTCAGATCTTTGAGCACATCCTTGGGCATTTGTTTCATCGGCACTTCTTTTATACACCGAATCGGCTTATACTTCATGATCATCCAAGGCTTGCCATCTGCTCTCATTCCTTTATCTTTGTCTTCAACGAGCTTTCCTTTCTGTGGTTTCAACAGCTCGAACTTCTTCTCCTTTATACTTTCCTTCCATACTATCTTCCCAATGACTCTAGCCATGTTATCATCACTTCTGTTTATCAACCCCAATCTGGCTAAGTCCTTCACTTCACATTCTGGCAATGTATTCAACGATCTTAACAGCCTTTTGAAGTACTGAACCCCATCATACCTTTTAATCACAAAGAGCCTCAACTGCTCATCATATAACCAGCATATAATCCCCTTTTTAGATTCAGCATAACCCCTGATGTTGTAACTTTTCTTGAACATAGTAGGGACCACCGGTTTCTTCGTTTTTTACGAACCACTGAGCATAGCCTTCTTTCCATCTTGGCTGCTCCTCCCATTCCGTCTCATCACTTCCCATATCTTGACCTATATCTGACTTATGAACTTCCGGAATCTCATGCTCAACATTCTCCTCTACAATCTCTCCCTCTTCAATCTCATTATCAATAACAATCTCTGCCCCAATCTTCTCTATCTCATCAACCGGTTACACATCCTCATCACCTACAATATCATCATACACCTCTTCAGCATCCACGACCACCACATCATCACCCGAACCGCCAACTGCACTCGTTGACTCCCTCTGAGATGTGGAAGTCCCAAGAGCTTGTTCAGTTCTTGGCAACTCTCCACCTGCACCTTTCGATGCATTGGGAAAAACGAGTCAGCAGAGTCTAATTGGTTTAAATAGGTTGACAGTGAGGCCCGCGCTTAGCATATATAGACGATTCCCTAATCCATAACTTGATTACAAACGATTCTTGACAACTAATTAATTGATTTCTTGATTCGAGTACAAGAAAAACGTGAAGGTGGGTCGGGTTTGGTAATGGATATCCATTTTGAGAAATGGATTATAACAAACTTTACATAAAGGCCCCTCAAGTTTGAAGAGGGATAAAGAAATGGATAGAACCTTATGTTTTGGGTTAAAAACGTCAATGTTGAATAAGTGTATAAATGAATAAAAAAATAATTAAATAATATAACTCGTTAAGTGCGGGATTTTATTAATTTTAGAGCCCGGGCTCATAAATGGGTCGAGTAGCGGTTACAAATGATAAAGCGAAAAAACCGAAATGTTACACCAGGTGGAAAGGTCTTTATGCTTGCTATGACAGACTACTTCTCCAAATGGTTGAAGCAGAAGCATTCGTGCAAGTCCGAGAAAGGGAAGTTATATCTTTTATTTAAAGAAATATTATAACTAGATTTGGTATCCATTCTGAAATTATTTGTGATAATGGTTCCTAGTTTATCGGGAAAAGAACAACTAACTTTTATGACAGTTGAGGCATCAAAATGATCACCTCCACTCCAGTTCATCCTCAAGCTAATGGCCAGGCAGAGTCTAGCAACAAAATCATCATCAACAACTTGAAGAAAAAGTTAGGATCCAAGAAGGGTAAATGGGCTGAAGAACTACCCTATGTTCTTTGGGTTGACAGAACAACACCAAAAAATACAACAAGTCAAACATCTTTCTCATTGGTGTTTGGCTCAGAGGCTGTAATCCCTACAGAGATGGTGGTTTCTATAGCTAGAACAAGCATCCGTGATCCTGAAGTCAACAACAAGATCCTTCTTGAAGACTTGGACACTGTTGAAGAATTGAGAGACTTAGCTAAGATCAGAATGGCGGCATATCAGTAAAGGATAGCTGGGCATACAACAAAAGCGTAAGGATCAGAAGATTCCAAGAAGGAGATTTGGTATTAAGGAAAGCCTTCCAAATTACCCCCAATTCTGCTGATGGAAAGCTAGCCCCTAAGTGGGAAGGCCCATACCTTATCGAGTCAGAAGCAGGAAATGGGGCATATCATCTGCTAACTATGGAAGGCAACAGGTTACCACGAGCATGAAACGCTATCCATCTCAAGAAGTACTTTTTCTGATCAGGATCAAGTATCCTCAAAGGATCAAGGATCCTAAAATTGGTAATATCTATTTGATCACTTATTCTTTTCATATTCTTATTGTTAATTTAAGGATAATATATTCTTAATATTTATTTTTGCCTAGTTTTAAATAACAGTGCAAGTTTTTACCTAGTAAAAAGATAATGTTTCAACAAAAATGGGGTGTGGGAGGATCGAACCCGCGACTTCTGCTCCCAAACACCCAAGTGTTAACTAGCAGACCATTAAAGTTACTTGCAAACATGTCTAGATTTAACAACATAAATTAACTCAGCTATTCATCCCCCAAATTGATTAAACAAACCCTAGAATCGGGTTTGTTCAAATCAGATATAATTGGTTAAATCAAGTATGGGGTTAACGTTGAACATGATTTCGCGATTCCAAACATATAATTAATTACCTTGAAACGAAATCAGAAGAGGGTGAATGAGAGAGAAACATGGTCGGCGCTAATATGGTGATGAACAAGTTCCAAAAGGTGAAATGAATTCGATTAAATAAGGGGCTATTGTCGGTGAGTAATCAAGGAATGATTTTGTGAAATTAATTGAAATATTAACAACGATATCGCGATCAATGGTTGTCAATTTGTGTCGGTTAGGTTTAAAAACGGAAAAACGAGTCAGCAGAGTCTAATTGGCTTAAATGTGTTGACGGTGAGGCCGCGCCTAACATATATTGACGATTCCCTAATCCATAACTTGATTACAAACGATTCTTGACAACTAATTAATTGATTTCTTGATTCGGGTACAAGAAAAACGTGAAGGTGGGCCGGGTTTGGTAATGGATATCCATTTTGAGAAATGGATTATAACAAACTTTACATATAGGCACCTCAAGTTTGAAGATGGATAAAGAAATGGATAGAACCTTATGTTTTGGCTTAAAAACGCTAAATAATATATAACTCGATAAGTGCGGGATTTTATTAATTTTAGAGTTCGGGCCCGTAAATGGGTCGGGTAACAATTACAAATGATAAAGCGAAAAACCCGAAATGTTATAGTATCCCCTACTTTTGGAAATTTCGTCCCAAAATTAGAGAATCCGCAACAACGAAGAGATGAGGATACTTGAGTTTCATCTGGTCTTCACGCTCCCACGTAAACTCGGCACCTTGCTTAGAATTCCAACGAACTTTAACCAAAGGAATGCGGCTTCGCTTAGTAACTTTATCCATATGATCCATAACCTCAACGGGTTGCTCAACGAAATGCATAGTCTCATCGATACTAACTTCATCGAGAGGGATGTGGAGATTACCCTTAGCAAGACACTTCTTGTGGTTAGAAACATGAAACACCGGGTGAATATTAGAGAGTTCAACAGGAAGTTTGAGACGATACGCAACGAGACCAACTTTATCGATAATCTCAAAAGGACCAACGAAACGAGGAGCTAGTTTTCCCTTCTTTCCAAACTGAACTCTAGGGGCTTACGTCTCTTATCAGCATAACTCTTCTGACGACTACGAGTAGCAAGGAGATTTTGACGGATTTGAGCAATATGATCAGTCGTTTCTTGGACTAGTGAATTGAGATTCACCAAATTCGTTCCAACAGATCGGAGATCGACATTTACGACCATAGAGCGCCTGAAATAGTGCCATATTAATACTAGAGTGAAAGCTATTATTATAGGAGAACTCGATAAGCGGTAGATAAATATCCCAATTTCCTCCAAAATCAAGGACACAAGAACGAAGCATATATTCTAAAGTTTGAATCGTTCACTCGGATTGACCGTCAGATTACGGGTGATAAGTAGTACTAAGATACAATCGAGTACCCAAAGCGGATTGAAGCGACTTCCAAAACCAAGAAGTAAAACGACCATCACGATCAGATATAATGGATAATGGAGTTCCATGATGACAAACAATTTTCTCAACGTAAATACGCGCCAATTGCTCAACAGAATAAGTCTCTTTGATGGGAATGAAATGAGCAGACTTGGTCAGACGATCAACAATTATTCAAATACTATCATGTTACTTGCGGGTAGAAGGAAGGTTAGTGACAAAATCCATAGCAATACCTTCCCATTTCCACTTGGGGATGGGAGGTTGCTCGAGTAAACCAAAAGGTCAATGATGCTCGGCTTTCACTTTGCAATAAGTGAGATATTTAGAAACATACAAAGCGATATCTTTCTTCATACCAGGCCACCAATAGACATAACGAAGGTCAGTGTACATCTTATCCGCACCTGGATGTATGGAATATCGAGACTTGTGAGCTTCATCCATAATAAATGTGCGAAGATCATCACGATTAGGGATCCATAAGCGGTTCAGAAAGTAAAGCAGACCATTGGGTTTAGTTTCAAGTTGGGTTTCAGCACCACACGACATCTCGTCATACATATTGCCTTTGGTGACGGATTCGTGTTGAGCATCAAGAACACGCTTTTCGAGATCATTTTGAACAAGAACACACGTAAGAAGTATCGATTTGAATGGCTTCATACGACTGAGAGCATTTGCCACGACATTCGCCTTTCCAGGATAATAGCGAATTTCGCATTCGTAGTCGCCAAGCAACTCGGCCTATCGACGTTGTCTCATATTGAGTTCTTTTTGGTCAAAAATGTGTTGGAGACTCTTGTGATCGATGAACACCACACACTTCGTACCATAGAGACAATGTCTCAAAATTTTCAAGGCAAATATGACAACACCAAAATCTAGATCATGCGTCGTATAATTTTTCTTGTGAACCTTGAGTTGTCTCGAAGCGTAACTCGTTGCATTAGAACGCAACCAAGACCTTGGTTAGAAACATCACAGAAATAGATGAAATCTTCATTTCCTTCCGGAAGAGCAAGGATAGGAGCATTGCAAAGCATGTCCTTAAGAGTTTAAAAGGCTTCTTCTTGCTTTGATCCCCACACAACGGTTTCACCTTTGTGTGTTAAAGCGGTGAAGGCAATGCGATCTTGGAAAAGTTATGAATCAAACGACGGTAATAACCCGTCAAACCGAGAAAAGAACGAACTTCAGTGGGAGTCGTAGGCGGCTTCCAATTCTTAAAAACTTTGATCTTTACAGGATCAACATGAATACCCTTTTCGTTAACAATGTGACCCAAAAACTGAACTTCTTTCAACCAAAACTCGCACTTAGAAAACTTGGCATACAATTGCTCTATTCGAAGCAAATCAAGAATGGCATGGAGATGATTCTTGTGTTCGCTCTCGGATTTCAAATAGATTAAGATGTCATTGATGAAAACAATAACGAACTTGTCCAAATAAGGTTTACAAACACGGTTCATGAGGTCCATAAACACCGCGGGTGCGTTTGTCAAACCAAAAGGCATAACACAGAACTCGTAATGACCATAACGAGTACGAAAGGCGGTCTTGGGGATGTCATCTTCACTAACTCGGAGTTGATGATAACCCAAATGTAGATCGATCTTCGAGAAGCATGCGGCTCCTTGAAGTTGATCGAGAAGATCGTCGATTCGAGGGAGCGGATAACGATACTTAACGGTAAGCTTGTTGAGTTCAAGGTATTCAATGCACATGCGGAAAGAACCATCCTTCTTATTGACAAATAGCACAGGTGCGCCCCAAGGAGAAGACTCGGGCGAATGAGACCCTTGTCCGAAAGTTCTTGGAGTTGGCTCAAGAGTTCTTGCATCTCGGAGGGTGCAAGACGGTAGGGGCTTTAGCTATGGGGTTAGCTTCTGGTATAATATCAATTCGGAATTCGACTTGACGAACCGCAGGAAGACCAGTGACATCATCGGGAAAAATGTCGGGTAAATCACGAACGACCGGGATATCGGATAATTTCTTCTCTTTCCGCTCTTTTTCCACCACAAGAGCTAGGAAGGCGACACATTTCTTGCGCAAATAACGTTGAGCTTGAACGCACGACATGAGATTAATCTTAGATTTTGGAGTATCACCAAAAACCTTAAGAATACGACAGTTTTTGAGAGGTATACGAATGAACTTTATGAAACAAACAACTTCCGCATGATTAAGAGTTAACCAATCCATCCCTACGATTACATCGAAACTACCCATTTGCATCGGAATGAGGTCAATTAAAAACTCTACTTTGTTAAGAACTATGCCGCAATCCCTGACTACCGAGTCAATCATAATAGAATTTATGTCGGCTACTTCTACGGTAAAAGGCCTAGACAACTTATGCCGAGGCTTATCAATAATATACGCAAATTCCAAAGATACAAAACTCTTATCGGCACCCGTATCAAATAAAACCAAAGCATGATGATTATCAATGAGAAATGTACCATTCACCACATCGTTAGAACTCTGAGCTTGATTCACATTCATCATAAACGCACAACCATTGGACCCTTGAGGGGTTTGAGCAACTTGGTTCAAAGGAGGAGCTTGGATAGCAGGGGCTTGAGTTGATGCCGATGGAAGAGCCATGAGCTGAGGCACAGGAGATGCATGTGTTTAGGGGTGTATAGGCTTGAGGTTGGTAGGTTTGCACTTGGTAGGCTTGAGCAGTGTAGTACGGTGCATGGTATACTTGGGCTTGTGGTGGATGGGTAACATAAGGTGGTGCAGGCATGACATGGGCTTGGTTAGCATGGGTGAGTAACAGGCAGGAATTATTGAAATGATTAGGGTCTCCGCAGTGGTAGCAAGCTCGTGTATTATGAACACCGGGCTGAGCAGGGTTAGCGGCAGGTCTAGCAGTAGGGGGTGCAGACCGGGTTTGGACAACTTGCGAACCAGGCGGTGCATGCCAAGTATTGGCAATGTGGTCATAACGGTTGCATTGAATACACAACCGGCAACAGGATTGGACCGAGTGATGGTGGTTACACTTGGCACAAAGGGGATGTGGACCAAAGTAAGATTTCTTGTTTGGGGCATTAGGGTCATTTGGGGTTTGGTTGTTGGATTGGTTGACGGAGTAGTTTTGATGGTTGGGCTTACGTTTTTGGTGGTTTTTGTTGAAGCGGTTGTTGTTGTTTTTGGAAGGTTTGGTCTCAGCTTTGGCATCAGTAGAGAAGTCGGTCTTAGTCTTGTCAGGAGTGGGCTTGGAATCCTTGCAAGACAAGGCTCTATCCCGAACGTGACTATCGGTGAGGGAGGAAGCTAGGTCCATTGCCTCGCCGATAGTTAATGGGTTACAACTCATTACAGCATCACGGAAAGCGAGCGGGAGACCGCGAATGTATTTCTGAATTCCGCGGGTCTCGGGTTACCAGATGTGGCACAATACGGCTTAGCTCGTGGAATCAGCAAGAATAAGTGGAGTTATCGCCACCAATTTGCCAAGTTCCCGTATTGTTTTTGAGTGAGATACCAACCTTTAGGCCGTCTAGGCTCCTTGCTCTCTCAGTCTCAGTTTTTTAGGAACAAGAGCTTGAACTCGCTCTGCCATTTCCTCTGTCTTTTTCCTATCAACATCTCATCTTGACATGCGCTTCTCTGATCTCGAGACGATTCTGATTGATAATAAACATAGACCTTATGCCACTGGTCTCATGTTAGTTCGTCCAGGTATAGACGTTAGTATTGTGTTCAACTCTGGGTAGGTTGGAAAGTCTAAGAGGAGCCGTGATAAAGAATAGCCTCGGAATAAGGAGCCCGAAGGGAAATCAAAGCGGGATACGGATCAAATCCTCCCCCCCCCCCCAAAAAAAATGTACCAAACTCAACATAGGTGGATCAACTCCCAAAACTCGGCTTCCAACCTCTGCAGTTCGTGTTCCGGGCAAAATTCTTTTCTCGTCACCTCCTTCAGTTCTTCCCAAGGTATCGCCACGACCAAATCAGACCCTTGGTCGTTCCTCAGGGCATTCCACCAGATAACAACTCGATCCACAAAGCAGCTTGAAGTAAACTTGGTCCGTTTGACATCCGGACATTCACAATGGATAAATATGTTCTCCATTTCTTCACACCATTGGAGCAAGGCGGTGGCATTTTCTTCACCACTGAAGGATGGAGGTTTGGTGCTCAAGAAGTTACGAAAATCATACTTATTGGGTGTGGCCGAGGTAGCGAACCATTAGAATTGAGGCTTTGGATCAGGGTGACAATTGCAGGCATAGCAGCAGCAAACTCTTTCGTGATTCTACTAGCCAGGTGGCGGTCGCGTGAGCCAGATGAACGTTGGTGACGATGGTGATTTCTGAGTGACGACATTCTACGAGAAAATAAGAGTAAAGGTTTATGAGTTGGGGGATCATATGTGTAAATATTTATGGGGAAACAAAGTTAGTTAAAAAATTTATGTTTCTGTTACGTTAGTTTCACACAAAAATCTAACGAAATGCATTTAGGGACGTTGGCCTCCCATGAGCTTTCCATGGCAATTTGAATGGCCCAACAATAATTAATGAATAAACAATTGAGTTGGACAGCCCATGAGCGTTACATGGCAGTTTGATTGTCCTAACTAATTAACGAATTATCAATGCAATATAGTTTTTTGGCCCGATAAGCATCTTTAACCGACCAAACTAAATAACGAACTATCGAAACAAATTATGGGTAGTCAGAGTATCTTGTGAACCACCACGTTGATGACTCCGACAAAAATACGAAACAAGTTAAGACATGGATAGTTAGGATTCCCGACTAACCACTTGAAATAACGTAAAAACCATAATTGGAAGGTTACCGAATTTAAGCCACGAACCACCATGAATTCGGTTTAAAAAAAATAGGAATGCAACCACTAGTGTGGTTACGGTTGACACCTTAGGGTGTCGGCCATATGGCATTCATGGGTCTCGCTTGGGTCCATAGGGTTGAGTAGTGTGGTCAGGTTATCACCCAGGTAAGGATTAGCGTCTTACCTTTGGTTCTTGGAACCGTTTTGCCAGTGCCCAACTCACAGTTTCTCTCCCCTTTTCCTATGATAGGGACATGCCATATAACCTAGCCCTATGGTGAACGAGCGAAAACAACAGGTGGGAATTCTTAAGAAATTTTCCATAATTAAAAAGCAATCTAATATTGATTTTAAATTTAAATAAAATTTCAAGTTTTGAGGCATAGCCTCGGAGCAGTGCGTGTGTGCATGATAATAATATAATAAGAAAAATTATTAACTAAGGGGAAGCAGTAACAATCAACTAGAACACGTAAGGTAAGCAGATAAGCACACATAGGCTCCTAAACATGTGTCTAAGGCAATCTCTAACGACCTATCTTAAACCTTCGGCTCTGATACCAATCTGTTACACCCCAACCTACGGTGGAAATGCTGGGGCGTTGACTGATTGTCACAGCTTGCAAGGTTACTATCATGCATATATTAAAATTCAATTATCTATTTATTTAATTCAAATAACACCATTATTTATTACAAAAGGAAATTCAAAGTAAACAAAACATCAAACAATTTAAATGAAAATTCATAGTCTCAAATAAACTCTTCTAGCATAAGTCCTTAAAACAATTCTTCTAAGTCCACACTTCATATCAAACGGTGACCTGCATATGCGTTGAAATAATATAGTTTGTCAACACGAGGTTGAGTAAGCAACATACCAGTTCAGTTATATATATATAATAAAATACGTAGCTGTAACGAGTCATATGAGATTAACAAATCAACCAATGAGCAAATAAAATGAGATATCGAAAAGCACAAGGCTAAATCGACTAGCGTATGATCATACTATTTTCTGAGATTATGCTGGACCTCTCCGAATGCGGTTCACATTGAACACATAAACATGTAACAAGTATGGCACGAGATTAGTTAACACATAAGACAACGGTTGCAGTTTTGTGTATAGATAAAGTGTGAAAATATACTAAGTTACGCATATATCCCCAAAACGTGATAAAAACGAGTAAAATGGAGGGGAGTGTGGTACTCACCTTAAAGATGAACGAGGATGATTAAGGTAGCGAGAAAGAGAGAAACGAATCACAAGCGAATGTTAATGCCTAAGGGAATAAAGAATATGCTTAAAATGAGGATCTTAACCACGATACGAGTTAAACGATAACCGTTTAAATATTATAATTTACTTAGGGATTTATTAAATAAACTACTATTTTTGATTTACAAAAACATCACTAAATAAAATGTTATGTCTAGTTTTATAATTAAAACAACTCGACGTATATATATATATATATATATATATATATATATATATATATATATACATTTAAAAACGTTAGTTTTTAAGTTAAAAATCTTCTTTATATATTTATGTATATATGAAAAACGTGCCTTAGAAAAATATATATGAAAACGTGAATTAACGAGTATTAAAAGGTCGGTTCTTAGTAAAATAACCTCGTTTAATCATTTTTATTATTAATATAATGAGGTTTTTTGATTAAAAAGAGTAAAAAGATAATGTTTTAACAAAAATGGGGTGTGGGGGGGTCGAACCCGCGACCTTCGCTTCCAAACACCCAAGTGTTAACTAGATCATTAAAGTTACTTGCAAATATGTCCAGATTTAACAACATAAATTAACTCAGCTGTTCATCCCCCAAATTGATTAAACAAACCCTAGAATCGGGTTTGTTCAAATCGGATATAATTGGTTAAATCAATTATGGGGTTAACGTTGAACATGATCTCGCGATTCCAAACATATAATTAATTACCTTGAAACGAAATCAGAAGAGGGTGAACGAGAGAGAAACAGGGTCGACGCTAATATGCTGATGAACTAGTACCAACAGGTGAAATGAATTCGGTTAAATAAAGGGCTATTGTCGGTGAGTAAACAAGGAATGATTTTGTGAAATTAATTGAAATATTAACAACGATATTGCGATAAATGGTTGTCAATTTTTGTCGGTTAGGTTTAAAAAAGGAAAAACGAGTCATCAGTGTCTAATTGGTTTAAATGGGTTGACGGTGAGGCCGCGCTTAGCATATATAGACGATTCCCTAATCCATAACTTGATTACAAACGATTCTTGACAACTAATTGATTGATTTCTTGATTCAGGTACAAGAAAAACGTGAAGGTGGGTCGGGTTTGGTAATGGATATCCATTTTGAGAAATTGATGATAACAAACTATACATAAAGGCCCCTCAAGTTTTAAGATGGATAAAGAAATGGATAAACCTTATGTTTTGGGTTAAAAACGTCAAAGTTGAATAAGTGCATAAACGAATAAAAAAATAATTAAATAATATAACTTGATAAGTGCGGGATTTTATTAATTTTATGGCCCAGACCCGTAAATGGGCCGGGTAACGGTTACAAATGATAAAGTGAAAAACCCGAAATGTTACACCAGGTGGAATGGTCTTTATGCTTACTATGACAGACTACTGTAGGTTCCCAGCCGGATCTACACGGAATATCTCGTTCTACGTAGGTGCGGAATCCCTACGTAAGACGATACGAGCATAGAAGACGATACACGTAACACGATCAAACACACGTTACAATAAACAAAGACACGTTGTATTGCAACTGGAAACACGTGATTCACTGATCACCGATTACACAACCCGTAAACTTGTTACCTCTGATTCTGTTCAACTAAGCCGTAACCTAAACACTTATAAAGCACGACAACTTCGCCTAGCATGTTTAGGCGAAGTTGTTCCTAACTTCGCTTGTTCCACAAGTTCGCCTATATCAGCGAACTTGTGAGAACTTCGCTTACATCCAAAACACAAATCCAACTAACTCGATTACAGACACTAGACACTGAACTACTGACATCATGTACCAACAGACTCCCCCTTGGCAGTAGCTTCATATCTCTATCTTCAAGCACGTGTCTTGTAATCTTCAACAATCTTGTATCTTTCATCTTCAAGCATGAACTCCTTCTCGTACACAAACCGAAACAACTCTTTGATACTTCTTCGCTTCTTCTTTCCAAGTAGGAATATAAAATATCTTTTTTCTCGTTCAGCACCTGCAGATCAGCTTGAGACAAATTCACTAAATGCATAGGATCATATACTCTCATCAGCTCTTGTTCATCTTCATCCTCCATTACTGCTTCAGCTGTTTCACAATCAACGTACCACCATTTCAGATCTTTGAGCACATCCTTGGGCATTTGTTTCATCGGCACTTCTTTTATACACCGAATCGGCTTATACTTCATGATCATCCAAGGCTTGCCATCTGCTCTCATTCCTTTATCTTTGTCTTCAACGAGCTTTCCTTTCTGTGGTTTCAACAGCTCGAACTTCTTCTCCTTTATACTTTCCTTCCATACTATCTTCCCAATGACTCTAGCCATGTTATCATCACTTCTGTTTATCAACCCCAATCTGGCTAAGTCCTTCACTTCACATTCTGGCAATGTATTCAACGATCTTAACAGCCTTTTGAAGTACTGAACCCCATCATACCTTTTAATCACAAAGAGCCTCAACTGCTCATCATATAACCAGCATATAATCCCCTTTTTCGATTCAGCATAACCCCTGATGTTGTAACTTCTCTTGAACATAGTAGGGACCGCCGGTTTCTTCGTTTTTACGAACCACTGAGCATAGCCTTCTTTCCATCTTGGCTGCTCCTCCCATTCCGTCTCATCACTTCCCATATCTTGACCTATATCTGACTTATGAACTTCCGGAATCTCGTGCTCAACATTCTCCTCTACAATCTCTCCCTCTTCAATCTCATTATCAATAACAATCTCTGCCCCAATCTTCTCTATCTCATCAACCGGTTACACATCCTCATCACCTACAATATCATCATACACCTCTTCAGCATCCACGACCACCACATCATCACCCGAACCGCCAACTGCACTCGTTGACTCCCTGTGAGATGTGGAAGTCCCAAGAGCTTGTTCAGTTCTTGGCAACTCTCCACCTGCACCTTTCGATGCATTGGGATCATCTTCTCGATCATTACGCTTCTTCGTCCTCAGCTCATCACCCTTACAGCCCGTCTCCCCCTGAGATGCCAAGAACTGCTTCAAGGCATCAGTTATTTTGCCATGTTCGATCAGCAGGGACGACTGAATCTGATTCTCTGCAACGAGGAGCTGAATTGCATGGGTCTGGATAAGATTTACCCTTGATTGTTCTGCCACGACCCTTTCAAGCGCTGCTATTCGTTCCGAGTCGGATAAGGTTGCATCGAAATCAAACCTCAGATGTGATATATCTTGAGTGTATTGAGGAGGGATTTCCATTGTAACCGGGACCTCAGAAGTAGGCGTAAACGTAACCACAGGTGGTATCGTAACTGACAACCCTGCAGTAGCTACAACTGTCGACTCAATAAATCTTGCCACGACCTCCGTTGGAGTAAGAGTTGGAGGTGGCAAAGATACAATCTCCGGAGTCGAGAGTAGGAATGTAGTGGGTGGTAGGCCGAATGAGGATGAGGTAGCCACCACGGGAACGTCCGTGGCGCTTGGCCTTGTAACTTGCAATGGTGTAGGAACCATGGTCATACCGGACAGTGCGGGTGGAGTGAAACGTACCACCCTTGAGCTCTCACCAGCTCCCGAACCTGCACCTGTCCGTTCCCTTCTTGATATATGGACCAACTGATGTACTTCTTCCTCAAAATCGGACTCACTGTCATCATCGACTCTCTTTCTCTTCCCATGAATCCGTTCTTGTGTTACCAAAATTCGTCTCGCTTCAGCCACATCATCATCTGACGAATCAGAATCAGCCACCGTCGTAGCTGCCCTAGTAACATTCACACTAGAAACCTGTGCAACCGAGACTTGCACATTTTCCTCTGGATCAACACGTTCCATATCAAATAAGCCTTGACCACCAAACGCTGCATCAAGGTCTACATTTTCCTCCGGTGACACAACAGGAGCAGCAGGTATAGCTTGTTGTACCTCAGGTGGTTGAGGTGCTCCAGCCTGTTGTGGATGAGGATCCCGAAACTCGTCCCCACGAGCTGGAACATATCTGGGTTGATCAAGTACCCAAATAGTGGAGTATGTCGAGGACGGAGCTCAGGCTTGCTTCTTGCACTCGATGATCTACACTGAGCGAAGATCCTTTTGCTTACACTTTCCACGTATCTAATTGGGCGGCGGTGAGGTAACGTGGGAGCAACATGATTCAAGATCATTTGTAGGAATCTTAGATACATAAGAAATCTCTCACGCGCCACCGCTCTTCTCTAACGATCTATCTCGTAAAATACCATCTGACTAAAGCTGTAACGCTTATTGTAAGTCAGTGCAGTCATCGTCGACTGCATGGTCGCACCCATCCCGTCTGTACCAGCCTTTCTCCATGACATACACACGATCATCACGTGCATGAGAAAGCGCCACTGGTCTAGCAATAACCCCTTGCGTCTCTGAGTATCCCCCAAAGGACCAGAATATCCCATCCTCAGAAATGCACCATCTCGGAATGGAGCTACAAAGTCTGTAGGATCGTCTCGCGTTTCATCCCCAAACTGTAAAGCCACCCTGATCTGTTCAGACGAGAACTGAACTATCTGATTGTTAACCGTTGCACGCATAACCGGGGGCTCGACTTGACAGTCATATTCCACTGTCTGCCAGAAATCTTCAATGTTTGGCAAAGATATCGGTAGTGTTGTGGTAATCGCTTGGAATATACGCGAGCGTAGTAGAAACGTGATGATCTCGCGGAAATCATCAACACCGCTCGCATCCAGGTCCAATGTGATGTACATGTTATGCCCCGGGAAAAACTGTCGGTTGTTGTCTCCACTTTCATCACCACCTGCTCCAGCAACAGCTGCCATTTCTGCAACAAACAGTCTAAGTTAGAGAATCGTCAAGGCAAATCACAAGTTCGCCTGTTACCATGAGCGAAGTTATGATTTATTCTGTGTAGACGAAGTTAGAGGTGGGGCGAAGTTGGGAACAACTTCGCCTCAACTTGAACTTCGAGTAATAAATGTTAAATAAAAAGGGCAAGGCGAAGTTAATGATAACTTCACCTAACCACAACTTCGCCTCATATACTGTTACATAATTAATTATCAGGCGAAGTTAACCCTCATGCGAAGTTAAGGATAACTTCGCCTAAACTGTAAGTTCGCCTGAATATGAATCGGCAACAGTTAGACGTTCAATACGACGTGTAGCTGGTGAATTTGGAGATTGAGGATCTTGTAAAACATGTTTTTAAGACGATCTAGACGATCAATATGCTTACGACCACGTGAAAACAAGTTTGAAAATCGGGTGTTGAGGTTTCGACAAAACAGGGTCGCAAATCGGGTCGATACGACCTTTGATTTACATAGATTATACGATACTACAACCCTACACACCTTTAATCGGAATAGTAGTCGAGAAAATCAACACATATTTGATTCGAAAGATAAGTTCGCTTAGGGTTACGGAAATAAGTTCGCTGGTTTATGAAAATAATAAACAGTTTGACCAGAAAAATATCTTTATATAGGGGTAAGGTTATACAGACTTCGCCTATTGCAGGCGAAGTTATGGATAACTTCGCTGATATGAAAATTTTCACAACAAACCCCTATAATTTGAACAATTTGTAATTAAGTTTTAAAACATCCTTTAAAGCGTTAAATGATACGATCAAGACCAAGTAACCAGGTATTAAATCATACAACTACATAAGTAGAAAAAAATTTTAAAAATAAAGTACACGGGATCAAATTTCAGTCTTGACAGGGACTACCATGTTTTAGAAAAGATTCGAACAGGAATCATACTAATTAAGTGACTGTCACATAGATCCATGTTCAGCTGTATTATGACATAAAGAAACAGGTTGTAAGCAGGTAAATAACTTAGAATGGTTTTCATTGTTTCTGTGATACGGGTTAGGTTCAATTAAGCTCAAAACTTAAATGGGCAACACTTCAGAGATTGTGATGTCTCCTATCTATTCTCAAAGCGTATTTGGCTTTCCCCAAGTCACCCCTAATTGACCTCGACCCGTGGTGTCTGATTAAATAGTAAGTACTCTTCGATCTTTAGACTCTTCTTCCCGTTCACTTTCTCACATCTTGATTGAGAAGTATTAACCTTATTAGCTCTAGAATGTCTCAGTAACATTTTTTTTTTTTTAGTATTTACACAGTTTCAGAGTCGTAAACAACTGCAAGTCCCGAATCTGGATCACTGCAGTTTCTTGACACGCTATCTTCACGGGAATCAGAACACTCACGGGCTCGTGTATGACTGGGTAATCCCTTTTCTGCCTATCATATGGAAAGATATATATGGAGACATGCACACTTCTAAAGGAGTTTCCACGTAAAATCGAATAGATTTAGTTAGTATCACTTCTACTTTTACGCACCATAAAAAGCTACCATGACATACAATGACTGTTCTAAAGTCTTTTAGGCCTAATAACATCACTAGTTAAGCACACAGAATCAGTATATCTGTCACTTTCCAAGGTTGGATCCATTTTCTGTTAAACATAGTAAAGGAACTTCTTACGAAGTAGTAGACTTGAAAAATAATTTCATCTCTCCAAAAAAAATTTTAACTTCTATCGCCCCAATCAAGTCGAAGTCTTCAGGTAAACGGCTAACCTGAAGATCCAATGGATCAGCTGGACCGACCACATACAAGTATGTGTCCTTCTAACTAAGTATGAACGACTAATTTTCAGCGAAAGAATTAAAAACACATCATAAACCGCCCCGGTCACTTTCAGTCATCTGGTTAATGGCTACCCTCATATTCTACAAGTAGACATGAGGACCAAACATATCCGAAGATACGTCCTTCATACTGAGGCACCCGACATAATTCTAAGCGATAGTGATTAATTTTTTTTTTAAACAAAGACAAGAAAACACGGTTACTCGGGATTGATCATCCCATTCAGCTCAACAAGGTATTGAAATCGAGTTTTGTCAAACGCTTTAGTAAACAAGTCAGCGAAATTATCTAACGTATCAACCTTTTCGAGCACAATCAATTTCTTCTCAGCACAATCCCGTATAAAATGATGACGGATGTCAATGTGTTTAGTTTTGCTATGCTTTACGGGATTGTTAGTTACTGAGATAGCAGCAGTGTTATCAATGCAAATAGGAGTATGAGTGAAATTCAGACCATAATCGCGTAATTGTTGTTTTATCCAAAGAACCTGGGAGCAGCAGTTCGATGCTGCCATGTATTCTGCTTCACAGGTTGAAATGGCGACTGAGGTCTGCTTCTTGCACTGCCATGACACTAATCTGCCTCCAAGAAACTGACATCCACCTGTTGTTGACTTCCGATTTTGATTGCATTTGTCAGAAGACACGATTCTTCTGTTGCCATCTCAGTCGACCTCATATCCATAACATACGTATTCTTTTCCCTTGGAGCCTTCATTACTATCCATTCATCTGGTATCTTGAAACCAGGATACAGTACGATCGCTTCATTGTTGGTAAAGTGCACAGTGTAATCTTTGTCACAGATCTGCGATACACTCAGCAGATTATGCTTCAGTTCTTCAACGAAATTCACTTTCTCTAACGTCATTTTACCATTAGTCACCGTCCTAATTCCAGTAATCCTTCCACCACTATCTCCAGCAAAACTCACTCTTCCTCCCTGAACAGGTTTCAATTCGTGTAACAAATTCTTGTTACCCGTCATCTGCCGGGAACAGCCGCTATCCACAACCCATAGATTGTTTGCAGCCCTGTTCAACTGTTCCTGCACGATTAAAGCAGAGGATTAAAATCTGGGGACCCAAGACCTATTGGTCTTGGGTCGATTAAATCTGTTAAAATGCATCCCGTACTTTGGCTGTCCAAAGTTAGTATTAGTATGATATCTGTAAGTCCTAAAAGGATACCTTCTTGTAGATTGACTATGAGGCCATCCAAACCTTCGTGAATTAAATGAATTATTACTCATGATTTGGTTGTTAACAGGGAAAAACTGAGATCGGTTTCTTTGAAAACCTGGATTAGTCCAATTTCTGAACTTTGATGAGTTTTCATTTTTACCATTATAGTGATTACTGTTAGTTCTGTTCTCAGTTTTCGAAGGCCTCATACCTCTGAATCTCTGCTTCAGAGGGCAATCAGCAATTAGGTGTCCTAATTGATTGCATCTGAAACAACTCCTGTGTTCAACTTTCTTATCAATAGTTGTTTTAGATGTTGAGGCTGCATTACTGCCCGTTTGTCTAACATATGGTGGGACATACGGGTTTAGTGGAGAATTCTTTTCAGTTGTTTTATTTTCCTCTCCACGTTTTGGTAACACTGCCTCTTGTTTTGTCTCACTCGACTCGGATGACTTGTCCGAATTTGATGATACAAAACTAGGAACAGAAATCTTAACATTAGAAACAGGCATACTCGTTTCGCCTTTACTAACTTCTGGATCTTTAATTGTAACCTTAACCGGAACTGTCTGACCAATTTCGACATCAACAGATTTCTGATTACTAGGATCATAAGTATAGTTATGATTATAAGGTGGTGGAACTTCATTATATCCAATTCCTCCCCTTTTTTACTGGGGAACGTTGATCACTTACAAGGTGATCAAGTATAGCAGAGGAATTTCTAAATTGCTCAAGCTTTCTGTTAAGTTCCACCACTTTCACCTGGTGATCAGCTATATGTTTATCCCTTTCAGCTATTAGTTTGGTTTTCTCTTCTAACACTTCATAGCTAAGATCAATTACTTGAATTTTTTCAGCTAGATTGGCTTTAAGACTTCTGATATCTTTCTCACTAGCTTTTATTTTTACCTTGTAACTATTTTCTCTAGCTTTAGTGTAATGATGATCTTCTTTTAATGTTTTAAATTGAGCATCCAAACTAACAAACTGATCAGTTATTGTTTTCAATTGTTCAGACAGATTTTCACATTTTGTTCAAGGGAGTTTAGTACTTACCTCGGAGAGCTGGTCTGTCACTTCTGCCATGTAAGCTTGATTTTCTCTAATCACTTTCTCACTTCCTGCAGTTTCGATGTTTGCCAAATTGGCCTGTTCGAACATTTCCTCAACATGCAGATTCCAGTTGTACTCCCCGTTCTGTCTGGATATCATGGCCCTATTCTCATTACCACCCCCACTCTGTTGTGTAGACCTGTTTTGACTGCGTTCTACACGTTCATTTGTGCACTCTTTAGCAAAGTGTCCATTCTGTTGACAGTTATAACACCGCACCTTTGACTTATCAAAAACTGGTCTTTCACCAACAAACTTTCTACCTATCTTCTTCATAAACCTCTTAACCCTTCTTACAATCATCGCCATCTGCCACTGCAGATCCATCTCTTCCAGATCATCAGCATCGATCTGATCATAGTCTTCGTCTAGCGTTGCAGGATCAACAATCTTGCCTTTAATGTAATTTTCATACGAAGCAATGAAAGATGCATAGAGAGCAAACTGCTGTTCAGCAGATTTAACACTCATGGGCATCTTAGAGTAGTTGTTGTTAGGAACACTTGAAGCTAAACTACCCTTGGTTGCTTGAGGTTTAGAAGCATTTGTTCCTCCAGCTACAAAACACACATCACCATCCATGTTGAGAGTTACATGACCTTCATGTGTTGAGTTAGCGCCCGAGTCTCCCTTTGAGTAGTAAGCAGACGATTCAGACTTCGAACTTGAACTTGAGTTAACTTTTGCACCATACATTCCCGGATCCTGAACCTGATCAGTTGGTGTCTCTTTTCGAACCATGTTAAGTTCAAAAGTTCGTAGTTTATTGACTACTGTTTCCAAGTCATAGTCGGCAAACTCTTTGTCTTCTCTCATCAAGACAGTGTACATCTCCCATTTCGGTGGGAGAGCATCAAGGAGTTTTTTCCACGATCTCATCTTCTTTGTAAGTAATGGAATAATTGCTGAGTTCGGTCATTAGGTGATAATATCTCGTGATGATATCATCAAGTGATTCATTCTTCAAGTACTTGAACACAGAAAATTGGGTTTTGAGTAGTTTAATCTTTGATGCACGAATCCCCACATTACCTTCAAATCGGTTTTCAAGTGCTTCCCATAGCTCTCTAGTGGTTTTATACTTCCTGAAGGTGTGAAGAATCTCTTGTGGAAGAGCCATTGTTATCGCTGCATGAGCTTTGCTTTCAGCCTCATACATTTTCTTTTCTTCCTCTTCCATCTTGTTGTATTTCTTAATCTGTTCACGACCCTCATACAGAGCAGTTGGTGGAATGTATCCATCTTGAATGCACACCCACATTTTAGCATCTTGGTATTTAACATACTGCTCAAACCGATCCTTCCAAGCCACGAATTCGGTACCCTTTAGCATCTTCGGTGCCTTAGTAGCTGAACCCGCTTCCACTTCCATCTTCACCAGTTCCGTAATATTTATTGAAGTCATCTTTTACGAAACGAAAACACAAAGAAACCCGAAAAATAAAAATTTTATCCTTAACAGTACTGTAGGCGAAGTTGTGGATAACTTCGCTTAAGTCTTAACTTCGCTTGAATTCTTAACTTCGCTCTCCTTTTTAAATTCGCCTGATTTGGCGAAGTTGTGGATAACTTCGCTTAAGTTAAGCGAACTTGTGAGGTAGGCGAAGTTGTGGATAACTTCGCTTAACCTTATATCTTCGCCTAAACCCTACAAATAGTAGCGGCAACTTCGCCTGATGAACACGATGATTTTGCAGGTTTGATTTCTGGATTTTGCGAGGTATGCTAAGCTGTAATGGGTTGTTTTTGATGGTGGGAGGTGAGTAGGACACAAAAACTCGGTAAACTCGTCCCGCGAATAGTCGAACGGAACGATTTCTACACCCGCGTGATAATCCCGAACCACACAATCACGAGCAAACGCTCTGATACCAATTGTAGGTTCCCAGCCAGATCTACACGGAATATCTCGTTCTACGTAGGTGCGGAATCCCTACGTAAGACGATACGAGCGTAGAAGACGATACACGTAACACGATCAAACACACGTTACAATAAACAAAGACACGTTGTATTGCAACTGGAAACACGTGATTCACTGATCACCGATTACACAACCCGTAAACTTGTTACCTCTGATTCTGTTCAACTAAGCTGTAACCTAAACACTTATAAAGCACGACAACTTCGCCTAGCATGTTTAGGCGAAGTTGTTCCTAACTTCGCTTGTTCCACAAGTTCGCCTATATCAGCGAACTTGTGAGAACTTCGCTTACATCCAAAACACAAATCCAACTAACTCGATTACAGACACTAGACACTGAACTACTGACATCATGTACCAACAACTACTTCTCCAAATGCTTGAAGCAGAAGCATTCGTGCAAGTCCGAGAAAGGGAAGTTATATCCTTCAGTAAAAGAAATATTATAACTAGATGGTATCCATTCTGAAATTATTTGTAATAATAGTTCCCAGTTTATCGGGAAAAGAACAACTAACTTATGTGACAGTTGGGGCATCAAATTGATCACCTCCACTCCAGTTCATCCTCAAGCTAATGGCCAGGCAAAGTCTAGCAACAAAATCATCATCAACAACTTGAAGAAAAAGTTAGGATCGAAGAAGGGTAAATTGGATGAAGAACTACCTTATGTTCTTTGGGCTTACAGAACAACACCAAAAAATGCAACAGGTCAAACACCTTTCTCATTGGTGTTTGGCTCAGAGGCTGTAATCCCTACAGAGATGGTGATTCCTACAGCTAGAATAAGCATTCGTGATCCTGAAGCCAACAACAAGATCCTTCTTGAAGACTTGGACACTGTTGAAGAATAGAGAGACTTAGCTAAGATCAGAATGGCGGCATATCAATAAAGGATAGCTGGGGCATACAACAAAAGCATAAGGATCAGAAGATTCCAAGAAGGAGATTTGGTATTAAGGAAAGCCTTCCAAATTACCACCAATCCAGCTGATGGAAAGCTAGCTCCTAAGTGGGAAGGCCCCTACCTTATCGAGTCAGGAGCAGGAAAGGGGGCATATCATCTGCTAACTATGGAAGGCAATAGGTTACCATGAGCATGGAACGCTATCCATCTCAAGAAGTACTTTTTCTGATCAGGATCAAGTATCCTCAAAGGATCAAGGATCCTAAAATTGGTAATATCTATTTGATCACTTATTCTTTTCATATTCTTATTGTTAATTTGAGGATAATATATTCTTATCATTTATTTTTGCCTAGTTTTAAATAACAGTGCAGCGTCTAGTAATATGTTCAATGATCAAGAGGTTGGCCAACTCTCCTTTACGTTTAAGGTACTTTACTATTTCCCTTGGCTTATCCCACGATTGGGTATGACCCCCGATTGTCATATCCTCCAAGGTTTAAAGGTTTTCACCTTTCTTATAAATTAGAGTTTCAACACTCTCGCCTGGAGCGCACGTTAGCCAACGTATTGTCCGGGGCAGCGGAACCTATACACACTTAGTGGCTGACAATTTCGTTGTCTTCGGCTATATGGAGAATCCTACGATTTATGGTAGACGTACCATACCACCGGTTTATAACATTTTCACGTTATCTTGAGACAAAGGTTTCTAACATTTTCATGTAGCTAAGGTTTTGGCGTTTTCACGTCACTTACGTTTGGGCGAGTCCCCAGTTAACACCAGTTTTTTGAGCTTGTCACTAGTATAACATCATTTCGGGCTTATCCCCAGTTCACGGGCTTGTCCCCAGATTTCACGGGTTTGTCCCCAGTTTCACGGGCTTGTCCCCGGTTTATTTATGGGCTTGTCCCCATTTTGATGGGTCTAATCCCAAATAATTTTATAAGTTATTTGCAACAGATGCTCTAAGATCTTCTAAGTTTAGTTACAAGAATCAAGATTCATGGATTTAAAATCCTTAAGTTATTTCTACAAGGATCACGCGAGGATCACTACTTATGGTAACTTAGGTCTAGTCAGACCTAATGGTATGATTTCTACCTATCAATTTACATTTATTTGGTTAAAATCTTTGTAAATTCTATTATTTAAGGATATGAAATTCCTAATCTATTTTTATAAGGATATTCTATCCTAAATTTTTTTACTCAAAGATATTTCTAAAGACTAAAGCTATAGCAAACAAACTTTCAAAATAACAAGTAACAAGCAAATAGTCAAAAGATTTTATTTTATTAAAAACTTACTTGAGGTTACCAAAACTTAACCCGGATTTCACCATTTAAATCAAGGATTATCCATCCAGGTTGAAGTAAGTCGTTGCTAACAATTTAACCAAGTGCAGGAAAATAAAAAGTCAGGGCATCAAAGGCTTGATCCCCACAAACAGAGGATCCCTCCACCTTTGCTACCCCTTAACATTGTCTTAAGGATCATTGATCCCTTAACCTACTTACTATTATCCATTACAAACCATTGTCCATAAAAACATCATCAAACAATATAAAAAAAAAGGCTCGGGCCTTGTCTTCAATATCCTTCATTGCCCGTTCAAGCAGCATCCTCGCCCTCTGCTGCATCCGTTCCTTCTTCAGCCTTCATCACTTCCTTTGCCCCACTAGTTCCAGCTCCATCTGCCATTGCCGCATCTTCCTCACCACCAAAAGACACCAAAGTCGCTTTCCACTTCTCAACACCCCAAACAGCCTTGTCGAAAGCAGGATCACCAGCCTCTGTTGCCATCTTGATCCTAACCTGCAAAACTGTTCTCGTAGCCCACATCTTTGCCTATTAGGTAGCCTGTTTCACCTCTTCTTGGCATTGGGCTTCTGCTGAGGATAGTTGATCCTCCAACTGCTTCTTGTCTTTCGAGAGCTGGATTATGGTTTTATCCTTGGTGGCCACAGCTCTCCCCATCCCGGATAGCTTCTCACTCATTTGATTCACAATCTTTTCATAATGATCCTTGCACGTATTCAGAGCCTGCAACCAACATTTATTAAAAGATAGAAGCATTTTTTATCCTCAACTTCAAGACATCAGGATAGAGGATACTTAAAGTGAGGATTCTGTCGAAGTGGGTCTTGGGCTCAGAGGATCTCTTTCTATTGGATGCTGCAGACTTGGCTCTAGTGGTTGTGGTCCTTGGCTCGGAATTTGTTGTTGCCTTCAAAGCTTCTTTCTTGATACTTGGGGGGGGGGGGGTAATCATGCTGTCAATATCTTCCAGGGAGAACTTGTTAGCAGACTTCTGTGATTTTTGAGCGCCTGCATAAACCAAGCAACATATAAGTATTCTGTTTTATTTTTACTTATTAATGTTTATTATCCAAATGCTTATCTTACTTGATATGTTTAAATCTAAGGAGATATCACAAAAAGCTTCAACAAATCTTGCTTGGAAGGTTCTAACCTCGGGATCCAGGGCAAGAAATTTTTTTGTTTTTTCTTCTGTTCCAGGTAGCTTAGCCAAGGAAGCGAAGTTCTCAACTGCAAATAAGGAAGAAAAAAGCTTCAAAGTTAGATCAGTTATCACGGATTGTACGTTTGTTAAGGATCTAGGATCCTACCCTTTCTGACCCATTTTAGAGTTAAATCAGCCCCACCAGGTATGGAGTTCCGATTCACAAAAAAGAACTGATTCCTCCAAAAGGAATCGTTTAAGGTTACTTTTGAAATAGGATGGGGTTGTCGAGGTTTGGACTTCAGTATGAACCGGCTTGGACCGTGGGTGGTTAGGGTGTAAAGGACAGACAGTTCCTGGATGCCGAAATCAATCTTTCTTCTTCAATGATTCTTTCAATGATGCTTAGAACCCTCCAGATCATGGGCATAGCCTGTATGTACGATATACCGGTGGATTCGACAAAACTTTGTGTGAAAGGGGGAAACGGATAAGTGTAGCCAATGAGAAAGGGACAAGCCGGAAAGCACACCCAGGTTTGAGAGTAAACATCACATCGGACGCCGGAATCGTACGGTTGAAAAAAGGTTTCCGGTGGAAACAGTGATCAGAATTCGTCGATCTCGAGGTCAGTAAACTTGTAGATCTCCATAGATGGATTGGCTAAAAGGTTTTGAGGTTGCATCTCCGTCAACCCGGAGTCATCGGAGGACTGTTCGGATTGTTTAGAGGGAGAAGAAGAAGAAGAAGAAGAAGAAGAAGAGGCGACATACATGTTTATCAGAATATTAAAAGAATAGAGAGAGAAGGAAAGATACTTGATGAACGGCCGGAATATGTGATTATAAATGGATTATAGGGATCACATATATAGGCGGTTATGATTAATATCAATGGTGTAATAATAAATATCTCTAGCGACTGTCTAATCCATCAATCTTTTGCAGGGATTTCAAGTTTCAAAATGCCAGCTGTAAAGCGTAAACACCCGCCATTTTGGAGGAAATTGTTAAGGCAAATAATTTTGAGGCTGAGGATATGTTATTCTTAATGACAGATCTGGAACAATTGTCCTTCTGAAGGGGTTCCGGAACCGTGATAGGATCAAGGATCCTCAGTAGTTGGTATTATTAACAATTGTTTCCTATGTGTAGATTATTATTCAATAAGACAGCGACTACAAGACTTATTTCACCAGAATTCTCGCTATTTGGACTTGTCAAGGACGTGGTCAAAAGCAACGTTGGAGATAATGGGAAGATAGCGGAAATGTAAGACTAGATAGTTAGTTGTTATTTTCTTTTCTTTTTATACCGAGTTTAGGATCAATATTAGGACACACAATTACACCCGCATACTCCAGCTGATAGTTCTCTGTAATCACACTCACATAGCACTATTGTATTCGTTGATCATAAACTCCACCCATTGTAACCCTTTTTTCTGATTAATACAGTGGTGATAGACGATCTGTCATCACCTAGGTTTTTTTCCTTTGATCTAAATAAGATCAGGGGGTTTTTCCTTGCTACAAATCACAATGTTCATCTATATTTTGTTCATATATTTGCCGTTATCGTTTTAGCACTAAACCTCACATATCAGATTTGGATACATTATCCATACCACATTTTTATCCGAAACATGTATAACTTAGGAATGCCTCATAACCTCAACCTATGTAAATCCTTGAAGTTCAAGTGATAATCATTTGTATGGAAAATCTTCAAGAAGCACTAAAGGCTACAAATTATATAGCTTCAAAAATTTAGACCTAATAATCTTAAAAATAAAGCATTCAAAATGCGGTGCACGTGCATTTGCAGTTTGTAATCACCACAAAAAATTGAGTTTTTTTTTAATTTAAAATCATAATCTCATAATTCTACTTCAAAATGTATAACAATGACCTCTATTGACTATGAGCTATAAAAGGCAATACGCATACACACTTTTCTTCATCCAAACACTCACTATTGCTTATCTACTTTCAAAATTGACCAGCATACTTAACAAATACAAATACAATACAATGCAATACAAACAAACAATGACTAACATGTAAAATAGAGGGCAAGTAGGATGTAATTTCATAACATTAACCCACAACTAACAACATACCTTACAAAGTAGACTATCGTTGTTCATAATCACATTAAAAATGAACACAACAAATAAATAAAAAATTACTCCGTATCATTCTTTAGGGTAAAAGTTGGAAAATCAGTACCAATTATGTTTCACAACCATTTAAACACCCATGAAATTTACTTTAAACCTTATAAATGAAATACAACCTTAGGTGAGGTTGTTGTAGGAAGGTACTCACATGCTGAAAATGGTAATAACACCCATCGACCGCTGATTAGGGCAGGAGAAGCAGTGGCCTGTCTTCTTTCACTTTTCGGAAATCTGTAACGGCGATATCCAGCAAACCATCATAGGTCATCGAAGTTGCTATAAACCGGATATGCAACAAGAAAAACATAATTGAGAGTTGTGGGACTTACCTAAGTAGGCAAAGTCATGAAGAAACTTATTCGAAACCCAAAAGCCCCTTTGTCATCGTCATCAATTGTTATTCTCTTATTAGATGTGGATCGAGAGCCAGAGTTACGAATCAGATGATGATAGTAATCTTGAACATGGATGTTGGGGCGGTAGTATACGGCAGGCGTCAACAACAAATGACGAGATACAGACAAAGTCATAAAAGAGAAGAGTAACTAACACTTTATAGAAAATTATTAAAATTATGTAGAGCATGCATACGTGTCTGAAGTTAAGAGGCTTCTCTTATGAATAGTGTTAATATGTGAGGTAATAGCAACTTACAAATCTTACTACTTTATTAAAGAACGCTACTATATGTCACTTGTCACTCTCTCAACCATTCTCACATTTTTTAAACCTATTTTGTTATTTGAATCCTATGTGGGTCATTACCCAACCCAAAATAGCTTAATTCTTATGTATGTATATAGCAAGTGTGTTAGTGTTTATTTATTTCTTTTTTTTTTCCTTTTTATATTTTAACGTAATAAAATGAAACAACTTATCTATTGAAAAAAAAAACGGGATATAAGTGGTCGGAAGATTGCTTTATTATTATTTTTTTAGTATCTCAGAAATATAAAATAAAAGACAATTAAAATACTTTCTTCCTTTAAAATTTTTATTATATAATTGACTATATTCTCATAAATTTGTTTATCCATATATTAATCATTTAAATTTATTCTTTTGGTTTATTTTGGAAAGCTAGAATCATGAAGTTTTTTTCTTAGCTATCATATATATAACTAGCTTTTATTCTCTGTAATACAGAGTTGTTTTATATTATTCGTTTTTAATATTAATATATTTTTTTGGATTTTAATATTAGTTATTGTAAGGTTGTTATTAATATACTTAGTATTTGATGATAAAAGAGTTTCACAAATAAATGAGATGTTATAACCCGGTTTAAAAGCTACATGGGTTTGGTGAGATGCATGACCCATTTTTTTTACTATAAAATTGTTTCTTAATTATAAATAATATCTTAAAAATACCGAATACTAATTTTTAGTATATCTCTATTTTAGAGGATTTTCATATCAAATATTTGATAAGATTAATTTTTAATATAATGAGATGTTATAACACATTTAAAAGCTACCCATACCCGTGAATTCAATTTGAATGCATGAGAAACATTCATTTACAAATAAAAAAATCTAGTGGCTTGAGAGAATTTAATGAGGTTTCGCTTATATATATATTTAAGATTAAGATTTAATACATAATCTTGTTTTATTATTTATGGTTGGCTTGTACTTGAAAGAACCCGTGTTTTCACACAGACATCTATATGTTACTTTGTCAAGATTTATGAACAGACATCGACTAAATATTTTGATTATTGATAAACTAGATATATTGACCAACACAACCGTAAACGTAGTGTACAAGGAAAATTTTTTCTTATCTATCTATCTATTCTAATAAAAGACTACAACTTTTTCCACTTGTCAAACTCATAGCCCCCCTCACATTTTTTCAACAAATTTCCATATATGATCCTTTTCTTTTAAGTCATTTCAATATATGAATTCAAGTTTATGTTTATTAAATATAAATACTAACTGATTCATTCATTAACATTAATGGTGAAATAATAAAATATCAAATCTAAAGTTGCAGACATGTTAAAATAAAATTTGAAAATCACAAGTAATTGCAAATTAAATAAAATAAAGGTGCATTATTATCGAAGAATTTGGATTTGTATGTTAAGCTATAAATTGTTTTTAAGCGGGATTCAAACAGCAACGCATAATTTTTTATATAAAATTAGTTTCAAATTTGGATTTAAAATTTTCTCATATGTAGTTGAACTCATGAAATGTGTATTTTTTTAATTTTCTACAAACATTTTGTATAAATATTATATATATATATATATATATAACTTGGTGTTTAGCATTATATTATTGAAGTTGAATAATATAATTATAATCTATATGTATAACGATTAACTCTATGAACTATCTGTCATCTATTTACATGACTTTTTGTGTAGTATAAAGAGTTTTAGCAATTAGAAGATCAATTTTTAGTTTTCAATATTTTCTTTCATAACTCATACCAAAATTCTTCAAAAACAATGTTTTATTACTTGATTTATACTTTTTCTATACACTCAAATATATTTAATTTAATATGCCTTATAAAATAAATTAATTAATTAAAAACATTTGATATTTTAAACCAAAAAATTTGTTTCAATCCCATTCTATTATTTTCGTTTTTCAATAATTATTTAGGATATTGAAACCTAGAATATCGTTTTTATCAGTTATTTACATAATTCCTATATTATATTAACTTATTAATTTTATTTTTTAACAAATACAACGCATTGAGGTTATGTTAGTGTTACATGTTGGTTAGTACATAATTAAAGTGTTTATAATGGTTTATATTCAAAATAATAAAAAATAAACAATCGATTCATTATATGTGGAATGAGAACAATCGACCTGGACTAAATCCTGATAACGCCAGCGACTAAGGCTTAGCTTTTAGTACCTACAAATATATATGATTTAAAAACTAAAAGTTTATTTTTGTTGACCCGAAACCTAGAATTCTGACCTAAGAACCCACTTGAATTACTTCGGTTCAGGTTCGGGTTAGTATTTTCTTAGTTTCGAGTTTATCGGATTGGGTCAGTTTGGGTTTGGGTACTGGTTTTCTTGGGTTGTGTTGCGGGTTATGAGTAAAAGTGATAGTCCTACTTCTAACTATTATATATAACAATCACTACCTTCACTTAATACAACTTTAAATCTTCTAACTCAGAGTATCACTATTATTTGAACATGGTTATATTGTTAGTATGTATCTGCCATTTTTCAGGCAATTACATTCATATGAAATAAAACAAATCATTTTGTTATAGTTTAATTTTCGGTTTTTATGTTGCTTGATTATATAATTTTTAATTGTAAAATATAAAATTAATTAAAAATTTGTCATACACAAAATATTAATGACAACAAATTTATCATGATCAATCAATTTTAAATTCTAAAGATTATAAATATGATTATAACATCAAAGTGTAGGTATATGATTTTTGGAATAATCATGTTTTTTTTTATAAACATGAGCAATTGTTCTCAAATGACATCATATTAATTGATTAAATTCTATGATATTTTATGTGTATGAATATTTTTTTAAATAATTTCATGGATATATTATCATTTATCTAGAGTTGGTAGTATTTGGAGAATATTTTTTTGTCACACGGACAGTTATACGTGGCTATATCAAGAGTTATAAGCAGACCTATATGTTACCTTATTAAGAGTTACAAACAGACATGAACTAAAAATTTTGATTTTTGATTAGCAATGTATACCTACTAATACAATCACAAATGTAGTGTAAAAGGAAGTTTTTACTTATTTGTAACATATTCGTGTAATCTTAGTTATCTAATTTTTATAATTTTGATGTTAATTGTAAGTGTATTAACAATATATGATCAATTTATTTAATGTATTTCACTTAATGGTTAAAGTTTAAATTTTTCATCAATTACCTGTGTAATACACGGGCCTCAAACTAGTTAAATTTTTCACAAATGTAGGTTGTAGGGGAGGCTCGGAGGGTGTGTGAACTGCACCATCGGCCAGGGCATATAAGTTTCGGGGGCACAAATTTTTTTATACATATATATGATTTTTGGTGTTAAAAATAAAGTTATTTGTAATGGTTTATGAGATAATTACATACTCAGAATGGTTTCTGCTTATAATAAATCGGTCGATAAATGTTTTATACATGTACATTAGCGAATAAAAAATTTTCGATGAGCCCTACGGGCCTTTTTATTTTGGTTCGACCAAAGTATTTAAATTCTCGAAGACGGCCCTGATAGGTTTCTCAATCATAAAACATTGAAAAAATATTTTATTCATACTCGTAGATTATTATTCATTAATTAATTGTTTATTTCACTTGTTGAAATAGAACATGAACATTAAATTAGACTTCAACTAATGAACTAATTTGAATAATACAACTTGGAAGCGCTTAAGTGCTCCATACGATTGGGTTAGGCAAGCTAGTGGTGACCTTTTGTCATTGAGTCACCACGTATAAAGTACCTAGGCAATTTTCTGTTTGTTGGTCAATAAAAAAATAATAATAATAAGAGTGGCTGTAACGTCCTATGCAAAGCCAACTATAAGGCAGGGCAGGTGGTCGATCGATACCCCGATATGCCTGAAATTTTATATAATTTTTAAACTATATATATTATTTTGAAAATATATTCTTGATGCTTAAACCCAATTACTAAATTAACTTAAAGCCCAATTATATTTCACATTCAGCCAAAAAATTTTCACGATTCTCGAAGACGGACATGGACTTTTGGTGCCCGAGGTCTGGAAGTCATGGCCAAGCAACTGATGGGAGGGAGGTGTTGTTGATGGAGGTCCAACTAGGGAAGGTTTGTTGCTACAGAACGAGCAGATGGGGAGGTGGGGCCACTCCTCTCACATACACATGTATATACATTATATATATACAAATTTAATATTTTTTAAATTGGTTCTTGAAGGCTTAGTGTAGCACATTAAGAGTATTCAGAAATGTTTAGAATCTGATATGACGCTAATGTGACACTTTGTGGATGTCTAACGTCAGGGGCGGACCTATGTAGTACGGATCGGGATCCCGGGACACCAATATTTTTTAAAAATTTACTAGAGACGGTATATTAAATTTTTGAAGAACCTCACAAAATTTAGTACTTGTAACCCATACTAATATTGTTGAACTAGTCAAATGAAAAGCCCCCTTTTCTTTCTTTGAAAGATCCCTGGTTCGATCCTGATTTGGACCTGTTTTTGTTGTTTTTTTTTTGCTTTTTTTTAAAAAACATATTCAATATTAGTTTAGTTGGGGGCTAAGGTTTTAAGCTTAGATGCATCTATTCCAACTCTCAACATAACAACACCTTGTGCTTCAGCCAACACTCACTGGTCACTCACTCACGCCTCCTCTCGTTGAATCTCCGGCAAGACTCCACGGATCCGCCCCTATCCAGCCACTCAACCATCCTCTGTTCCTCTCGGCCCGCCTCCACAGCTTCACTCTTGTCGACTCTCCTTCGAATTTATCTCAAACAAAAGGTAATTTTATGGCTAATAAATTATTGATTGATTTTATATAATTAATTGTATGTTGTAGACTTGATTATCAAATTGTTGCTAGAATGTTACTTAGTTTTGTTAAAACTTATATATTTTAAGGTTAATTATGCAAGAATTATTGAAAAAGAAGTAATACATTTAAGAAAATGGATTTGGAAAACCTTCCATGGGATCGCTCTAAAAGAAAACCAATTTCAATTTATCATGTTAATCGAAGAGATGAAATTATACGAATAATACTTGCATCTGCTATATAAAAAGAGCGCCACTTGCATTCGTTTATAAAACATAAAATATCGTGGGAAACAACTTTAAGAATTTGTAATATATTATTTTCTCATTTCGAATGACATCGTATTTTGTATGTTTTGTTAAGATATTATTTTTTATTATGTTTTTTCCGCCTCGAATCGACCCGGACATCGATCGACCCAAAAATTTGAACACTGAAAAAATAAGACCTCATTGTTTAAAAATTTTGGATCCACCAATGTCCACCGTTATCGTTATGAATGCTCTAAGAATAGCAAAACAAATTGTTGCTTGTTATAGGTAAGGTATGGTGTTATGATAACGTGTGAAGAGGATATCAAATTATTTCTTATTATACATTTGGGATATTGGTTTCTAAAACTCTCAACTTTCACTCGTTGGTTAATACCACTCCTAACTATCGATTTATTACCCACCACTCCCAACTTTCATCCTATTTGTTTCTGACACTCCCAAACTTAACGGACTCTAACTCTGTTAGTTTTGTTTTTTGACGTGGCAAGTTTAGAGTGACGTGGCATGCTAACGTGGCATTTTCTTTAAATCATGTGGGTCCCACAAGACAACTTCATCTTTCTTCTATGAAACCCTAACTTTATTACACATCATCCAACCAACCACCACCTCCACCACCCACCTTCACCCTCCCTCCATGATATTTCCGGCCACCGCCACACCCCTTGGAGTTGCCACCACCCAACAAACTCTTTCATGTCGACCCCCCTTCATTCTTACCCAAAACCTTCAACTCAATTCATATGTTCTCAAACTCCTTGCAACTATTATTATTCTCCACATGATTCACACTACCAAACTATTGTAATGATTTGTTAATTGCAACGAAAGTTGTCAGATTGGAAAAGAAAGCTTCGGTATCATCTACCGGTGGTACAGCTTTATCTCTTTACCTTTCAGCTCCCGCTCTCGAAGTTAGACTCAAAACACTTTGAGTGATTCATCGTCTAACGACATCTA
Organism: Bidens hawaiensis; assembly: GCF_021521415.1. NCBI lineage: Eukaryota > Viridiplantae > Streptophyta > Magnoliopsida > Asterales > Asteraceae > Bidens > Bidens hawaiensis. The sequence goes on from NW_027491244.1 coordinate 1,827,685, forward strand.
GGTTACATCTAACTTTTTATTTTCACTCTCCAATTTGTAATTACATTCTTCTATGTAAAATGGGTAGCTAGATTCACGAAATACTACATGTTCTTATTACCTGGGTTAGGATTTCATATTACCAGTGTTATGTAATTGGGGATCAGGGAAGTATATAATGAACACTGATTATCTAAATCTGACGGAAAAGATGGGTGGTGGCGAAGGTGGATGGTAGAGGTGGTGGTTGGTTGGATAATGTAGTAATGAAGTTAGGGTTTGATAGTAGAAAGATGAAGTTGTCTTGGGGACCCACATGTTTTAAAGAAAATGACACGTTAGCTTGCCACGCCACTCTAAAATTGCCACGTCAAAAAAAAAACTAACGGACCCGGAGTTAGAGTCCGTTAAGTTCGGGAGTGTTAGAAACAAATAGGGTAAAAGTTGGGAGTGGTGGGTAACAAATCGATAGTTGGGAGTGGTATTAACCAACGAGTGAAAGTTGAGAGTATTAGAAATCAATATCCCTATACATTTTAGATATTTTATATACATAAAAGGAATCTTAATAATCTATTAAAGCAACACAATGGTTGCACATGCTACTTTTTTAGTGTGTCCACATATCCTTCCACTTAATACAATTTCCATACATATAATTTGTCACACCCCGACCAAAGGCGGCGGAACATGCCGAGGTGCAACGGATGGCCATGAACACAAAACACTAATAAAGTGACAATATTTAAACAACTCATTAATTTTATTCAAACACCAAAAGTACACATCTTGTTCATACAACTAACACTAAATATAAGAATTTAATTGTTCATTTGGTGTGCTAAAAGTAGTCTAATAATTATTAACTAAATTATGCTAATCTAGACACTAAGTAATACTCTAGACTCTCTAAAACTCGACTAAACTACTAACCGGCAAGTGAACCGATCGAATCTAGTAAAGCTAAGTAAGTCCGGATATCGAACCCACGAGACTCTTTAAATTACGTAAATTAACTAATTAGACTCAACTGACTGACACGACTATTTAATTATTATTAGTAAGGGGGGTTTTACTTAAGAAAAACTAATTTTAACTAATCAAGAAAAATAAGTAAAATAAACAAGAGACAAATTTAATTGATTTAAATTAGATGACAATGAAAAAACACCTAGGCTAGAATCCCCAAATTTTCAGTTATCAAATAGTTGAAAAAATAATAGTTATGGATCTAGGATCGTAAAATAGCCCCTCAACAGAAAACCTGAACAGGACCCTTGACCTTCAAGAAGACACCTATGGATTTCTATTAAGTTCTTTAAAAACACCAGTTTTAATATTAGACTTCCTTACAGTTATCTAATTAATTATGATAGAATACAATTATGGTGAAATCCTACCTTACAGCGCGGAAATCAAAGGTAATTTGACGAACTTAATTGACTCGCTAGACAATATTAATTAATCAAACCTAGACGGACTCCTTACGAATAATTAAATCTAGCAATCCCAATTAACAAAGATCTAGCAATAACCTATCACCTTACAGCTTTCTAGGTTAGCAGCACACTTTTATTCGTTTGACTAATAATAATATTCCTATGATCTTATTCAAATTCAATCATAAACTAGTCAAAAACACACAGTAGATGACCTTATAAAATCTTATCATATGAAACAATCACCAAGAATTTTGTGAAATAATAAAACTAGAACAACCAAAACCAAGTACACATATGTATCAATCAAATAAACCAAACAATTTACTTAATCATAAAACCATAACGAAAAGCAAATTCCAAATAAAATAAAACTTCAAACAATGGTTCATCACAAGCCTAGGCAGTCTAATAAGTTGACCTAGCATCTTAAAATCAAAGGAACTAAAATAATTAAGTACAACAACCAAGCTCATGATTAAAATATTAAATTCAAACCGAATATTGATGATGCTTGGTTGAGTAGGTGATAAACCCAAACGATCTCCACTCGAAAAAAATACTTTCTCCCTTGCTTACGGCTAACTTCTCCAAAATTCAAAACTCTGATGTCGACCTCTTCTTTCTTGAATCCTTCGAACAGGTTCAACAAGCTTTTTGGTCCACACCCCTCGTTTTCCAATAGCTGGCAGGGTGCCTGAAGAGGTAGGTCCCAGCATAGCCCAGTTGGACCCGCAAGACTCACCTTGAAGAGGGACGTTCGCGCAGGGACCAACTGGTTCCGCAGGACCCACCATGCTCAGAGAAGACCTTACGCGCAGTACACCAGCTGTTCCCGCAGGGAGAGCCTCCCAATGGTGAAGTATCCTGCCTGTCCCCGCAGCTGCGGATACAAGCCATCAGGGAAGGCTACCCGCACTAATAGCAAGGCTACACGCACAAGGCGCTAAATAATTCAGTGTCACCTAAAGGAATGAGCAAGGCGGGAATACTCCCGCCCAAATGAGCCAGTCCGTATGCTTCTGGAAGATCTTTTGTACTATACCTGCCAAGGTATGGACAAAATAGACAAGATCTGACCAAAGCAGCCCATGAACCAATCACAGGGTGACAGCTCACCGACAACAGTACGAGGAGGAGCATGCTCTAGTACTATTTGTCACTATTAGCCGCTACCTACTCACCAACCCTTGTCGTGGCATAGCCTGCAGTTGGTGGAAAGGGAACAGTACACAGCCGGCCTTGTCACTATCAGCCGCTGCCTACCCACCAACCAGCATGGCACGTGCGTAGCCCATAGTTGGTAGAACAGGAATATTATACAGCTGGCTGTACCTGCTTGGAAACCTACCTTCGGCTATAAATACTCCAACACCTTGGAACGGTAGGATCATCTGGTATTTTACCTTCACTAGCTATTTCTCTCAATATACACTTATATTCAGAGCAATCTAGTCTGATTCTCACGCCGGAGGGAGGTCACAAGGAGGAACCCCCCCCCCCTTCTCAGTGACGAGCTCACGGTGTTTGTTTTGCAGGTCTTCTGAAGAACATCCTTCTTTGCCGGACCTAACCCCCGTGGGGAACATCTATTTAACTCCCAGATTATCCGTAATCTGCCCGGGGTCGATTAGTGTTTCTTCATTGGCGCCATCCGTGCATAAAAGCTAGAACTAATTCTCAGTTTTTTCAAAATTTCTGAAGAAATGGTTAACGTTACTCCGGTCCAAAGGCCAGTAAGTGACCAAGAAACCCCGGTAACCACAACCCCAGCTACTGGGGGGAACACCGGCGGTTATACAAATTTTACGAACACTACCCCGGTTACCCAAGCCGGGGCAAGTGCAGTAAACAATATTTCACTGGGGTTCAAAGATGCCCAATTGGAGAAACTGGCGAGGCTCCCTCGCCAAACACTCGGTCAAGTTAAGGCGTGGGCCGAAGCACGTCAGAAAGAGTTCCAAGCTGAGTTTGATGAACGTTTGCGTTCACTCCAACAGGCTGACGAATTCGGAAGTACTCGACAACAGCTCAACATGAACAGTGAGTGCGAGTACTCGGACGATGATCGGGAGGAATCCGACACCGACGCAAACCCTCGCCACAGGGCGAAAGGGAAGCGTAAGGAAACGGACTTCCAACCAAGAAGGAATTTTTGAGAAACCTTCAAACCAACGAACGCGAAAGGAAACCCACGTGACTTCTCCAAAACCTTTAGACCAACTGCCGCAAATACGGGAACCTCCAAGTTTGCAAGGGACATTGCGGAAGCAATCGCCCCAAGAAGTGCCAAACAGATGTCCAACATCGGCACCTATGATGGTATATCCGACCCAGACGATCATTTGAACAGATTCGTAGCAGGGGCAACCGTCAGCAACTGGACGAAACCCATGTGGTGTTATATGTTCCAGATGACGTTGGTTGGAGCAGCCAGAGCGTGGTTCGATCGTTTACCGGTCCACCACATCTATGATTGGGCGGACTTTCAGCACAAGTTCAGCCAACACTTCAGTCAACAGAGGAAATATACTGAAGAACAGTGGACGATCCTCAACTGCGCCAGAGAGGAGGATGAATCTTTACTAGACTTCATCACTCGCTTCAACTCCAAAAAGCTGAGTCTGGGCGACATAAGTGAAGATCTTGTTCGCGCCGCTTTCATCCAGGGTGCCGAATACCCAGAGCTTATCCGCACGTTGACGGGTAAGGACGGCATGCCATCCACATGGGATGCCCTCATGACGGCGGCCAAGCGCTTTGCCGAAACGGAGAAGCAACTGGGTAGGGACCTTCCCCAGAGTACACATCTCTACACGCAGAGGACCAGAGAAAACAATGTTCGGATCGCCCGACAGAACAAAAAAAGGAAGCTAGGTATTTGGCAATCAAGGGTAAACTTTGACACCTCATCCAGCTCTCGCCCTCTTGTCGGCGGAAGGGATAACACGCACCCTTCAAGCAGAAAACACCGGTGGACGCCACTCACCAAAAGCGTCACGAAGATATTTGCCACCGAAAAACTCCCATGGCCAAAAGCTCCAATGATCCGGCAACGCCCTAATGCGGATCAGAGCAAATTCTGTGACTTCCACGGGACAAGGGGTCATAGTACAGAGGAGTGTACATCCTTGAAGGATATAGTTGAAACATTCGTCAAGGATGGAAGACTTGCACACCTTGTGGCATCAATTAAGAATGGAGGGAGGAATGAGAAACGGTACAAAGTCAATGGACGAAAGCCCGTTGACATCAGCATCCACATGGTTCATACTAACATCACAGGAAGAAAAAGACGAACGACAGAACCATGCGCGTGGAAGGAAGCTGAGGTGTGCTTCCCGCGAGTGCCAGGAGGACCCAGCAAAGAAGGCCCTATCGTCATCAAAAGCCAGCTGGGGCACTACATCACTTCATGCACTCTTGCTGACAAAGGCGCCTCGTCAACGGTGATGTACAGGCAGTTCTTCGACAAGCTAGATGATGAAGACAAGGAACGCCTGGAAATGGTCTACGCCTCGATGGAAGGGTTCGACGGCAGCACAAACACCCCCTGGGTATCCTATCTTTCCCCGTCACTCTCTCGGACGGGAAACACTCCCGTACAGAAGATGTGGACTTTGTCGTAATGAGGAAGCCACACCACACATACGACATTCTCTTCGGGAGAGACGGGATGGCAAGATTCAACGCCGTGGTATCTTCAGTCCACGGCATGATGGGATGGCCAACAGCTGAGGGTGTAGCGATGATCACCGGCATTCCCCAGGTATGCATCGCATCCGTCTCATCTAAACCCAAACCAAAGATGGCTAAGCCAACCATCACCGAACCGGAAGAATGGGCCTTCAATGGCAAATACCCTGACCAGGCCGTTACCATTGGCCCAACAGTCATTGATCCCACGCGCACCTTACTCAAGCGCTTACTACTGAAAAACGCTGACATCTTCGCATGGGCACCAGCTGACATGACTGGTGTACCTCGAAGTAAGGCAGAGCATAAGCTGAAGTGTGACCCGGCTTTTACGCCAGTCATACAAAAGCGCAGAGTAATGGGGGCGGAACAAGCTAACGCGTGTAGAACCCAAGTCAAGGAACTCCTTGATGCGGGCATCGTACGCGTTAGCAGATATCAAACATGGGTTGCAAATCCCGTTATGGTACCGAAGAATAACAAACAATGGCGCATGTGCATAGATTTCAAAGACTTAAACAAAGCATGCCCCAAAGATTGTTATCCGTTACCCGAAATTGATCTTAAGGTAGATTCGTTAGCACCGTTTCGCCTTAAATGCTTCCTGGATGCGTATAAGGGGTATCATCAAATCCACATGGCTGTAGATGATCAGGACAAAACCGCATTTCGGACGCCCGATGGCACATTTTGTTATCAAATGATGCCATTCGGACTTAAGAATGCCGGGTCCACATATCAACGCCTGATGGACAAAGAGTTCATTGCCCAAATTGGGAGGAACTTGGAAGTCTACATGGATGACTTGGTCATCAAAAGCCCCTGACGCAGAAGCGATGTTGAAATACATCGAAGAAACTTTCAACACGCTCAGGAAGATAAACATGAAGCTCAACCCGAGCAAGTGTTCCTTTGGGATGGAAGAATGGAAGTTCTTAGGGGTCATCGTCACTAAAGATGGCTTCAGAGCGAACCCTGAAAAGGTCGAAGCCATTATCAAAATGGAATCACCTACTACCATCAAGCAAGCTCAGACACTGAACGGACGACTAGTTGCACTTAACCGCTTTTTGGCAAACCATGCGGATAAGTCGTTTCCTTTCGTGTCAACATTGAGGAACTGTTTAAAGAAAACGCACTTCCACTGGACACTAGAAACGGAAGCAGCTTTTCAGGAGATTCGGTCACGCTTGATTGAACTCCCAACGCTCACAGCACCAGAAGCGGGGGAGGAATTAATCCTATACCTTTCCGCCACAGAGAGAGCAACCGGAGCAGTCCTGCTAGCAGAGCGGAAAGGCATCCAGATGCCAATCTACTATGTTAGCCGTGTCCTAACAGACGTAGAAACCCAGTACTCCACCCTGGAAAAATTAGTCTTAGCACTTCTACAAGCTTCACGCAGACTGAGACGATATTTCCAGGGTCACCCAATCACCATTCTCACCAACTTCAAACTCGCAAATGTTCTAGGCAAAATTATCGGGACATCTAGCCAAATGGTCAATTGAGTTGGGAGAATATGCGATAAAGTACAAGCCAAGACCAGCTATGAAAGGCCAGGTCCTGGCCGACTTTATTGCAGAAGTCCCCGCTTGCCAGGTGGAGACTCAACCCTACCCAGCACAGGACATCAATGATGTCTGGTGACTCTACACTGATGGAGCAGCCAGCAACGAGGGTTCAGGCGCAGGGTTGAAATTAACCAACCCAGCAGGCCAAGAATACACTTACGCTATTCGACTGGACTTTCCAAGTACGAATAACGAAGCCGAGTACGAAGCATTCTTGGCAGGGCTGAGAATTGCGCGTAAAATGGGAGTGAAAAACTTGGAAGCCCACGTAGATTCCATGTTAGTAGCCAATCAGATAAATGGAACGTACACGGCCGTGAACGACACAATGGCCCTGTACCTCGCACAAGCAAAAACCCTTATGCGCGATTTTAATGATTGTAAAGTCATACACGTCAAGCGTAGCGAAAACAAATCTGCGGATGCGTTAAGCAAGCTTGCATCATTAGCCTTCACCCATTTGGGAAAGGACATCCGCATTGAACTCCTTGAAGCACCATCAGTCCCGCACAAGGAAATTTGTGTCATCCAAACCGGTACAGAAACGTGGATGACACCAATAATAAATTACCTTGCAGCGGGTATACTACCAGAGTCAAAAACACAGGCAAGAAAAATACGTTGTAAAGCATTAAACTATCAGCTCATTGATGACATCCTTTACAGACGTAACTTTCTTGGCCCACTCTTAAGATGCGTGGACAACCAAGATGCTGACTACCTCCTAAGGGAAGTACACGAAGGCATCTGTGGAGTACACGCAGGTCCACGCGCTGTTGTAGCTAAGCTAAACAACGCGGGATACTTTTGGCCGGGGATGCATATGGATGCGCTGGCATACATCAGAAAGTGTAGGTCTTGCCAGCTCTACGCACCCAACACGCATCGCCCGAAGAATGAACTTGTTCCAGTCACCTCTTCATGGCCATTTCAGAAGTGGGCCATCGATGTGACAGGCCCATTTCCTACAGCAGCAGGAAACGTCCAGTTCCTAGTGGTAGCCATCGACTACTTCACCAAGTGGATAGAAGCAAAACCCTTAGCCAAAACAACCGCAAAACATATTAAAAAATTTATTTGGGAATTTATTATTTGTCGTTTTGGACTTCCACAGACTTTGGTGAGTGATAACGGCACCAACTTTGCTGACAAGAAGCTACAAAAGTGGTTAGAAGAACTTCAAATCACCCACACCTTTACCTCAGTGGCACACCCGCAAGGTAACGGTGAGGTGGAAAGAGCAAATAAAAGCATCGTCGAAGGCATAAAGAAAAGACCCCTGGAACACAGATCCGGCTGGGTAGACGAAGTTCCACATGTCCTTTGGGCAAACAGAACGCTGAAAAAGGCCAGTACGGGAGAAACCCCGTTCAGCCTCACTTATGGCACTGAAGCCATGGTCCCAGTCGAAATTGGTTTACCCTCACCAAGAGTCTTGATTCAGCTAGAAGACAATGATGCGGACAGACGGTTAGACCTTATGCTAACCGAGGAACGCAGAGACTTAGCCGCAGCGCGTGAAGAAAACTACAAGCGACAAATGCAAAAGTACTACAACACGCGGGTAAAACTCTGCAACTTCAATGTAGGAGACTACATATTGCGTAACAACGAGGCTTCAAACCAAGAGCGCCCAGGAAAACTGGCACCAGTCTGGGAAGGACCATACATTATCAAAGAAGTTTTGGGAAAAGGCGCATACCGGCTCGAAAGGCTCGATGGCACTCCTATCCCAAGAACATGGAACGGAGCTCAATTACGCAAATGTTACATGTAGATCAATTCCAAACTTGTAAAGAAAAGGCCTAGAGCCACTTATAATGGAAATGATTCTCCTTTCACATTGTGTTGATAGCCTTACCTTTATACTTATGAACTTCCCACGCTGATATGTCGGTGTTCACCGCATAAATATGGGAAGAAGTAAGTCGTTGCGTGTGGAAGGCGGCAAAATCCGCATAAACACATAAAACGGTAAAAATTTCTAAGGAAAACCTTCACGCAAGTCAGCTATAGGTAAAGTTTAGTCATCCCAATAAGTGAAAGTGACGGTCCTACCCGCACAATCATGATAAAGGAAACTGAACATTGACCTATTGGCAACCGCGCGACAAAAGGTTAACTTATTCAAAACACTTAGAAATTTCAAAGGAAAAGATGAGGAAAACTTCCACGCAGGTCAGGTATAGGTAAAGTTTGGCCATCATAAGTGCAAGTGACGGTCTTATCCGCACAATCACGAAAAAGGAAGCAAAACTTTAACTTATTACCTGCCACGTTGAAAATTTAACTTATCTAAGTACTAAAGAAATTGCTAAGTTAAATCAAAATATGTGTGAAATAAACAAGGCAAGGCATTAGCAAATAATCTTTATTCCATCAAAACTCAAATATTACAAAGATTGTTAGGTACATACCCGCATACAAAAGAAGCTATTCAAAAATAAAAATCTACTCTAATGGTGGAAAGGAATCTAAAGGATCAAGCTTTAGGACCACTTACACTTGGACCCGCACCATCAGTAGAGTGTGGCGGTTCAAGGAAAGCTTTAAGGATAGCTAGCCCATCATCAGCAGCAGCAATCTCGTTCACCTTCTCCACCATCGGATGCGGGAAGGCAGCATACTGATTCACTGCTTGGTCATACGCAGCTTCAGTTTCCACATTGTAAAGAGGGAAGTTGGAAGGCGGGATGCCTTATTAAACAAACCCTAGACCAAGCAGGAAGCCAGCCTTTTCCCCATCCTCATGAGAAGCGTTGAGGGCTGCGCTCATCGCATTGTCATATGATGTGTTCGTGAACACCCGATGCACAACCTACAAAACAGAAGTTTGTCAAACTCGAGTAAGGAAAAGAGTAAAGAAGTTAGAAGTTAGAAAGCTGCGCATACCTGAGACAACGCTTCTCGAAGAAGCCATTCCTTGGTAACCAGAGCCTCCTGCAGGGCAGCTTGAGCTTCATCACGGGCACGTTCGGCTTCGTTCTTGGTAAGGTTGGCAAGCAACACATCTTTAGCAGCAGCCTCTTCGACACCCTTCAGCTTACGCTCAGTGTGGTCAAGCATGCCCCTCTGGTCCAAGATCTCTTGGAGCTTCTTGGCGTCCTCCATAGCCAAGGCATCATGAGCCTGTTGGAGCCCCTCTAATTTGGCCTTAAGCTCCTTATTCTCAATGCGTAGAGGCTCAGCAACAGCTTCAGCCTTGGTGGCCCTCTCGGTTGCGTTCCGCGCTATTTCCTTAGCCAACCTAAGCTGTTCATTAACAGCTTGAGCAGCCTTGGAACGGGCCTCAAGTCGGGCCTGCACTTCAACCTCGAGGGCCTTGAAGGCCTTTTCCTTCTCCGCAGCTACGGCGGAGAGTCTCCTGTTCTCCTCCCGGATAGCCCGCGCCTGAGCCACCTCTTGGATACGCGCAGCCTTTAACTTGTCGTTTTCACGACAAAGCAGCTCGACGCGCGGCTGCATCCGGGCCAGGAGAATCCGAAGCTCATTGGTTAGCCTACCCTCCTGGTAGCTAGCCATTGCTTCCCCCAACGCACCACTGGGAGCTGCGTGACGAGCCCACTCCACGCACTCCACAGGCGTGCGAAGGGTTGTTCCTCGGCGGATGTTCCATCGTGGAACATACACTTCATTGGAATCCGACACTGCAAAAACAAAAAGCAGTTAGGAAAATATGATATATAAAAAAAAAAAGGCCAAAAGAACCCTACGCACCTGTAGGGTCGACAACAGGCCGATAGCCGCCAAACCCATCACCTGAACCCAAGGGAAATCCATCCAAGAAGTCAGGCAGATGGGAAGGAGGCAGAGGTTGGCGAGAAGCCCCAAACATACCTGAAGGATCGGCCGTAGTTGCCGACGACGGATGAGGCATGGTGGAGGCCGCTGCGGTAGAAACCAACGGAGGAGTACTCACCGGAGGTGAACTCACAACCGTGGTTGCCGCTGCGGAAGAGCCCGCAGAAATAGTCACCGCCGGCTCAGTGAAAGATTCAGCAAATATGGCACTGACAGCCGGCGGGGATGACGATACAGTTGGAACAGTTGCCTCGAAAGGATGGGCAACTGAACCAATACTGCATACAGGCGCAGCCGCCTGGGTCATCGCCTCGGGTAGGTTGACCAAACCTACCTTCATGGGTCCAGAACTGCTCCCTCCCGCTCCACTTTGGAATGCCGTAGCATCCATGCCTGCACGAAGACAAGATATATAAGTATAATAGCGGAAAGATAAGAAAAAGTTATGAACACTTACGGGTCTTTTTGAGCCTGAAGGTGCGAACAGGCGGGGACGAACCCGATGGAGCCGGCCTCTTCGTACCGGTTACCGTCGTCGTCCTGGGCTGCTCGGAGGTGACAGCCATTTCAACCTCTGGAGCACTGGTCTCAACACCACCTGGGTTCCCCGCCGCCTCTTCACTCTCGGTCTCTAACTCGGACCGATTCACCGGATCGGCAGTGGAGGCAACCTTCGCCTTTCCCTTCCCGCCGGCAGCCTTCTTCTTCCTCGCCAAGAAAGGACCATCTGCGGATTCCTCATCAGAAGATGACAAAATTAGAGGAATTCCCGCAGAGGTTTCAGCATTGACAGGGCGAGGGTTAAAAAGTTCTTTACCTGGCCGCCTGGCGCTCAGGATCTCGTGGCCTGGCGGGTAGACCTCCACGAACCGATCCGCCGTTTGCTCAAGGATGGGCAAATCGTTCTCGTCAAGAGCGCGAGTACCCATCCGAGCGGGACCACCAGCCTCCCGCGGCTGCAGGAGAGACTGCAAGTTGTTTCCCTCTGAAAATAAAGAGATGGTTAGAACAAAAACCCTAACCTAGCAAATAAAATAAAGCATACCGTAAGGGACAGAGTTCAAACCGTATTCGAGGACGATCGGCACTTGCGGAGTCTCAGAGCCGGCATCCTTCCATACCCGGCTCATCCCGAGCATCACCATCCCGGACTCCGCAAACCGGTCAACCGGAGTCTGGATCCGGGAAATCTTGGAGAACCATTCCGCCTCCTGGTAGTTGGAGGCATGAAGGTTGGGGAGTGCTCTCCCGTTCTTGAATGTCATCGCAATAGGGACGACATGGGCAGAGATGTAGAAGAACTCCCGCTTCCAAGACCGAAGACTGCGCTCGGTGGCGCAAATCTTCAGACCCTTGATCCGGTTGACCAGGGTGTACCACCCTTGGATGCACCTCCAGGAGTAGAAGGTCATCAGGCGGTCGACATGGGGCTCTACACCCATAATGAGGCACACCCACTCGAAATGGCGGATCTTCGCGATCGCCATTGGGTGTACCTCCGTCAAGTGTACACCGTGTCTCTCCAGAACACGGTACACAAACTTCGTCAATGGGAACCTCAGATTCCCATAGACGAAGAATGCAGCGTACACCCCTATCTTGCCCTTGGGGGCATCGTACACCGTCTGATGAGGCTCCAGAAACTCAGGCTCGAAAGGCTCGAGCATGAACTTCCGGACGATGTACTGGTAGAGGTCAATAGGAAGAGCGCACTGGCACTCGCCGGCAGTGCTCTTGTAGACCTTTTCGGACGTCGACGTCGGGTTCTCGAAGAACAACTCAGCCTCCTCGGCAGTGGCCTCAAAATCACGGGTAGAAGACATGTTTTGGATGTACAGAACAACGATTTCAGAAGAATGCTCGACGGAATAGTGAGTATTCGCCGGAAATCGTTTTAAGAAGATGAAGAGAGAAGTGAAAGTGTGGACTAAGGTGCACCCTCTCGCCCTTTATATACTCATCGCAATTAATGCGATGAATTTAATGCGGAAGAGAGAGAAATCGCATGTGCAATGAAACTATGACACGTGGCAAAGAGCAAGCTGGCAACAGCTGTTGAAAGGACGCGTGCCATTAATTTCGCGGCCACGCGCCCGAAAAAACGCGCCCACGCGCCTGAAAAAGCGCCTGGAATGACCATATACTGTCACGTCGCCGTAACTTCCTGCACGTCCTGACACTGTCAGAAGAAACCGTCGGACGACGTTTCAATAGTTTGGACTGTTCTTATCCTTTCACCAACTCTTCGAATTTCAAAAAGATTCAAAAATAAGCGGGAAAATACCCCTTACCTTGGCAACCAAGTAACTATAAGACAGGTGCGAGTACAGTGTCAAAGCAAAACCATTCACATACTTAGCACCCGCAGGGAATTGAAGCCAGGAATACCTTGGAAGTAAAGTAACTATAAGACAAGTGCGGGTACAGTGTCAAGGCGAAACCCTTCACATACCTAGCACTCCGTAGGGAATTGAAACCAAGAAGGATCTTCTGGGCCATGCTTGCGGAAACGGGACTAACATCCCCGCATAGTAGGAACGTCGAGAACTAGATTGTTTGAAGCTCCAAGATGGAATTGGTTGTTTTAACATAATTGATCACTATGTTCAAAACTACCAAAACCTCATGGAGAATCTACACAAGTGGAACTCAACGCTCCTGACTTGCGAGGAGGTTACACACCTACCCGCATCATACCCAAAGATCAAGCAGAAAAGTCGGGAATTTCTGCGTGACATTAGGGAAACCGCGGGAAGAATCCCCACGGACAACCTTAAAACCAAATACTTTTCAAGACCCCTTAATTTAGTCCAAAGTTCACCTCACTTATTAACAATTCGTGAGAAGAACATTGGACTGGGGGGACTTGAAGAGGTAGGTCCCAGCAGAGCCCAGTTGGACCCGCAAGACTCACCTTGAAGAGGGACGTTTGCGCAGGGACCAACTGGTTCCGCAGGACCCACCATGCTCAGAGAAGACCTTACGCGCAGTATGCCAGCTGTTCCCGCAGGGAGAGCCTCCCAATGGTGAAGTGTCCTGCCTGTCCCCGCAGCTGCGATACAAGCCATCAGGGAAGGCTACCCGCACTAATAGCAAGGCTACACGCACAAGGCGCTAAATAATTCAGTGTCACCTGAAGGAATGAGCAAGGCGGGAATACTCTCGCCCAAATGAGCCAGTCCGTATGCTTCTGGAAGATCTTTTGTACTATACCTGCCAAGGTATGGACAAAATAGACAAGATCTGACCAAAGCAGCCCATGAACCAATCACAGGGTGACAGCTCACCGACAACAGTACGAGGAGGAGCATGCTCTAGTACTGTTTGTCACTATTAGCCGCTACCTACTCACCAACCGTTGTCGTGGCATAGCCTGCAGTTGGTGGAAAGGGAACAGTACACTGCCGGCCTTGTCACTATCAGCCGCTGCCTACCCACCAACCAGCATGGCACGTGCGTAGCCCATAGTTGGTAGAACAGGAATATTATACAGCTGGCTGTACCTGCTTGGAAACCTACCTTCGGCTATAAATACTCCAACACCTTGGAACGGTAGGATCATCTGGTATTTTACCTTCACTAGCTATTTCTCTCAATATACACTTATATTCAGAGCAATCTAGTCTGATTCTCACGCCGGAGGGTGGTCACAAGGAGGAACCCCCCCTTCTCAGTGACGAGCTCACGGTGTTTGTTTTGCAGGTCTTCTGAAGAACATCCTTCTTTGCCGGACCTAACCCCCGTGAGGAACATCTATTTAACTCCCAGATTATCTGTAATCTGCCCGGGGTCGATTAGTATTTCTTCAGTGCCCTTTATAATATGCTCTGCCCTCACACTTGTTTCTCAAGTAATTCTCTTAACCGACCTAAAGTCCAATGATGTAAGCAGGCCCTATAGCAAAATTCACATTAGTTTTATTTGAAAAGGTGCACGTGACCACGGTTTCTAACTCACCAACTTTGATTTATATTATAATACATAGTGAGTTTATTATTTCTTTATATTATTATTTATTTTCATTAAATATAATCACATAAATAAAGTTATAACTTTCATAAAACTAATATTTAAAGAAAGCTGATGATAAAAATTACACCGAACATATTTGAGGTTCACTTATTTGTTAAAAGTTTAATAAATATACTTTGTTTTAGCTCATTAACTCTTAAAACCTTTCAAATATAAATATGAGCCACTAAAGTAATTTTCAATAAAAACTTAGCTCAAAATACCAAAAATTATAGGAAATATTCGTATAATAATATATATATTTAAGACCACATCATCACTCTTCTAATAACCTAAACAGTCTCAAATAAGATAGCATCTTCAAATTCCAATCAACCAATAATTAAACCTGTAACAATGCATAAAATAATACTTATCAACATGAATGTTGGTGAGCAATTTCATAGTTTTGAGTATATATAATAGCGAAATCCACAAACGTATAGGAGACTATAAATAAAAACAACAATTGCGGTATATAAATCATAAGTAAATGAGGATCCTTTCTAATCGGTAACAACCGACATACTCGGATAATGAGGCCCTATTCTACTAGCACAAGGCTAAAGTAGTTAGAGGTGCGTATGATCATACTTATTGAGGCTCCATAAAAACATAAGAATAAACACTCGTGCACGTAAAGCATATGAAACATATAACACACAATAAAGCAAGTATTCTAAGTACCATACTGTCACACCCCGATCGTGATGGCGGAATAATCGAGGCGCGGCGACTAAGTCGTGATTGTTGAGCACAATAGTATAAAAGTCTAAATGCATAAACATAACCAAAATGTCAAATATTACACCATCCAGGTAACATGAAACAAATTGTTTTAATACAAAATATCAAGTTTCCAAACAACTCCTAGACTAGCCTTCATCTCTCTAAGGCCTCTAAACTTGCTAGGGATTTCTTGCTGCATTATTTCCTGAAAACATGTAACAAACTGTCAACTACATAAAGTAGATGAGTGAATTCATAGGTTTAAAGAAAAAGAGTTTATACACAAACATACTAGTATAGGTTGTAGGGGTTTATATATAGGGTGTACCTGCGGCTAACCCACCACTCCTACAACTTATACTACTATGTTTGGATATAATACCCGGTTTTAAGATGGTTTGTAAGAAAAGGTCTCTTGGTTTTCCCAAAGAGGTTTTTGTAGTAAGTAAAACATGAAATGTTCTCCTGGACTCTCAGCGGGCTTATTATTCTCCCATTAGAGTCGTTTGTGATAAGATTACTCAAAGATTTGTGGTCTCCCAACGGTACATGTAGCACATAGCAGTTAAGCATAAATAAGGACATATAGATTTGAGCATGCTAAGTTTACTAGATAAACCAACACCAAGATCCCACTGTTTACTAGTATCCAAGATGATGGTGAATAAATGATGATGATGATGAATGATGATGAAACTCAATGATCACACAAGACTTGATTGATCCCACGCAAGACTTAAACCAAGACTACCTCGTTCTTGTCATCCAGGACTCAGCTAGGTTCTACCGAGAGTAGGATAGACTCCCCAAAGAATCCTGGGTTCCCTTGGTCCCTACCGAGACTAGTATAGGTCCTCAAGAGTTATGGATTTCACCGAGACTAGTATGAAATCCCATGAGTTACGAGTGCCACCGAGAATAGAATGCCACTCATGGTCGCGAGTTCTACCGAGAGTAGAATAGACTCTCGCGTCCAATTCAACTCATGATGCTTTGATCTCTAGATTTCCATGCTGACACAATGACTATGATGATATGAATATGATTCCCATTCCCATGATGTCAATGTTCATAGAATTTCCCATACTCATTGATTTCCAATGTTCTTAGATCTCCATAAGTTGATGGGTTTTCCCCATGTTCATAGATTTCCAAAGTTTATAGATTCTTAAAAAGCTTGTGGATTTCCGCACGTGTGTAGAAATCCAAAAGTTTATAGTTTAAAGAGTGTTTGCATAAATGATTTTATCCAAACGTGTAAAGTTACCATGTTTCCACCCCATAGTTTTGAAAAGCTTAAATAGGGGCTATGAACTCACCTTGATCTCGGGTTAGGATGGTGCTACAATAGATCTCCTTAGCCTAGAGTTGAACATATATATAAGGTTAACAACGTGCTATAAGTCTAAGAAAACGAGCTTACGCGGCCTCGAGCAAAAACTGGGTTTTAAAGACGAAAACAGCTTGGTTCTGGCTTGATTCGATCGAATAGGAACACGTTCGATCGAATAGACACACATTCGGTCGAATCTGTGGCACACTCGATCGAACTAGAAACACATTTGGTCGAACCAGTTGGAAAAACTCGTTCGGTCGAACATGGAACTTGTTCGATCGAATAGACACTCGTTCGATCGAATACGAAACTCATTCGGTCGAATGAGTTGGAGACCATTCGGTTGCTTTCCTATTCGATCGACTGGACTGATTCGATCGACTGGTTCGATCGAATGAGTCTGATTCGACTCCTTCAAGCTGGGCGACGGAGAAACCTACGGGTTTTTCAGATTTTCCAGATTTTTGACCCAAAATCGAAGTTTTTGACATGGAAATGCTCGGGATTGAAAGGGCTATCGATTCCTAGTGATTTTAAACACAAAAGCCTGCATTTTGACACCAAAACAAGACGGTTTTTGACCCGAAAACTCTAGAAACGAAAATGGGTGTTTTTGCTCAATTTGAGGCCGAAAATGGTTATGAAAATGGATGATTTTCAAGAAGATCTTACCAAGAATAACAACAAACAGATTTGTGGACTCGGATTTGAAGTTTGAAGACTTTCTCTCTCTAGTTTCTCTCTCTAGAATGAGAGTGTTTGGGTGGGAAGTGTTGGTGGAAATGAAAGAGATGGTGTAAGAATACTTGATTTTCCGCTTAAATACTCGGGTGACTCGGGTTCGGGTTTAGGCTACCGACGGGTCAAGACTAGTCGAGTTCATAAGTTTTTAAACAAACTAAAACTTTTTCAGCAAAACTTTTATAAAACCATTTTCCGAATAATTATTTGAAATCTTTTTAAATAAGAACATTTAATTTTTCGAAAGCATAAAAATTAATATTTTTCAGGCGTAAATGTCGTTTTATAAAATAAACATTTTAAATGATAAAAGCAGATTTTTCCAATGATATGGGTTCCGAACTTATCGTCCAGAATCCCAAAGTCTATAGTTTCCGATGATTTCACGATCCTAGTTTACCAATCGAATTTCAGGGCGTTACACATACACCCTAGAGTTTTTGGTTTGAGGATAAAGTGTTATAAATCATTCTTGTTTTGAATAAGTATGCATGTTACCCAAAAAGTATAAAAAGAAAACGGCGGATGAAATGTACTCACGTGAAATAAGTAACTTGAAGGATAGTTTGCGATAAAACGGGGAAGGGCAAGTTCAACGGGCAAGACCTAGATTTAAAAGGGTCTAGAGTTCGTAGATGGTTTTAAAAGCTTTAAAGTAAAATAACTTGACAAGTAAAATAAATAATTAAAGTTTGAGAGTTATAGTGTAAATACATAAGAATTAAAGTAATGGTTTTAGAAATGTAAGTTTACTCGAAATCGGGTCTCAGTATTCTATTCATTTGTTTAACTTAACCGTTGTTAAGTAAGTATTTGGTTAAGGTTGCAATTTGCGAGATCCTTTGATAGATAGATATCAAAACGAGATTTTACGAGGATTCGGATTGTTTTGTTGGAGTCTTGATAATTGGACAAGCCCGAAGCCAAGACTCCAAAGTAATAACTTTTATGAGATAACTCAATGAAATCGAAAGAAACTTAACCAAGTGTATAGTTTTATTAAGGAGAACCTCGACGTCCGTTAAGAGAGTGCTTGGTTTTGTCGGTCCAAACTTGTTATGAGATCAAGTTGGATCCGACATGACTAGTATTTTGAAAAAATAATTTAAATTAGTTTATAATATAGTTTTAGAGAAAAAATATGAGATTCGATGGCCCAAAACACAACTAGTGTGTCTTAAGCGAGTGAACTCGGTTTAGTTCGGTCTTGGTTTGGTCCTTAACTCAGAATAAGACCGAGGATGGTTACCACATACCCAAAACCATAGAACTTATTAAAATGAACTTAGAATTTATAATATACAAATCTTACATGTAACAAATTATTAAATCATTTTAAATATAAAGCATCTAAACGAGAGTTCAATCTTGGTTCGGTCCTTGACTCGGAATAAGACCGAGAATGGTTCTACATACCCAATACCATAGAAATCATTTAGACAAACTAAGAAATGATAATACTCAAGTCTTATATACAATATGTTAACAATAAAGTATTAAAAGAAAAGTTCGGTTTTGGTTCGATTCTTGACTCGGGATGAAACCGAGAATGGTGGCCGCATACCCAATACCATAGAACTAATGAAAATGATTTGGAAACTAAAGTAATTAGAAACTAAACAAAATTTGTAAGCTTGCATAAATTAAAGCATAAATTAAAGTGTTTAACAAGGACTATAATAGTCCTCCATGAAGCATTGCCTAGCAATACACCTAAACCGACATGGCCGGAGAAGGGAAAGCCAAGGAAACAAGGGGAGTATGTTTTAGACAAGTTATAATAACAAGCTTTAATTAACAAAAATTAGTTAAAAACAAAGATTAGTATTAGTTTGACCTTGAAAAGTCAAACTATCAACAACTTGATACAAGTTAAAACAATAATGATGAATGTCCAATCCTTTTGAGGATTTTGAATGGGCCTACAAAACGAGGGGCTAGTTTTCCTTTCTTTCTAAAACGGACTACCCCCTTTCAATGGGATACTTTGAGAAGGACAAGGTCGCCAACATTGAATTCGAGAGGCTTTCGCCGTTTTTTGGCATATCTCTTTTGACGACTTCTAGCAGCGAGAAGAATTTTGCGGATTTGATCGACACGATCAGTACTATCTTGGACCATCTCGGGACCGGTGATTTTGGCTTCACCAATCTCGTTCCCACAAATCGGGGAACGACACTTATGACCATAAAGAGCTTTGAAAGGAGTCATATCAATGCTAGAATGATAGCTATTGTTGTAAGAGAATTTGATAAGCAGAAGATGAGAATCTCAATTTCCATCGAAATCAAGAACACAAGATCGAAACATATCTTCAAGGGTTTGGATTGTACGCTCGGATTGGCCATCTGTTTGAGGGTGATAAGGGTTGCTAGGATCCAAGTGAGTGCCCAAAGCTTCTTGAAGCGATTTCTAAAAACGGGAGGTGAAATGAGCATCAGGATCGGAAATAATGGTCAACGGAATATCATGGCGGCATACAATTTTACGAACATAGATTTGAGTGAGTTGTTCGACAGAGTACTTCTCTAGGATCAGGATGAAGTGAGCCGATTTGGTTTATCGATCAATGACTACCCAAATACTATCATTTTGCTTTTGAGGTGGGGGGGGGTTAATTTGGTGATAAAGTCCATAGCAATGTCTTCCCATTTCCAAACGTGGATAGGAGGTTGCTCAAGTAAACCAAAAGGTTTTGATGTTTGGCTTTAACCTTTGAGCAAGTAAGACATTTTGAGACATACAGTGCTACGTCCTTTTTCATATCTGACCACCAAAAAATAGATCGAAGTACATCTTATCGACACCGGGATGCACAGAATATCACGACATATGAGCTTCGTCGAGAATGAAAGTACGAAGTTCATCACAATCGAGAACCAACAAACGATTGAGAAAATAAAACAAGCCATCGGGTTTGGTTTCGAGTTGAAGTTCGGCTCCACATGACATTTCGTCGTACATATTGCCTTTATCAATGGAGGTGCATTGGGCTCGATAGATGCGGTATTGAAGATCGGTTTGGATGATGATTCTATGAAGCAGAACGGATTTGACATTAACTTTATGACTAAGGGCATCGGCCATGGCATTTTCCTTACCGGGATGGTAGCGAATTTCGCAATCGTAATCACTGAGTAATTCGGCTCATCGACGTTGTCTCATGTTGAGATCTTTTTGGTCAAAGATGTGTTGAAGACTTTTATGATCGATGAATACAACATGTTTCGTGCCATAAAGATAATGTCTCCAGATTTTGAGAGCGAAAACGACGGCACCAAGTTCGAGATCATGATTCGTTTAATTCTTTTCATTAACCTTATGTTGTCTCGAGGCATATGCGATAACTTGACCTCATTGCATGAATAAGCAACCGAGACCTTGGTTGGATGCATCACAAAATACCACAAAGTCGTCGTTTCCACCGAGAAGGGTTAAAACGGGGGCATTGCAAAGTATATTCTTTAGAGTTGGAAAGCTTATTCTTGTTTCGGTCCCCATCATAAGGTTTTCCTTTATGAGTTAGTGAGGTGAGGGGTAACGTGATTTTGGAGAAGTTTAGAATGAATCGCCGATAATACCTGACCAAACCAAGGAAAGATCGGACTTTTGTGGGTGTGGATGGAGTTTTCTAATCTTTTACGGCCTCGATTTTGGCAGGATCAACATGAATACCTTTATCGTTGACGATGTGTCCCAAATATTGAACTTCTCTTAACCAAAATTCGCATTTTAAGAACTTGGCATAAAGTTGTTCTTTTCTTAGGGGATCGAGAATTGTAACGATTCCGGCAAATTCAGGTATACCCTAGCCGGAAAATACCATTTATGTGTTATATAATACTGAATATATGAATTATAATATGTTTATACGAGTATATAAGATTCATAGTACGAATTATACTCGAATGTACAGCTAGTCGTATTGGAATTACGATTAACCGATGAACGGTTATTGAAACCCGAACGAATCGGGGATTACATTATAGACGAAATATATGATGTTTAGTAAGGTTTACGAAGTATTAAAGCTTCGGGATAAGTGAATTATAGCACAGAAAAAGGATTTCGATTTAATGGTACGTCGGTACGTCAAACGAAACCTTTAATATCAAACCAAGCAAGAGATGATCGATCAAGCCGAAAAAGATGCACAATTACCGACAATATGATGTGTTAAGTCAATAAATGTCATGGTTTAAGTTTTTAAAGTTTTTAAATCGGTTTTATATAAATTTTATTTTTAAGCCGAAAAACGACCGTTTTGGCCTCGTTTTGAGCGGAATTAAGCGTTTAACCGAAAAACGAACTGAACCAGATTATCCACAACATTATCCGGATTACGCAATCCGAATGTGTGGCCAAGATTTGAGATGTGGGCCCCACCCCACACCACTACATGGACCGATCGGTCCATTTCCCACACATTAACATTCCATTTTTCTTTTTTCTATCACCACACTCCCAAAATCCTCTCAACCCTTTACACATTCAACCAAAAACCTTTGATTTTTAAGAAGATCCACAAGGTATAAACATGTTGTTATGGTTTAATCTTGGTTTTTAATTCCAAAATCTTGAGAAAATGAGGTTTCAAGTGAAAAATGGGTGAAAACCCGAGATGAAACCGATTCTTGCATGATCAAGGGATGTATACAAGTTATACAAGGGATCTTGGTCCAAGAAAGGAGTTAAAAGAGTCAAAAACGAATTTTTACGGTTAAAATCTTTGTTTTGATGTCTTAACCGAAACCATGAAAGAAATGGCTTGATTGTGGGTATAACTTGCTTGGTGTGGTGTTTTTATGCTTGTAGGTGTTGTATCTAGTTGCTAGCAAAGGCTAGAAAGCAAGATCTTTGCGATCTAAAGCTAGAAACACAAGGTAGTTCGGTTTTTCGTATGATTTGTATAATTTGGACAGATTGTGGTAGACTTAGAGTTGGGTCATGAAATTTCACAGTGATGATCTACACATGAAAATATGAGATCTGTGAAATTTTGGTAATTTTTGGATAAAGGATGAATATTTGGTGAATTTAATGCTCGGTTTTGGCTAAAAATGGTGAAAAATAGCTAAACATCATGAAAAATTCTGGAAAATTTCAGATAAGCTTTTTATAACATATAAAAGTCACACACAAAATTTCAGGTCCATTGGAGAATTCTAAGTAGGCTTTTCGGTAAAACGAGTTCTAGGGTTTTCTAGCTCGGTTTTGGTGAAAATGGTATGAAAAATGAGATTTTGGTTCTGGAAAACTTACAGGGAACTATTTGGATGGCAGGGGTCATCCCAGAAAAATTTGGGATTTTTCTAAGGTCGTTTGGTATTTTCGACATATTTGGTGTTTAAATGATGTTTAAAAATAGATAAATAAATGTTAAATATAGAAATTAATTATGGAAATATTTTTATAAAATTCCTTACTGTCAAAAACTGATTTGTGCAAAATTTCAAGATCCGAGACTAAACGGATAATTATTTGTGCTAAACAGAACATAAAAACAAACTTTTAAAGCTTAAAACGTGTAAACCGGCAAAGTTCGCCTAAGCGAGCTGACTGGTGTATAAAAACCCTAAAAATGGACTATTTTCATGAAACTAAGTTAATCAAGTAAAAATAAATCATCCGAAAGTAATTCGGATGATTTGGGTAATTTTACCCGATTTAGCAGTTTCCGGTATATTAAAGACGGAAACGGGCCCCGCGGCCAAACGGGGTGTCTAAACCGAGCTCTAATTTCACCATTTTAATTAAAATATCAGTAACAACTATTTTCGGGTCGTATGTGACCAAACTCATTTTTGAAAACATAAAGACGAATAACCGTGCTAGGCACGCAAAACGAGAAAAACAAACTAATGGTAGTTTTGACTAAAGAACTCTAAGTGATATCACAATCTAAGTCCTGAGAAGTGTTTCGGGGTTAACATTGTCCCCGGATCGTGTACGGTACTGGGTTAACAGTGTCCCCAGACGTACCGGTTAACACGAATTTAAGTTATATTAATAGAAATTGTGTAGTAACGACTTAGGGATCGTATTACAGATCCGGACCGGTAGCCGCGCACAGTATTACATCTTTACTCACGAAAAGGTGAGTTTCACGAGCCCCTTTTTACTGAACTGTTTTAAATATTTTCCCGGGGCGGAAAGCATGTTTTTATCAAAGTGTTTAAGTACATGCCGATCGCATGAAATGAATGTATTTATATAATGTTTATTGTACGGGAATCGTACGGTAATGTATTAAGATGGTAATTGTCTGAGTTGCTAATATTGTAAGGCCCGAAACAGTGTTCTGGGTTAACAGTGTCCACAGAGGTTATTAAATGTATTTCTGGGTTAACAGTGTCCCCAGAGGTTATTAAATGTGTTTCTGGGTTAACAGTGTCCCCAGAGGTTATTAAATGTGTTTCTGGGTTAACAGTGTCCCCAGAGGTTATTAAATGTGTTTCTAGGTTAACAGTGTCCCCAGAGGTTATTAAATGTGTTTCTGGGTTAACAGTGTCCCCAGAGGTTATTAGATGTGTTTCTGGGTTAACAGAGGTTTCACTTGTAGGCTTAGCATAATTACATCGCTAATTTATGATTATTATAATGATTTGTCATGGTTTATTTAAATTAGTGAAACTCACCAACTATTCGTAGTTGACCCGTTTTGTTTACATGCTTTCTAGGTACACCCAAATTGGAATGAGTGATACGTGCTTGATGATGTGTGCTATTTTGTGGAAGCTTAAGGGTCTATATTTTGTATTAAACATGTTAACGTACTATCGGTAAAACTTATGTGATAACGCCTAGACGGTAACGAAACTCGGCACAATGTAATACGTTTAAATTAATGTAGTGGTGTTTTCTTTATAAGCAATGCTGTTGATATCAGATGTGTCTGTTGCATCCCGTTTACATTTCCGCTGCGGTTACGGGGTGTTACAGAACTTGGTATCAGAGCCATTGGTTATAAAGAATTAGGATGTCTTTAAAAGATACCTAAAATATAACCAGTAGCTCAAGTGTTATAGGATCTGAATATCAACTAATAATTTATTGTGACAAGGTCTGGATGAACTTGGATGGACAAGTGAGTTATTATGGTCCGGAACATAATAACAGACTTGTCCGCACGAGGGAATTCAGGGGAAGTCACGGGGGACTTTAATAGGTAAAATTGGCAACATATGTGCAAATATATGATAATATTGTTATGTGGTCAAGTTTTATAAGTAAGTGCATATTAATTTGATTATGATTTACACTATGGAAAGAACTATATGTTTGTTAACTTGTGTGCAGGTAAGAATGTCGAGAACTCCTAGTTTGTCGGTGGAGGAGGACACGGATGAAGTCAGCTCCGGGAACTCTGGGAGCCTACGCGTATCATCCAGCTCCGGGCCTAGCGAGGCTAGTCGTAGGAGCTCTGGCCAGTCCTCCCCAGTCAGGATTGTCAGATCCCCTACCCCACCCGCACCACAGGCCATCCCTGTCCTTCCCGGATTCGGACCCCGCCTCACGGCGCGGATCAGTGTCCCTCATGTCCCACCTACCTCGCCTCCACCCAGACCTGCTACCCGCAGGGGTGAGTCCTCCCGCTCCTAGCCCGAGCCTGTGACTCCACCTGTGTGGGGTCTCCCTAAGCAGGAAAGGGACGCGGCGGCATGGCTTCGAGTGCTCACCGAGCAGGTGAATGAGCACTCCGCCGCCTTGACAGTGGGAGTGCAGAGGCGGATGTATCTGGGGGACTGCATACTGGACCACCAGTATGCGATTGCGCAGCTGAAGAGGGAGTGCTCATACTCCCAGTGGATGATCGGCCGGATGGAGACGCGGATCCGGGTTATGCTGGCTGTGATGGTGGTGTTGGTGGCTGTGTTGGTGGGGTTGGTATACCACCGTGTTTAGTGATGTTAGGATGGTAGAAGTCATGGACTGCTTTTTGATACTCTGTGTAAGCAGTTAAGTGGTGATGCTAACATAGAGTGAATCTTGTGTAGTTATAATACAACCACTGGCCCTTAGGGGGTCTCTTTTGGGGTATATCATTATAGATACTTTTGAGTATCATTCAAGCACTGACCCATTGCGGGTTATGTCGAGATGATGCCGACATAGGCCCTATGTATGAAAACTTAACTTATGTAATGATGACAGGAAAGTATGTGAACTGACATGGATGTAATATGTACTAATGTTTGTTAATGAATGGAATGTTTGTTGTGTTTTATGATTGGAACTTGTATTAATTATATGTATTTCCTTGATGTTGTGTAGAATGGCACCAAAACGATCAGCTCAAATGTCGGAAGTAGATGTGAGCCGTTTGATTGCTCAACAGTTAGAGGCGGCGATTCCGGATATAGTATCGCGCATCGCCGCCAGTATTAACAATTCGACCAATCCAACCCCTCCGAGCAATCAAACGACCACCAATAATGACGGGAAACAAAATGTTAATCCTCCACAGAATGATAACACGATTCCGAGTAATGACGCACCGCCTAGGGTGGTCGTTACGGACAGTAATGGCCCTATACCAACTGTAGAGACGAACCGTACTGAACCGATTCCTGCATCCAGGGGATGTTCGATCAAAGACTTTATGTTGTGCAAACCTCTAGAGTTTAGCGGGTCTGAAGGACCAAATGGGTTGGTTAAGTGGATCGAGAAAATAGAATCAGTTGTGAACATTAGCAACTGCCCCGAGGACTGTGTTGTAAAGTACGCCACCTGCACATTCACGGACCATGCCTTGACATGGTGGAACACGATAGTGCAAACCCGGGGTCAGGCGGCGACAAACCGCATGACCTGGACAGAGCTTAAGGCTCTTGTACTGGAACATTTCTGCCCGAAAAACGAATTGCAGAAATTGGAAAATGAATTGTGGAACCTGGAGATGCAGGGGGCAGACCATTTGGGTTATACGAACCGGTTTAATGAGTTGTCGCGATTGGTACCTTGGTTGGTCACCCCAGAGTCGAAGAGGGTTGAGCGTTATATTTGGGGGCTAACTCCAGTTGTAAGGAGTATAGTCAATTCTGGGGGACACCAGACGTATGAGGGTGCGGTGACGCAAGCTGGTATCGTTACGTATGATTTCGTAAGGAGCGGGTCACTGAAGGTGGCGGGAGAATCCGCTGGGGAAAAGCGGGGTACACATGACCATAGGATCCAGGAAAAGCAGCAAGGTAAACGTGCTAGGCCCGCTGCCCAGAACTACGCCATGACTAGTTCGGGCGGAAGGCAGGAACCACAGACAAGGACGTTTCCCAGGTGTGGGAAATGCGGTTACCAACATGGAGGCGAGTGCAGGGTGGTAGTGTGCCATCGGTGTGGTAGGGAAGGGCACTCCGCACCGAGAAGTAGGACAAACCTGAACAACCTGAACCGACAACCGCAACCTATCCGTGCGCAGCCATTTAGGACCCAACCAGCCCGACAACAAAACCCACAAGGAAATCAAGTGATGACCACCAGCCGTGCTTGCTTTGAATGCGGCAGCACAGAGCACTTCAAGAGAAACTGTCCGAAACTGAACCAGGGAGGAAATGGGCGGCAAACCGCGGGTCCGGCATCGTCGTCCAACCCGGCGCGAGGCCGAGCATTCGTGATGGGGGCGAACGAAGCACGCCAGGACCCCAGCGTAGTGACAGGTACATTCCTCGTCTCTGATCATTACGCTTCTGTATTATTTGATACAGGCGCCGATAGAAGTTTTGTTTCTGTTAAATTCCTATCGATTGCAAACCTTACAATTAGTGAAACCATAGAACCTTACATCGTAGAAGTCGCTAACAGTAAAACCATGATAGTTAATCAGATAGTTCGGAATTGCCCTTTTATTCTGAACGAACAATCCTTTCTGATTGACTTGTTACCAGTAGAATTGGGTAGTTTTGACGTGATAGTGGGAATGGATTGGTTAGCACGTAACAAGGTAGAAATAAACTGTGAAAAGAAAATCGTCAAGATCCGGGTGTCGGATGACGAAGAGGTATTAGTGCAGGGTGAGAAGTCGGGCAATATGATACCGTTTATATCTCACCTCAAGGTGTTAAAATATATACGCCAGGGATGCGTGGCGTATCTAGCGAGCTTGACGGCCACGGATCCTGAGGAAAAACGGGTGGACGATATCCCAGTGGTACGCGAATTTCCACAAGTTTTCCCAGAGGAACTTCCTGGATTACCGCCAACCCGACAGGTCGAATTCAGAATCGATCTATTACCTCAAGCTGGCCCTGTTGCTAAGGCACCCTACCGACTTGCACCATCAGAGATGCAAGAATTATCCAACCAGTTGCAAGAATTGTTGGATAAAGGATTTATACGTCCTAGTTATTCCCCGTGGGGTGCACCTGTACTATTCGTGAAAAAGAATGACGGGAGCCTTAGAATGTGCATTGATTACAGGGAGTTGAACAAGTTAACAATAAAAATAGGTATCCTCTTCCCCGAATTGATGACCTGTTCGACCAACTGCAAGGTGCGAACTACTTCTCAAAAATTGATCTTAGATCGGGATACCATCAGGTTAGAATTCAGGAGGAGGATATCCCAAAAACCGCATTCCGGACTCGCTACGGCCATTACGAGTTCTTAGTTATGCCTTTTGGGCTAACAAATGCGCCAGCAGTGTTCATGGATCTCATGAATCGAGTCTGTAAACCCTACCTCGATAAATTCATCATCGTGTTTATTGACGATATTTTGATATACTCGAAGAGTAAAGAAGAGCACGAGCAACACTTAAGATTAATTTTAGAGCTTCTAAATCAGGAGAAATTGTATGCAAAATTCTCCAAGTGTAACTTCTGGTTACAAGAAGTGCAATTCCTTGGTCACGTTATAAACCATCAAGGAATACACGTTGATCCAAGTAAAGTTGAAGCAGTTAAGAATTGGCAAGCGCCTAAATCGCCAAAGGAAATCCGCCAATTCTTAGGCTTAGCTGGATATTATCGTCGATTTATAGAGAACTTTTCCAGCATCGCCCAACCTTTAACCCTTCTGACCCAAAAGGATCGAAAGTATGAATGGGGTAAAGAGCAGGAAACGGCGTTTCAAACGCTAAAACAAAGATTGTGCCAAGCGCTGATCTTAAGTCTCCCCAACGGAGACGATGGTTTTGTCGTGTATTGTGACGCATCCCGGAGAGGGTTAGGATGCGTGTTGATGCAAAATAATAAGGTTATAGCCTATGCTTCTCGACAGTTAAAAATACACGAGAAAAATTACACTACTCATGACTTAGAACTGGGAGCAGTTATCTTCGCACTTAAAATCTAGAGACATTATCTCTACGGTACAAAGTGCACCATCTTCACCGATCATAAAAGTTTGCAACACATATTCGATCAGAAAGAACTGAATATGAGGCAACGAAGATGGGTCGAGTTGTTAAGCGACTATGACTGTGACATCCATTATCACCCCGGCAAGGCTAACGTCATAGCCGATGCCTTGAGTAGGAAGGATCGGGTTAAGCCAGTGCGAGTGCGAGCACTGGAAATGATAGTCCAGTCGAACCTTTCGGACCTGGTTCGAGTCGCTCAACGCGAGGCGTTGAAAGAGGAACAATTGGAAAAAGAGGGACTTTACGGTAACGAGAAGAATTTCAAACAGCGCGTGGACGAAATTCTCTATTTCAAAAATCGGATTTGGATCCCGACCCTCCATGACCTTCGAGAATTAATCATGCACGAAGCGCATAAATCGAAATATTCCATACATCCGGGATCGGATAAGATGTACAAGGATGTGAAGGAGTTCTACTGGTGGCCGGGTATGAAAAAGGATATAGCCACATACGTCGGCAAGTGTACGACATGTGCGAGGGTTAAGGCGGAGCACCAGAAACCCTCGGGGATGTTACAACAACCGGAAATTCCCGAATGGAAATGGGAGCAAATCACGATGGATTTTGTGACACATCTCCCTAAGACGTCCCGTGGACACGATGCAATTTGGGTAATCGTGGATCGACTAACCAAGTCGGCACATTTTATTTCGATTAGAAATAATTATAACACCGAAAGACTTGCGCAGATTTATATAAATGAAATTGTGTCTCGTCATGGGATACCCATCTCAATCATCTCCGATCGAGATAGCCATTTCACCTCCAATCTTTGGCAAGCTGTACAAGAAGCGCTGGGAACGCGTATTGATCTAAGCACAACTTACCACCCTCAAACCGACGGTCAGTCTGAGAGGACCATCCAAACACTGGAGGATTTGCTTCGTGCATGCGTACTGGATTTTAAGGGAAATTGGGATCAACATCTCCCACTCGTTGAATTTTCCTATAATAACAGTTACCATAGCAGTATAAAGGCAGCACCTTACGAAGCATTGTATGGACGGAAGTGCCGATCACCACTCTGCTGGACTGAAGTGGGCGACACATAGGTTATTAGATCAGATCTGGTCCAGGAAACGACCAGCAAAATCCTTGAAATTAAGAACAATCTGAAGGCCGCACGGGATCGGCAGAAGAGTTATGCCGATACCCGTAGAAAACCGTTATCATTTGAGAAAGGTGATAAAGTGTATTTGAAAGTATCACCTTGGAAAGGAGTAGTCAGATTTGGAAAGGCGGGGAAGTTAGCCCCTAGATACATTGGACCATTCGACATTACTGCAAAAATCGGTCTTGTAGCATACCGATTAGAACTGCCTGATGAATTAAGTGCAGTTCACAACGTGTTTCACGTGTCGAACTTGAAAAGGTGTCTGTCGGATGAGACATCGGTGTTACCACTAGAGGGTGTCCAATTAAACGATAAGCTTAATTTCGTAGAGGAACCCATAGAAATAGTGGACGGGAAAATCAAGCAACTTAGACACAATAAGATCTCGTTGGTCAAAGTTAGATGGAACTCGCAACGAGGCCCAGAATATACATGGGAACGAAAGGACGAATTTCGGAAGAAATACCCCCACCTATTTCCTCAAAAGGAAGTAGTTGACGCGTAAAATTTCGAGGACGAAATTTTTGTAACGGGGGGAAATGTAACGATTCCGGCAAATTCAGGTATACCCTAGCCGGAATATACCATTTATGTGTTATTTAATACTGAATATATGAATTATAATATGTTTATACGAGTATATAAGATTCACAGTACGAATTATACTCGAATGTACAGCTAGTCGTATTGGAATTACGATTAACCGATGAACGGTTATTGAAACCCAAACGAATCGGGGATTACATTATAGACGAAATATATGATGTTTAGTAAGGTTTACGAAGTATTAAAGCTTCGGGATAAGTAATTATAGCACAGAAAAAGGATTTCGATTTAATGGTACGTCGGTACGTTAAACGAAACCTTTAATATCAAACCAAGCAAGAGACGATCGATCAAGCCGAAAAAGATGCACAATTACCGACAATATGATGTGTTAAGTCAATAAATGTCATGGTTTAAGTTTTTAAAGTTTTTAAATCGGTTTTATATAAATTTTATTTTTAAGCCGAAAAACGACCGTTTTGGCCTCGTTTTGAGCGGAATTAAACGTTTAACCGAAAAACGAACTGAACCAGATTATCCACAACATTATCCGGATTACGCAATCCGAATGTGTGGCCAAGATTTGAGATGTGGGCCCCACCCCACACCACTACATGGACCGATCGGTCCATTTCCCACACATTAACATTCCATTTTTCTTTTTTCTATCACCACACTCCCAAAATCCTCTCAACCCTTTACACATTCAACCAAAAACCTTTGATTTTTAAGAAGATCCACAAGGTATAAACATGTTGTTATGGTTTAATCTTGGTTTTTAATTCCAAAATCTTGAGAAAATGAGGTTTCAAGTGAAAAATGGGCGAAAACCAGAGATGAAACCGATTCTTGCATGATCAAGGGATGTATACAAGTTAGACAAGGGATCTTGGTCCAAGAAAGGAGTTAAAAGAGTCAAAAACGAATTTTTACGGTTAAAATCTTTGTTTTGATGTCTTAACCGAAACCATGAAAGAAATGGCTTGATTGTGGGTATAACTTGCTTGGTGTGGTGTTGTTGTGCTTGTAGGTGTTGTATCTAGTTGCTAGCAAAGGCTAGAAAGCAAGATCTTTGTGATCTAAAGCTAGAAACACAAGGTAGTTCGGTTTTTCGTATGATTTGTATAATTTGGACAGATTGTGGTAGACTTAGATTTGGGTCATAAAATTTCACAGAGATTATCTACACATGAAAATATGAGATCTGTGAAATTTTGGTAATTTTTGGATAAAGAATGAATATTTGGTGAATTTAATGCTCGGTTTTGGCTAAAAATGGTGAAAAATAGCTAAACATCATGAAAAATTATGGAAAATTTCAGATAAGCTTTTTATAACATATAAAAGTCACACACAAAATTTCAGGTCCATTGGAGAATTCTAAGTAGGCTTTTCGGTAAAACGAGTTCTAGGGTTTTCTAGCTCGGTTTTGGTGAAAATGGCATGAAAAATGAGATTTTGGTTCTAGAAAAATTACAGGGAACTATGTGGATGGCAGGGGTCATTCCAGAAAAATTTGGGATTTTTCTAAGGTCGTTTGGTATTTTCGACATATTTGGTGTTTAAATGACGTTTAAAAATAGATAAATAAATGTTAAATATATAAATTAATTCTGGAAATTTTTTTATAAAATACCTTACTGTCAAAAACTGATTTGTGCAAAATTTCAAGATCCGAGACTAAACGGATAATTATTTGTGCTAAACAGAACATAAAAACAAACTTTTAAAGCTTAAAAAGTGTAATCCGGCAAAGTTCGCCTAAGCGAGCTGACTGGTGTATAAAAACCCTAAAAATGGACTATTTTCATGAAACTAAGTTAATCAAGTAAAAATAAATCATCCGAAAGTAATTCGGATGATTTGGGTAATTTTACCCGATTTAGCAGTTTCCGGTATATTAAAGACGGAAACGGGCCTCGCGGCCAAACGGGGTGTCTAAACCGAGCTCTAATTTCACCACTTTAATTAAAATATCAGTAACAACTATTTTCGGGTCGTATGTGACCAAACTCATTTTTGAAAACATAAAGACGAATAACCGTGCTAGGCACGCAAAACGAGAAAAACAAACTAGTGGTAGTTTTGACTAAAGAACTCTAAGTGATATCACAATCTAAGTCCTGAGAAGTGTTTCGGGGTTAACATTGTCCCCGGATCGTGTACGGTACTGGGTTAACAGTGTCCCCAGACGTACCGGTTAACACGAATTTAAGTTATATTAATAGAAATTGTGTAGTAACGACTTAGGGATCGTATTACAGATCCGGACCGGTAGCCGCGCACAGTATTACATCTTTACTCACGAAAAGGTGAGTTTCACGAGCCCCTTTTTACTGAACTGTTTTAAATATTTTCCCGAGGCGGAAAGCATGTTTTTATCAAAGTGTTTAAGTACATGCCGATCGCATGGAAATGAATGTATTTATATAATGTTTATTGTACGGGAATCGTACGGTAATGTATTAAGATGGTAATTGTCTGAGTTGCTAATATTGTAAGGCCCGAAACAGTGTTCTGGGTTAACAGTGTCCCCAGAGGTTATTAAATGTATTTCTGGGTTAACAGTGTCCCCAGAGGTTATTAAATGTGTTTCTGGGTTAACAGTGTCCCCAGAGGTTATTAAATGTGTTTCTGGGTTAACAGTGTCCCCAGAGGTTATTAAATGTGTTTCTGGGTTAACAGTGTCCCCAGAGGTTATTAAATGTGTTTCTGGGTTAACGGTGTCCCCGGAGGTTATTAGATGTGTTTCTGGGTTAACAGAGGTTTCACTTGTAGGCTCAGCATAATTACATCGCTAATTTATGATTATTATAATGATTTGTCATGGTTTATTTAAATTAGTGAAACTCACCAACTATTCGTAGTTGACCCGTTTTGTTTACATGCTTTCTAGGTACACCCAAATTGGAATGAGTGATACGTGCTTGATGATGTGTGCTATTTTGTGGAAGCTTAAGGGTCTATATTTTGTATTAAACATGTTAACGTACTATCGGTAAAACTTATGTGATAACGCCTAGACGGTAACGAAACTCGGAACAATGTAATACGTTTAAATTAATGTAGTGGTGTTTTCTTTATAAGCAATGCGCTATCAAAGTGAAGCTTTTTCCTATACTATACTTGCAAGTCTATTGTTCTCTTTCCGAATTAGGTGAAACAAAGCTTCAAACAAAGAGGTTGGGCTGTTCACTTCATTGATGATGGGTCAGCGAGGAAATGGGAACAGCGGCTTAAGCCATTAGGTGTAGGCGCTTTCCAGAGGTGGAATCTTCTAGTTCTTCCTATTTGACCCGAAACCGATCGATCTAGCCATGAGCAGGTTGAAGAGAGCTCTAACAGGCCTTGGAGGACCGAACCCACGTATGTGGCAAACTACGGGGATGCCTTGTGGCTAGGGGTGAAAGGCCAACCAAGATCGGATATAGCTTCCAAATCAAAGAGCCCCATTAAGTAAGTGTTCCGTTAGAAAAGAGAGGCTGACATCTTTTCTTATCTATCTATTTTCGTAAATGAAGAAGACCGTGTCGTTTGGAACAAGTAAGATTTATCAGGGTAGAAGGCCTTTCCTTGAAAGCGAGAAGGACTCTGCGATATAAACAAGAATACTCATCCGAGCCGCAGGAACGTGTACATCTAGGGTGAGTCTTCCTACACGGCTGGACGCCAGTTTCGTTTTCAAAAAGGGGCGGAGCTTGAAGAAGCGAGCCTAGAGTAGCAGCGCAGCCTATTACGTTTTTAAGGCCCCTTTTCTTTTTTATTCTATTAGTAAAGCGCTAGCGCCCCTATAGAGTCAGGATATTCTGCTATCAATGAAACCGAAAGAAAGAAAAAAACCCGTGCTTTTCGTATAGATCGAAACTTGTAGCTTCCGTTTACGTTTCCGCTGCGGTTACGGGGTGTTACAAGAATGGAGCGTAAATGATGCTCATGTTCGGCTTTTGTCTTGAAGAAGATGAGGATGTCATCGGTAAAGACAATTACGAATTTGTCCAAGAATGGTTTGCAAGAACGGTTCATACGGTCCATGAATACTGCGGGTGCATTGGCTAATCCGAATGGCATAACCATGAACTCATAATGTCCATACCGAGTACGAAATGCGGTTTTAGGAAGGCCGTCTTCATGAACACGCAATTGATGATAAATCGATCGAAGATTGATTTTGGAAAAATAAGTTGCGCCTTGGAGTTGATCGAAGAGGTCGTCTATTTGAGGCAAAGGGTAACGATTTTTTATGGTGAGTTTATTGAGTTCACAGAAATCGATACACATACGAAACTTTCCATCTTTCATTTTCACGAAAAGGACGGGAGCACCCCAAGGGGAAGATCTTGGACGGATAAAACCCTCATCGGAGAGTTCTTGAAGTTGGCTCGATAACTCTTGCAATTCCAAAGGAGCTAAACGATAGGGAGCCTTGGCTACGGGATTCGCGCCAGGCACAAGGTCGATTAGAAATTCAACCGGACGAATGGGCGGGAGACCAGAGACGTCTTCGGGAAAACCGCCGGGAAATTCACAAACAACGGTAATATCTTGAATTTTGTTTTCTTCAGGGTCTTTCACCACCGTTTGGGCTAGGAATCGAACGTACTTTTGGCGTAAGTACTTACGAAATCGAGAGCATGACATGAGGTTGAGTTTCTTGGGAATCGTTTTGCCAAAGACTTTGAGGGTTTTGCCATTGAGAGCGGAATTTGAATAAATTTATCATAACAAACGACTTCGGCACGGTGCAAAGATAACCAACCCATACCTACTATGATGTCGAAGCTTCCCATTTGTATCAGGATGAAATCAATGGAGAATTCGCGCTTGAAAATATTGAGAATGCAATTTCAAATGACCGAATCGATGGTGATGGAGCTACCATTGGCGACTTCGACAGAAAACGGGCAAGAAAGTTTAGTGCGAGGTATGTCAAGTACGTCAAGGATAGATTCAAATTTAAAAGCAACAAAACTCCTATAAGCTCCAGTATCAAATAAAATTGAAGCTAAATGCTCATTTACTAAAAACGTACCGTTCACCACATCGTTGGAAACTTGAGCTTGGTTGGAATTCATCATAAAAACACACCCTTGGTTGCCGTGGTTGTAAGGCCTTGTTCCCGGTAGCCTTACTTTAGCGTCGGATTCACTCATAAACACGGTTCTAAAAATCATAGTTAATTAAAACCTTCGTGGAAACGTTAACTTTAATAATTCAATATAAAATATTCGGTCTTTTCCCTAAAACATAATATACAACATCATATTTAAAACATCATTTCTCTTTCACCTTCAGATGCCAGCCATTCAATCCATGCCATGTGCCATCCTCATGCCAGCTTGTAAAACATAATTACCTGTGTGCATACTAAAAGTCAGCTGCGTTGAGTGAGTTCTGGTTAATAAAGCAACTTACCATACAACCATTACATTCATCACATATGTGTCCGAAGACCCATGGTTCACTGTTTGACCCGTTCACCTTACACTTAACCACTTAACTGTCTCCTACGTCTTAGCCACTTGTTTTACGGAAGCACATGGAGGCTTGCCCTCCCACGCACTCACATTATGCCACTTAATAACGAAGGCACGCATAGGCTTACCCTACCACGCACTCACGTCGTGCTACTTAATAACGAAGGAACGTATAGGCTTACCCTACCACGTACTATCGTCATGCCACTAACACCCTTACTAGACCCTTGCCACTTCTATCACACTCTACCTCTGCTTATCTACAGCACACTTTCTATCATCACATCATTTACATAATAACCAAGTTACATAATAACATTTACACACACTCATAACCACTTAGAGATCTTTCCCATTGGCGGTACGTGCAACATCCGAAGATCGTTCACGTACCGACAAGCAATAAGTCGTATCTATCACATATATCATACATGGCATACACTTACCATTTAAGGTAAGTGTATTAACTATCACATCGAGTATGCACACAACCCTGAAAACATAACAAGGAAAGGGGCTAGAAACTCACCTGAACTCGGTTACGTTCTTCGCTTATGGTTATTCCTTTCTTGAGTTGTGCACGATTAACTGTTTAACAATTACACGTATCAATTATCTATCGCTACCCATAACGTGTTTCTAGTTTATTTATAACCCACAACGAACGGGGGTCCGGAGGCAGCGCCCCTGGCAGCGGGGTTCTAGGGGCGGCAGCCCCTAGTAGGGTCCAAGGGGCAGAGCTCCTGGCTGGGGTCGAGCTGCCAGGTCAGCTTAGAAAAATTTTATTTACATTAACTGTCTTAACACATTTTCCACAAGGATTTTAAATTATTATATAATTTGCCATCTTTTCTCTAGAACAAATTAAGCCTAATTCGTTATCAGAACACGGCCTACTTCGTTATCTGCACATGATCTGGTTCGTTATCCTGCTTCGCTGGCCTGATTCGTTATCTTGACTTAGCGAACTGAGTGAGCTAATGATGTGTTGTAAAACACATTTACTTTCCGTATCATTTTTATCATGTTTTAATTGCTTTTTAGTTTAATTATTAAGTTTTTATTTATGCTTGATATTAAAAAGATGATTGTTTTCTTGTAGGTTATGAAGTTTGGTGGAAAAAAGAGTTAAATTTGAAGAGTTTAGGGGCTTAATTGTTCAACTTTCAAACTTATAAGTCAAGGCCCGACCCAAGCCCACATCTTAAAAGCCTTTTATAATATTATATTAAGTTAATAACAAGAGTTTCCAGCCATTATTCCATCAAGAATCCCGAAATCAAGAAGAAAAAAACCTAAAACCCTAGCTTTCTTCAGCTGCCGATCGGGGCAACTGTAGCAGCGGCATAAAAGAAAAAAAAAAGAGGCGGCTGAGGGGCTGTGACAGCTGGTGAGGAAGGATAACATCAAGGGTGATCTTGGGCAGCTGCTAGAGATCTTTTACATCGTTTTTTTCAGCCATATAACTTAAGTAATTGATCTTAAACTTTACTTTTTGTTCAAGAACCCTAACTTTGTTAAATTGATCTTTTGCTTTGGATTGTTTTGCAATTGATTGATAGTTTGTCTTGTGATTGATATTGTTTGGATCTTGAATGAAAATAATTATGTTTATGATGATGTTTATGATGTTTTTCTTAAGTATGCATGGCTGTCCAAAATCAATGTTAGGCTAAACTTGCTTGTTCTACCTAGGATAGATGATTGTTGAGTAGTTTAGACTTGTTTAATGGATTGTTAATGTTCAAGACTTAAATTATTGATGTAAAGTTTAACTAAACCATAAATTAGATTGTGTGTGATGGCTGTGTTTTATTTATTATTACTTATAATCCTCTTGCATTAGTTAATTGAATTGGTTTTGATTAATTGATTGCTTGTTAGACTCTTGACTAGGTGTTTCGGGTTTATTTGCGGGGTGTACAACCGTAGGGATAAGTGGGTAATATAATCATCTAAAATCAGTAAAAATACACCTTCTTTGAGACCGAGAGGTTATAAGAAGTAATATTGTCTCGTTGCTTTTACTTGTTAGAATTAAGACCGCGCGAGAGCGGGTTTTTGTCTTGTCAAGTTTGAGTGTTTATGTGCAATTAGTTGGTTTAATTTGGGTTAAGTTAAATTGTTCCTCTATCCTTGGTTGCGTAGTATTCGTTTCCATTAGGATAGTGTGTCGATGAGACCGAGAGGTGAGTCGTCATTTGAACACGTTAATAATTGTTTTTCCGGTTTATTCTTTAAAATCAATTAAAATAAGTTAGAGATTGTTAGAGAGACTGAGAGGTAATTTGACTTTCTTAAACAAGTTTTAGTTGTGTCATCTTTTATAACCGGTGTTGTGAATATTTTCAATCCATTTTCTTGTTATTTCTATCAACATGATTCATTCCTAGGTAGACGTCTTTATTCATTGAATTTAAATCAAAGTTTTCTGAAGTTTTGTTAAAAGTTTTCATTTAGTTAAGTTAAGTAGTTAAAATAAATTATAAAATAAATTAATTAAATATTTTGGCGAGTCTTGGTTAGAGTTTAGTAGTTATAAACGTTTTCACGTGTCTTCGAGTTCGATATCCGGACTTTCCTCTTCTGTGCTATACGCGATCGGTACACTTGCCGTTTGTGTGAACTAGGATAGATTGTTTGGTTTTTAAAGCTTAGTTGCGACTTGTGTTTAATATTTATATATATATTTTCGCACATCAGCTAATTCGTTATCTTGTCCAGACGAATGGAAGAGTAACGAATCAGCTAACATTCGTTATCCTAGTTAGTCATTTCTCCTTAACGAATCACTTAGCGAACTGATTATCCTTCCGTTAACGAATTACCGCTAATTCGTTATATTTCCGTAACGAATTAAGGTTAGGGTTTTGTCAGATGTCAGACGTTACATCTGATGTGACACAACCTGCGGCGCCGCCTTTCCGGCGCCGTCGTTGCCGGAAAAACGTGAATCTTGCTGGAAAAGCGAGATCTCACTTATTTTACCACCGTTTTCACCGTTTTTCGTCTCGTTCGATCCAGATCTGAGCTAGGGTGATCTCTAAGCTCATATTTTGACCGGTTTATACCCGATTCCATCCGGATCTCGTGACTTTAACGGCTTAAGGTGTCTGCTCATCGTTTCACGACTAAATCTAGCGGGTTTAGGTCAATACAATATCATACCATCATTACCTCGGGTCGGAATCAGTTCTTCTTCTTGGTTTCGGCTAAGGAAAGAGAGAACTAGAGAGGGAGCTTAAGTGTGTGTTTTGGGTGGTGTATGGAATAGAATGGAAATGAATGGATTAAGGCATAATTATGGTTTATATATTATGGGTCATGGGCTTCAGCCCATGGTCCACCTTCCTCCCTTTCTAATCCAAGTCCATTACCCATATTACTTAACCCAACACAAGGCCGACTCATAATAACTCCTACTTTATTTTATTATTTCACCACTAACCCGAGTAAACTTTCCCACCAATATTAAATAATATAATTAATATTATTTTAGAATATTCAGGATGTTACAGTGGTTGACTTGTTGAGCTGGAGGAGGAAGGAGGGCTTGCATTGCTTGTGGGTGTGGCGGAGGAGGAAGGGTTTGCATTGCTTGGAGCGGTTGAGCTGGAGGAGCCAAAACTTGCGGGATTTGAGGTTGATAGGTTTGAACTTGGTAGGCTTGGGTTTGGTAGTAGCGTGTGGGTATGATTTGGGCTTGGTTAACAAACGCAAGTCGGGGACAAGCATTGCAAAAATGGTTCGGGTCTCCACAATTGAAACAAGCTATAGGTTGAGGAGGAGGATTTTGAGCAAACGGTGCGGGTCGATTTTGATTTATTGGAGCAAACCTTGATGGAGCGGGTTGCCCACGGGAGGTTTCCCGACACACGTTGCTAAGGTGACCATAACGGTTACATAAGCGCCAGTTGGTGCGGCGGAAGACTGAAAGAGGGTCGATTAATCCAGTCGCAAAGGCAGTTGGTTGGACCAGGTATGGTGTTGATGTATGAGAATGTTTAGATGCACCTGGTGAGTCATTTGGTGCAGAAGATTTCAGACCTTGTTTTGGTGTTAAGAGGGAGGGTGAAGAGGCACAGTTTGGTGGCGGTGTGTGCGGTTTTGGGGCCGGAGTGGTTGTAGGTTTCAGGGCTGGTTCGGATGGCGGAACAGGCAGTGCGGGGACAGGTTGTGATGGTATGGCGGAGGTGGCTGGTGTTGGAGTTTTGGTGGCGGAAACTGTGGCTGGGGTTGGGAACCGAATGCTTTTGAGAAGATCGATCATCTCAGCAATAGTTGATATGATTCGATCCAACGACTCGTTCCATTCTTGAGCGTCCATAGAAACAACCGAACCAACGGAATCCCGTGGAACTCACCGCTACCATGAGAGAATCATCAAAAAAACATGAAAAGTTTGCCGAGGAACTCAACGATGCCATGAGAGAAACCAACAAACAACACGAAAAAGTTGCATATATATATATACACACACCTTCTTCATTTCATATCCATTACATACACAATTCATACCCATATTCTTCAAAAAATCTAACAAAATGAATCCTAGAAACAACCGAACCAACCGAATCCCGTGGAACTCACCGCTACCATGAGAGAATCATCAAAAAACACGAAAAGTTTGCCGAGGAACTCAACGATGCCATGAGAGAAACCAACAAACAAGACGAAAAAATTGCCGCTATGTTGAAATTGCAGGAAATGAGTAGTGAATACGAATCCCTCAAAGCGGCCGGGTTACACGAAGAGTCCGCATTATTGAAACGACAACGAATTGAAAAAATGCGCGAATATAATGGATATCAGTATTTTTTTTAGTTATGTATTTTTTTTAATTTTTAGTTATGTATGTTTTTGTATTTCTTTTTTATTTTAATGCATTTTTATTTAATTATTTAAATAAATTGGTTTTTATTTGTTTAGTTTAATTATAAAAAGAAAAAAACAAAAAATGATACCGTGGGCCCAGTTTATAGCCTTTACACCATTACACCACAAAAACAAATTCTCACCTTTTACTGACTGGGCGCCACGTGTCGCAATTCGCTCCTATTTGTAGCTTTTCCTCTACACAAGCCTTATAAGCATCCTGAAACACAGAAATAGTACAATGGAGG
Source organism: Bidens hawaiensis (assembly GCF_021521415.1). Classification (NCBI taxonomy): domain Eukaryota; kingdom Viridiplantae; phylum Streptophyta; class Magnoliopsida; order Asterales; family Asteraceae; genus Bidens; species Bidens hawaiensis. The sequence goes on from NW_027491244.1 coordinate 1,868,610, forward strand.
TGGGGTGGGGACACTTTGTTGATTGTGTTTCTCATGCCTACTTTCCAACTTACATGCAAAAAATAAATATGGTATATAAATTGACGTTTAAGTAGTTTTATTATTCTCAATTAAAAGAGCTGCACAATTAAACATAGAAAAGAGTTTTCACTAGCAGACTAAACTATACACGAATAGACTAGCATACCTATCGGAATGTAATACAACACAGGTAAAAACCGGATATCAATTCATGAACACATGTGCAACTCACACTAGAAATGAAAAACTAAGACAATCGTAACGAAAGTAAATACTAAAGAAATATAATAAGAGAAAAGCATCATCTAGGTATCCAGTGGCGGATCCAGGAATTTTTTTCGGGTGGTGCACTACTTATAGATAATTCAATTTCATAGAGTCGGGTATAAAATAGTTTCGGGTTGGTTTGAGATTCGGGTCGGTTCGATGGCAAAGTTCATTACACAATAAGAATACAATAAAATAATAAAAGACCTCTAAGTAGATTTGTCCGTCTAATTTCATTTTTTTGACTTGGGTGATAAGATGAAATTGGTTGCCTTTCGAAAGGATCCCAAGGAAGATCATCCAAATTTATTTTTGTCGGTTTACTACTTGAAGATGATGATCTAAGGTTCGATGGTTCATAAAACTAAGAAACTAACAAATTAAACTAAATTTAACAAATAACTTAACAACTAACAACATAAAAAACAATTAACAAGAACAAGTAATTAGCATTTAACAAATGAATGTGAACATACCTTCAAAGTGGGAGTATTCAAGCTTTGAGTTTGAGGGAGAGTAGAAGGCTGAAGGAAGGAGCTGTATGGAGTGTGGACATGTGGATGGCCCGAAAAAGAGAGGGCCAAGGGGCAGCGGCGGTGGGCGGTGGTCGGAGAAGTGGCAGAGTAGCAGACGCAGGTGGCTGTGACCTGTGTGCATGAGTCTTGAGAGAAACAGAGGCAACGGCTGTATTGTAATGGGTTTTAAAACTTAAAAACCCTAAATTGAAACACATAAGGCTTTAATTAAAAAAATAAGTTCAAAAAAATGCTTCAGAACTAGATCGAACTCTTGACCTCACAGTTACAAAACCAGGTGTTTACCACTAGACTAGTGTTTATAATTGAGTCTAGAGTGGTTCCTTCCTAATTTATAAGGTGGTTCCTATAGTGTTTTCTATATAAAAGTACACTGTTATTTCGAAACTCGGGTGGTTCCGGGGAACCACCCACTTTCCATATATATCCGCCCCTGTAGGTATCGAATTCATTTTAACTAACATTGGTAACCTATACAAACTATGGTGAGGTCGTTCCCTACACGTGAAAGCAGGGATATAATCTAGACTCCTAACAAGGACATCTAACCTAACGCTAATGACTATTCGGGAAGCTAGAATGATGGTCACACCATAGCCACCGTGAATCACGCAATGAAGCACTAACGACAACTTATGTTGGAATGCTATACATGGACTAAACTCTTATAACGGGTATTTAATCCCACAATTCTTAGAATGCTTTCCCTATAAAAACATGTCAACAAGCCTCATGATATCATGTAGGTAGAATTAACAAGATAATCTATCAACCCAAGGGTGCCAAACCACGATAATGTAAACTATAACACAAATAAAAAATGATTTCTTAGTGTAAAAACTTGTTTTTTCTAAACTTCAATTTATAGAAGGAAAACTATTAAAATAGACATTTTTGACCAAAATATTATCAAAATAGACATTCTTATTTTAACTTACATCTCTTCAATCATTGGATTTTGATCAATAAACAACTGACACGTCACTAAAGTCGGCTAAGCCTTAACCGCCACTTTATGAACACGGAATTTTATGAAAAGTAAACGGGTCCCACCTTTAGCCAATAAAAATTCGACACGTGTCAAAGACGACTAAACTTAGCCTACATCTATGGTTATTTAGCCGGCATCTTTGACTCTTAGCCGGCTTCCGGATACATGTCTATTTACTTAGCCGGCTCCAAATATTCCTTCTTAGCCGACTCCAACTCAGCTTGTGGACTAAGGTTTCATTTAGCTGCCTTTTTCTTTCATTTAGCCGTTTAATTTTAGTCTTCAGAATTGAATATTTTACCAACCTTCCCAGCTCGGTTTTAAAACTTTAGCCGACTTCACTTAGCCGTCTTCTTAGCCGGTGTAAATTTAGCCCCCAAAATTAAATAGTTTTACATGCTCAATTAATTATTTAGCCGATTTTGTTCTAGCTAGCAGAAATAAATACATTTACCTACTCAAATTTAATTTTCACCAACCATTTTTATAAAACTATACAACCATCTTTACTCCATCTTATAAAATCATCTTCTCCCTATCAAACTTTTTACTTTCTTATCACATAAAAAGTTTGATAGGGTGACGATGGTTTTATAAGATGGAGTGAAGATGGTAGGGGTGTTCTTCGGGTTCGTTTTTCGGGTTTCAGGTTTTTCGGTCCGGGTTCTTCAGGTTTCAAAGTTTTAAATCTTGACCCGAAACCCAACCCGAATCTCTTGTGGGTTTCTCAAGTTCGGGTAATTCGGATTCGAGTTTTTTCGGGTTGGGTTAATCGGGTTTCGAGTATTCTATAAAGCAATACAAAAAACAAAAAAATTTAAAAAACTACAATTCTAAAATTAAAACAACATATTATTCTTTGCTCGTAAGCAAATAATTAATTATAAACCAACATAACTTGATAAAACAATCCGAAAGAAAAGTAAAACTAACTCAAACCATAATCGTTTTATATCGGACGTGATTTGGTTGTTCGATTACGGTTGCTATTAGTAGTAAGCGGAAAACATAAACTAACAATAAACAATTGATCCATAATAGTTGTAATTGCAACAATCGATTAGGACCAGATTCTGATAACGTTAGTGGCTAAGACTAAGCCTAGTATACCTAAAAATATATTAATTTTAAAAATAAAAGTTTATTCGGGTTGACTCGAAACTTATGAATCAAACCCGAGAACCAACCCGAATTACTTTGGTTCAGGTTCGGGTTAGTCTTTTCTCGGGTTCGGGTTTTTGGATCGGGTTAGTACGGGTTCGGGTACGTTTTTTCTCAGGCTGGGTTTCAGGTTTCGGGTAAAAGTGACATCCCTAGAAGATGGTTGTATAGTTTTATATAAATGGTTGGTGAAAAAATTTGGGGTAGGTAAATGTATTTATTTCTGATGGCTAAAACATGCTGGTTATGAGAAAAAAACATTGACGGCTAGGCGAAACCGGTTAAATAATTAATTTAGTAGGTTAAAATATTTAATTTTTGGGGCTAAATTTACACCGGCTAAGAAGACTGCTAAGTGAAGCCGGCTAAAATTTTAAAACGAGTAGGTAAGGTTGGTAAATTATTCAATTTTGGCGGCTAAAATTAGACGGCTAAATGAAAAAAAAAGGCGGCTAAGTGAAGCCTTAGCCTACTGTAACACCCTTGGCAAACACAACATCGTCCCACTCTTAGGCAAATCCCACATCGGTCGTGGACAAGAGAGATCCTTGGTTCATAAGTAAATGTCCTGCCTCTTCAATCACCAACGCGTTTTGGGCAACCAAAAACAAATCCTTGAGCTCTTCGTAGGCAGAGCGGACAATATTGGTGGTGCGAGGGGCCGGATGTTACAGGTGGTATCAGAGTCACTCTTGTACCGTTCGGGATGATGGGACACGCCTCATCGAGGACGATGAGTCCAAAGGGGGGTTGTTTGTAACACCCTTGGCAAACACAACATCGTCCCACTCTTAGGCAAATCCCACATCGGTCATGGACAAGAGAGATTCTTGGTTCATAAGTAAATGTCCTGCCTCTTCAATCACCAACGCGTTTTGGGCAACCAAAAATAAATCCGTGAGCTCTTCGTGGGCAGAGCGGACAATATTGGTGGTGCGAGGGGCCGGATGTTACACCTACAAGCCGAGTTGGAGCTGGATAAGTAAATAGACACGTATTCCGAAGCCGCCTAAGAGTCAAAGATGCCGGCTAAATAACCATAGATGTAAGATAAGTTTAGTCGCCTTTGATACATGACGAATTTTTATTGGCTAAAGGTGGGACCCGTTTACTTTTCATAAAATTCCGTGCCCATATAGTGGCGGTTAAGGCTTAGCCGCCTTAGCCGGCTTCGGTGACGTTTCAATTATTTATTGGTCAAAAAACCAATGATTGAAGAGATGTAAGCTAAAATAGACATGTCTATTTTAATAAAATTTTGGCTAAAAGACGTCTATTTTGGTAATTTTCCCTACATTTATATATGCACACCTATTCAAATATCTAAATGACCTAACTCCTCAACCTCGGTTTCCTAGTAGGTTACCCTAGACGTGTAAACCGAAATCATAAGCCTAAATGATCAAAACATAGGGATTTTCCATCATGTTGTGATTAATAGTCCCACACGAATAAGTATTTAAGGTAATACAAATAGGCACATACAATCTATGGAAAATTAAAACTGGTAACAAAAAGAAAAAAAAACCGGTCTAACATCACCATATAGACGTAGCAAAACCGGAACCAAATATCGAAATATCCGAAAATTTAATAGTTTTTTATCTGTTAACCAGTTAATAACCGAAGTACACTGCCCCGAATTCGTTACATAGGTTAGGAATTTCTCATTAAAAACCAGTTAAAAATCGTAACCATTTATTGACAATAATTGGTTTTGACCATTTAACCAATAATTGGTTACAGATATTCCAAAAACCGGTTAAACGGTGTTGCCCCTCTAGTTTTTAGGTCTTCAATTTCTTCATTTTCACGGTAGCAGGCTAATCGCCATTCGCCACCACCTTATGTGACGGCCCTTGTGTCCTTTTTAATCAACTCCACCGGCCCAATTTGAAGCCCAAAACAGTATTAAAAACTTAAAACTCAGTCCATTTCAACTTAATTGCAGCCCAAGACCCTTTATTCTTGGTTTAGAAAAAGAGAGAACATTCAAAGAATTAAGTAATCCACATCAGATTAGAGATCCAAATGCATAACGATTTTGAAAGAATTTCAACAACTTTAAGAAGGAAAATTGGTTACAAAAACGAATTTTAAAGATACCTAATGAGGAAAATGGCTTACAAAAAACACGATCATATCCAGTAACATGTCATAGATTCCTAATATTCACAGACACACTTCTCACAATAAATCACTCCACTCGACTTACTTATGTGATACACATGTACAGATGTACTAGTGTATATATGATCACTCAATGCCAACCAATGATGAAACATTAATATGTGCCAATCAATAAGGTAGGAACTTACACCAAACGATGGTGTGAAAAATAAATAGACTTGAAACTAGACGTGCATAAAAAACCGATTCTGGAACCGAACCGGTGTACCTGACCCAGAACCGGTTCCGGTTCCTACTCGGTGGACCTAATACCCGGTTTGGGTAGTTATATACCCGAAATCCGTACCCAGTTTCACATATTATTTCCAACATCGGTTCCTACCCGGTTCCAACCCGGTTCCATTTTGTACCCAGTTCCGGTTCCTACCCGAAATACCCCGTTCCGTTGGGTTTTTTTAACGCGATACACACACGTAAGTCGTACTACCCTTAGACGTCATTGTATCAAGTTGTGGGAGTGTGCTAAAAAAGAATTAATCGACTTTTTTCATTCTTTACAAGCGATGGTTAGTTTAACTACCGATGTTTGGTCGGCACCGCACGGGTTACCGAAATCATACTTATGTGTCACCGCACATTGGGTTGATCTGGTAACATGACAACTGATGAAACACACCATCGCTTTTGAAAACTTCCCCTTCCCACATACGGCCGATAAATTGTTTGCTTTGCTTGATTAAGTTATAACAACTTATAACTTGAGAAATAAAATATTTTCGATTGCTTTTGAAAACGCATCAAACAATACAAAGGCGGCCGAAAAATTTATCATTAAATATTCGCCACCTTGTTACGGGGATTTTTTTCATGTTCGAGGGGGTTGAGACAATGATCGAAGAAATATTCGACAACATGGGAATGCACGAGATCGAACCGAACTTGTCGACGGAAGCGAAGGAAAAGTTTTACAAGCACCTTCAAGACCTTTATGAAAATTATTTTAAAATTAATGGTCGAAGCGCGAGATCGTCCTTTGTTAAGCAAGCAACGACTAGTAGGCCGTGCAAGGACAAACTTATAAACTTGATGAATGCGGTTCGTGAATCGGCATCTTGGAGGCAAAGATTAAACACACCAACTAGCGAACTTGGTCGCTATATGGGAACAAACTATGTTGAGGGCGTAACGGTCGACGAAATTCGTGATATTGATTTGTTGGCTTGGTGGAAAGGAAAACAAAACGAATTTCATAATCTATCCGCCATGGCTCGTGATTTGCTTGCCGTGCAAGCTTCAACGGTTGCTTCCGAGTCGGTTTTTTCTCTTAGTGGGAGGGTATGAAGAACTAAACTAACTCCCGAGTCTCTCGAGGTTTGCATTTGCCTAAAGGACCGTTTGGATGCGGTGGATCGTGTACAACACAAGGCAAACTTCGAGGAAGAAATACCAATAAAGCGTCCTATTCATATTGAGGAGGCGGAGGACGGGCTTTCTTCCGATCTTCGGGTGGTGAAGAAGACGAGGATGAAGAATAAGAGACTTGTACTTTTTTTTTGTTTAACTAAAATCATTTGTAAGCTGTAACACGATAAAAGTTCAAGTAATATTTAGTTTTGATTTGTTTAGTAACTACTTTTGTTTTGTTTATTTATTATTAGTCATGATTGTAATAACTTTTTGGTAACGACGAACATTTTATTATACAAACAACAAAGATTACAAACATTATTAAAACATGACGACACAAAACATAACTAATTAACATAAAAAACAACGTCCGTCGTTTTAATCGGTGTTCTACAACGATTAAGCGTTGTTACCGGCGGTGGTAGGTGCTTGACTTGTAGAGCCGGACGACTCTCCCGCTCCCTCTTTCTTGGCATCCAAACTATTTTTCTCACGACAATACTTATTGGTATGCTTGCGTAAGGTGGAGTTAGACGCCGCTTTCAGAAACTTCGAGTAGTACTTACACCGAGCCATCTCTTGTGAGTCGGTCATGACACACATATCGTAATGGACCCACACATCGGGACATCGTGTTGTTTCGATCACCATAACAACGTCGTCGTTAGTTTCCATGCCTTGTTGGTTTAAGCTTAATTGTGATTTAGAATGTATTGGAGTGGGTTAACTAAGTGTGTGTACAACCTTGCTATTTACAATATGTGTTTAACCATTTTATACTTCAAAAACCGGTTCCAACGGTCAAAAACGGCTATATAGCCGTCGGAACCGGTTTGCAACGGTTGGAAAGTTTAAAATTAAAAAAAAAACCGCTGGAACCGGTTTTTACATGAAACCCGGTTTTGGTTCGTACCCGAACCGGTTCCGCTAATTCCCCATTTTTGGCAATCGGGTCGGTTCTGGAACCGACCCGGTTCTTAACTGGAACCGGTCCTATTTTGTACCCGGTGAGAAAAAACCCGGTTCCAAACCGGTTCCGGTTTAAAAAAAAACCCGATATGTGCACGTCTACTTGAAAGTTGAAACCACGATTAAGACATTAACCAAAGCCGGATTTTATCACGCATGTTTTAAAATAAAAAAAAGCTAAGTAGGTTATAAAACATGAAAAAACTAACGAAATGGGTAGGTTCGACCGTTCGAAGTAGCTGCAAATGTAAAATGATTAGGTAGGGAGATTTTTAATTTTTTATTATTAAAGTGCCAGACAATGGCTAATCCTAGTACCTCTGTTATTTTCAAGCAAATAAATTAGTTTATAATCATGATCAATGTGTAAATAAAATATTTTACTCGTACCGGATTTGGTTAAAAAATAGTACAACTGGTTGAACTGGGATGTCACGGGAGGCTCAACTGAGTTAAATAGTTTATCCTGTAATTTATATAAATACACATCTTCAACTCAAAAAATAACCTTAAAGTACATTTGTAAACAACTAAACATCACATATGAACCAGACATCACACATGAACAATGATAGAGTAAATTAATCAATTACAAAACATGTAAAGAAACCGACCTTGAGTTTGCATGATACAAACTTGACTGATTAACGAATTATTGTTTACTGTGTTTACTTGTTTTTATTTTATGAGCTAGGTTAAAAGTCGTTTTAAAAAAATCTGGCTGCAAAAAAATATAAAAAATATCTTTGTTTTAAAACCGGTATTTAAGAAAAACAAATTTAACGGTATGATGTTCTAGCAAGCTGTATAAAAATACATGTTCTAGCAAGCTGTCTAAAAATACCGGTTACTTTACCGAAATCTTAATGAACCAGTTCAACTGACTAGTACATACTAGATTTTAAAACATTAATCTTGATATGTGTATCCTAAAAAGGTTCTATAATAAATACATGTGACAAAGCACTCAAAACTAATAACAAGAGCAAGCAATGCAATACTACATAAATTAAATGATTAACAAGCTCAAAACGCTCACAGGATGACAGAAATACATGTTTGCGTTAAAGTGTAAATCACCCTCCTTTCAACCTGCCGCAGGCCACCTAAACACACAAATAAACGGGAAAAAAGATATTGGTTTTTAATATTCTTAACTTTCACATTGGTTCGTAGGGGTGGGTGTTTAGGAAAACCGAAATCCGAACCGAAACCGAAACCCGATTAATCCGATTTAAATCCTTATTCGGATAGTTCGGATCGGATTGATCCGAATAACTAATTCGGATTCAGATATGGATTTTAAAAAGTTTCGGATAGTTCGGATTATTCGGATATCCGAATAATCCAATTAAAATCACCATTTATTTTTATTAGTTTTTTGTATAACCCAGCCCAAAGCCCACTAATGTTGAGTATTAACAAAAACCCTAGCACAGACCTTCTCAGTTCTCACATTCATTTCAAAATAACCTAGATTTGCCTCACTCTCTCAACTGTCCCCCGGCCACCAGCCCACCACCCTCTCAGCCGTCTACCGGCCACTGCCAGAGAGCCGTCCACCCCTATCTCAGCCATCCACCGCTGTACACTAACCACTATCTTCCACCCGCCGCCCGCCTATCCGTCGTAGAGGTAATCGGTCCACCATATTTTGTCATTTTCTTGTAGCAATTTTCCGGTCTGCGAGTATAAAGAAAAGAAATGCATATTTTTATGTTGAAAATATCAATGCTAGAATAGAAGTTGAATCATAGTTTGTCGTCACTGATGTTATTTTTATTTTTATGAATATAATACCTCTGTATGAGTCATAGTTGTTATCACTGATGTTATTTGTTCTCTTGTTTATATCACTGATGGCGTTACATATTGTTATCACTGATGTCGTTACAGATTGTTTATACCTTTAGTATTATATTAGATCTACTATTATTATCAGATTTTGAACTTGTTAACGAGTCATTCTTTACTTTTTTTCATCAGATTATTAACTGTTTGTTGTTTTGTTACAAATACAGATTGTTGAGTTTAGACATGTCTACAGAGGCTGATTCTAATGCTAGTAATTTGAATTCGGAATGTTCAAAGAAACCAAGGAACTATAAAGAAAGATCAATTGCGTGGGATCATTTTATTAGTATAACGATGAAGACGGGAATACCAGGGCGCGATGCAAATATTGTGTAAATTATGTTTATGATTTGAAAGCTGGTACAACAAATATGGTTAATCATATCCCAAAGTGTAAGGGTAATCCCGAAATGATTCTTCCAAGCAGTCAAATCTTGCATTTAGTAAAGAAACGGATGAAGAAACCGGTGATAGTAAAGTTTGTTTACAATCATTTAGGTTTGATCAGAAAAAAGTTAAAAGACAAATAGCGATAATGGTGATGATTGATGAGTTGCCTTTCAAGTTTGTGGAAAATGAGGGGATAGAACACTCATGAAAATATATCAGCCGGCGCTTGTTGTTCCATCTCGAAGCACAATTAGAAGGGAGTGTTATCAATTTTTTCTTGAAGAAAAGGCTAAGCTGAAAGCTCAAAGGAAAAAGTCGGTTAAAAGAATTTGTTTGACAACCGATACATGGACATCGTTGCAAAGAATCAACTATATGTGCCTCACTGCTCATTATGTTGATGAAAATTGGAATTTGCAAAAGAAATTGATAAACTTTTGTCCAATTTCTAGTCATCGAGGAAAGGATATTGGACGGTCTGTTGAAAATTGTTTGAATGATTGGGAGTTGCAAAATGTTATGACTGTTACAGTCGACAATGCTTCTAGCAACGATGTTGCGGTTGAATATTTAGTTGGGAAAATGATGAAATGGAGTGATAAGTGTCTTATTAAGGGGAAATGGACACATGTGAGGTGTATTGCACATATAATGAATTTGGTTGTGCAAGATGGACTAAAGGAGGTGGGAGTTTCTGTTGATCGCATTAGAGCTGCTGTTCGGTGGGTTAGATCATCGCCGACGAGGTTGAAAAGATTTAAAGAGTTTTCGGTTTTGGAAGGTGTTGAATGTGAAAAGTCTTTAACTTTGGATGTTCCTACTCGTTGGAACTCTACTTACTTGATGTTGACTGTCGCAAGTGAGTACAAAAGAGTGTTTGAACGTTTTATGGAGGAGGATTTGGTGTTTTTTCGTGATCTTGAGGAGGGGCATGGGGTGCCAGATTTAAACGATTGAGGGAATGTAACAAGGTTGGTAAGTTTTCTTCGTCATTTTTATGAGCTCACTGTTAGAGTTTCAGGGATTATTTATGATCTTCTTTGACTTTTTAGTGTATATATAGTTATTGTGTGATGTTAGTAAATATATATTATAGAGTTTTTGTGTTGTTAATAAATATATTGTTAGTGTACTATTATTAAATACATATATGTGATATTAGTAAATATATATTATAGAGTTTTTGTGTTGTTAATAAATATATTGTTAGTGTGCTATTATTAAATACATATATGTGATGTTAGTAAATATATATTATAGAGTTTTTGTGTTATTAATAAATATATTGTTAGTGTGCTATTATTAAATACATATATGTGATTATATGTGATGTTAGTAAATATATATTTTAGAGTTTTTGTGTTGTTAATAAATATATTGTTAGTGTGCTATTATTAAATACATATATATGTGATGTTTATAAATATATATTATAGAGTTTTTGTGTTATTAATAAATATATTGTTAGTGTGCTATTATTAAATGCAAATATGTGATGTTAGTTAATATGGTTATGTCATTAATTTTATCTCGATTGATATTTTTATGTTAATATCTTTTAGGTACAAAGTACATTACCTCAAACACATATTTGGACTCCATTAATTATATAAATACAGTTTTGAAAAATTGTCGTACAACAGAAGATGTGGAGTTGAATAGGATGGCAGAATCAATGACATTGAAATTTAATAAGTATTGGGGTGATGTCAAGAAATTCAACTTGATGGTTTTTATTGCTTCTCTTTTTGATCCAAGGACAAAGTTGGGGTACCTTAACATCAATCTTCGAAGTATGTATGGAAGTGAATTAGGGGATCAAGTTTATCAATTGTGTGAAGAAGCATTGTTTAACTTATTCAATGAATATAAACGAATTCACTCGAATAGTAATCCAACCAAAGCTTCATCATCGTCATCTAAGCCTGTGAGTGAGGAGACTTCAAGTGGTAAGAGTTTTAATTTTTTTTGGCAATGTTGAGGATACATTTAGAGCATTAAGAGAGAGAAATATGGCTGAGGTGAAAAGACAAAAAATAGAATCAGGTGTGACTGAAGATTCTAAGACTGAGTTGGATAGGTATTTGAAAGATGAGATTGAAGGAGATAGTGTGTGGTTTGAAAGTGAAGATTTCACTGTTTTGGGCTGGTGGAAGAAGAGAAGTTCGGCATTTCCTGTTTTGTCATTGCTTGCTCGTGATATTTTAGCCATTCCTATTTCAACAGTGGCCTCTGAATCTGCATTTAGCACAGGAGGTAGAGTGCTCGACTCATTCAGGAGTTCTTTAACTCCTCAAATCTCTAAGGCTTTATTGTACTCAAGATTGAATTCGCTCAAGTGGTGTTGCTCTCAACGTGGAAGAAGACATTGATGATCTTGATAAGTTTGAAGAAGATTATTTATTCCTAATTGTTTATTATTTGTTTATGACTCATATTTTTATCATTCACCTTCTATTATATTTAAAAGTTAACTCCAAATTGTTCATTATATGTTCCTTGTGTCTTCTAGAGATGAGACAACTATCAATCAAATAAAAGAGTTGGTGGCCCGTTTGGTGAAGTATGCAAAAGGTACTATTATAAGTTTAGGGTTGAATTATGAGGTCACTTGTTAGTGTTTTGTAAATTAAATTAATTGATCATGTCAAATTTATGCAGATATATTAAGGATAATGGAGCATGTTGATGTGAAGTGATTTTTGGAAGACAAAGGCTTTTGGTTTGAAGTTTAACATTTGTCGTGCAATGTTTTAGTTTTCTTAATTATGATGGATTTAGACTTTGTTCATGTATTGTTTTTATTTTCTGAATCGTGATGTTGTGATGGATTTAGACTTTGTTTGGGCACTATATTATTAGTGGTTTTTCAGTTTGTAGGTCTAATTAGTTTGAATATTATTTGTATGTTTGACATTACACAGGTTTATTCGGGTCAATTCGGATAATTCGGATTATCCGAATCCGATCCGAAATTGATCCGAAGTAATTCGGATCGGATTCGGATCGGATAGAAAAGGTCACAATTCGGATCGGATCGGATTTCGGATAGGCTTCTAAAATTTAAATATCCGAACAATCCAAATCTAATAAACCGAATAACCCGTTATCCGATCCGATGAACACCCCTATTGGTTCGTAACACTCTTAACTTTCACTTTAATACCCACCACTCTCAACTTTCTGTTTATTTGTTTATGTCATTCCCTAACTTACGAACACTAACTCCATTAGTGTTCTTGCTAATGTGGCATTTAACATATTGTGGTCCCACAACATCACATCCCCCTTTCTTCAACACAGAACCTAACTACCTCCATCGTCGGCTCACCAAACGTCCAAACCTCACCTTGTCGTAACCACCGTTCAACAATGAACCTGCTAGGCTACCACAAAAGGCAACACCAACCCCGGATTATGTGTTCAGCAGCGAATCTACTCGGTGCGTCTCGATTCATCCATCGCATGTAGAGTTCATTAGTCGAGATGAAGGTGCATTGTTTATGTAACAATGATAACCAACGCCAAATTTGCCATCTGAATTTGGAGAAGTTTGAGTCGGAGGTGGTGATCTGGCGTAGGACGAATAGGAGTTTTGATGAAGGGGGTAGCCTAAGGAATTAATGAATGGTTTCCACACATTAACGCTAAAAAGGTTAAAAGGTTAAAAGCTTCGTTTCCCGCCCAAATTTATGTAAACAAGTACCCACGTGCTACAGTATGATGTCAACTCACTATTCACATCACTGTTCCCTCTGAGCAAGGGACATGCTCAGATAAAGTATTATTATTTTAATCATGGACCAACGGTCCAAAGCTTCCCGCCCATAATGGTCAACTCTCTAAGCAAACTGGAGGTGAATTAGTTTGTACACTAGACAAAAGGCTTGGTCTATCCTTCTATATAAAGATAACTTTGCCATAAACAAGAGGACAACATATCTGGAGTTAACATATACTCCTTGATCTTCTCTTCTCTCTTAAGAAATAAACACTTTGCTTATTTCTTTCTTACTTCACAAACACCATAGCTTCACCAAGAACTTCATCCAAGAACCGATTCCAAACATCACGGTTCTGGATCCTCGGTGAACTATAACAACCAACTAAAAACTAGTGAACCTCCTTCTACGTTTTGCAAACGTAGAGGGACACCACGACCTGCGTTAGGTTAACCTGAACCCTTGAAGCTTGTCAGCCTAACCAGTCCATTCACTATCCTTGGTCTTATCTTTGTTGTAGCAACAAATTGACGCCAACAGTGGGGCTACGCCACTTACTTTATCTTAAAGACCAGTAGTGTAGCTCCATTTTCACTAAAATCATCATATCAGAAGGTGAATCTCCCGATGAAGTCAACCAAGTGTCAAGAACACCGACACCAAGCGCCGGCCAAGAAACTTCGACGGAACCTTTGCTCCTCGAGTTCTCACCTTTTCGAACTCCAACCCCTTCACGATCCGGAGTTCCATCTCCTCATGCAGGAGTCACGAATACCCCGGAGCGTGTTGACTTGACGATTGAAGGAGTGTCACGACATTTCTTGCAACTAAGACACCTTCTTAACCAACACGTGAGCTAAGAAAGAGAAAATGGGATAAGAATATGGCTGGAATAAGACGAATCGGAGCCCTCGTTGTTGCTTGGGCATCCACTTTCCCCTCTAACCAGCTCACGACCCACTGCTTCTCATTTAGAAGCTGGTCCAAGTGTAACCTGCCAACCTTTTAACCCATCTCCTTATACCTATACGAGACCAAGCCCAACGACTTTCCCCTTGTTTACTTCACAACCCCTAGGGCACGAGACCACTCTCGACCAAATATGGCAGTCACCAGCTTCAAGTATTCCTCCTACAGCCACTACATGGGAGCAGGCCATGTCGGTCTTGCCCTTGGCTCGAAGTGCTGCGATGAGCACTCCCATGGGAACAAATCAAACAACAGCAACTCCTGAAAGCCTTCAAGGCTTTAACCTCATGCCTCAGATGATGGCTCAAATGATGGCACACTTTCCTTGGACCCAGCTCATCAACCAAGCGCTGGGTACTCACCAAGGAACCACAAGTCATAATCATGCTGTAAGGTTAGACGAAGATCTGGCAAAACCTTACAAGCCCGGTAACCTATCTTGTTTCTCCCAACAAATCACCGATTATGACTTTCAAACAAAAATCAAGATGCCACCCCATATAAAAACGTATGATGGGACTGAAGATCCTGAAGACCACTTCCAGATCTTCACTGGGGCGGCCAGGATCGAAAAATGGTCCCACGCCGAGTGTTGTTTGATGTTCATTCAAACACTAGTCGGATCAGCCAGGATATGGTTCAATGACCTTCCTGCCCAAAGCGTTCGAAGCTTCGATGACCTGAGCAAGGGATTCCTGGCCAACTTTTCACAACAAAGAAGGTGCATCAAGGATGCCACGGTCATTTTTCAGATAAAACAAAAAGATGACGAGAGCCTTCGAGATTTCATCGAAAGGTACAAAAAAGAAGGGTTGACATATGTGGGGGCTGATGAAAAAATGAGGGTGGCAGGCTTCATGAACGCCATCACCTCCAAACACCTCACAAGGGACTGTAACAAGTGCCTGCCTAAAACCCTTGAAGAAGCTCCCGAACGAGATGAAGCTCATATCCTAGGCAAAGAGGCCGTTGATTTCAAAGAGCAAAGAAAAAGAGCTCCTAGTTGGCGAGGCAACAGCCCCAACCGAAAGAAAGGGAACTACAATCCCTATGATAAATATCCAAGGAGCTCAGATCAACGAAGGCCTGAAGGTCGGAACCCTTCAATCAGGGAAAAGACTGTGAACTTCACAGCCTTAACCAAAACCCCTCAGGAGATCGTTGCCACCGAAGAAGTGAAACACAACTTCCGACCTCCTCGACCCTTTCCCAAAAGCAAGAAGAATGAAAGCTCCACCCAGTTCTGTGAGTTCCACGAAGAAAAAGGTTACCACACAAACGATTGCTTTCAACTCAAGAGAAGAATTGAGGAAGTTGTCAAGTCTAGAGAATTGGCTCATTTGGTGAAAGGGGTCAAAGACAAGATGGTTGAAAGAAAAAGCAAAGAGGTGGATATGGTGAATATAAACCAAGGTGTTCCCCATAAACGACAACGCTTGGAAGATTGGGAGCTTCAATGCGTCTGCTTCCCACCACCTCAAGGTAACTTACTCTTAAACCCTTTGGTAGTAGCAGCGGTCGTGGGAACACTCAACACCAGCAAAGCCTATATCGACACAGGGGCGGCCATAGAGATCACGTATGAAGGGTTCTTCAACCGGCTGAGTATGGAAAAGCGTTCAAGGCTTCAACCCTCCGGGACGTCTATAAAAGGTATTGCCGATATACCCTTGAAGCCTTTAGGCCAACTAACCCTTGATGTCTGTTTTAGTGAAGGAAGGATGAAGAAAATCAAACCACTCACTTTTTGTGGTTATCAACACACTTTCCAGCTATGACGTAATCATAGGAAGGCCAGGACAATGTGTGTTCAACATGGCTGTTTCGGTTGGTCAAGGTGCTGTGAAGTTTCCCACCGACATAGGAATTGCAACCCTTCAACCCACCCAAGAGGTTTACACGGTTGAAGGGGAAAGTTCAGAAAATGAAGATGAGGAACAAGGCTTTATAATAAACCCCAAGTACCCTGAACAAAAGGTACGGGTAAACACAAGCCTTTCCAAAGAAACCCTCTCACACCTTGAAAAGCTGTTGATACACTATAGCGATGTCTTTGCTTGGTGAATACATGACGGGCATCCCTCGAAGCATTGCAGAACATGAGCTAAAAATACCTCTCGATGTCAAGCCTGTTGTCCAAAAGAAACGAAGCCTAGCTCCTGAAAGAAGCTTGGCAGCATGTCAAGAGGTTGAAAAGCTTGTACAAGCTGGGATCCTACGTGAGGTCAAGTATCAATCTTGGGTGGATAATCCTGTCATGGTTCGAAAGCCTGACAAGTCTTGGAGGATGTGCATCGACTTCAAAGACTTAAACAAAGCATGTTGCTATCCCTTACCCGAGATGGACCTCAAGGTTGACTCTTTAACCGGCCATCCCTTCAAGTGTTTTCTCGACGCTTACAAGGGTTACCATCAAATTCTCATGAAAGTGGAAGATGAAGAAAAAACTGCATTCCACACGGACAAGGGTATTTTCTGTTATCAAAAGATGCCTTTTGGCCTACGAAATGCCGGTGCAACCTACCAACGTTTGATCGACAAAGCATTTGCTAGGCAAATTAGCAGAAACCTAGAAGCTTATGTTGATGATCTGGTAATCAAAAGAAAAACCGAGCATCAAATGCTTGAAGACATACAAGAAACCTTCCAAAACTTAAGGAAGATCAACATGAAGCTTAACCCTGGAAAATGCTCATTCGGGTTCGAAGAAGGCAAGTTTTTGGGACACATCGTGGGAATACAAAGCATAAAAGCTAATCCCAACAAAGTCAGGGCTGTCCTTGAAACCAAATCCCCTCAAAGCAAAAAAGAAGTGGAAAGTCTGAATGGAAGGCTTGCAGCCTTGAAGCGTTTTACCTCCAAGATTGCTGAGAAGTCCCTGCTGTTTTTTCAAAACACTAAAGGGTTGCACCAATAAGAAAGATTTCAGGTGGACGAAAGAAGCAGAAGAAGCCTTCAACCAAATGAAGCAGCACTTAGCTTCACTTCCAGCTATTGCAGCCCCTGAAACAGGAGAACTGATCTCTGTCTATCTCTCAGTCGCTGAAGAAGCATTAAGCGCGGTTCTAACCATCGAACGAGACATAGTTCAGGTACCTGTTTATTTCTTTTGTAAAACACTAAAACTGGGAGAAATGAAATATCCTCCTTTGGAAAAACTTGATCTGGCCTTAATTCAAACGGCCAGAAGGCTTCGAAGGTACTTTCAAGCACACCCTATACAAGTGGTCACTGACCAACCCATCAAAAATGTGCTTGAAAAACCAGAAAATTCAGGCCGATTGGCCAAATGGGTTGTGGAACTAGGTGAACATAACATCACCTATGTCCCAAGAAAAGCTGTCAAAGCCCAAGTCTTGGCGGATATCATTGTAAAAATCCCGAAGCAAGTCACTCCTGAAATACACACAACAGCCACTGAACCTTCTGACCCTGAAGCCAAAGAACCCAACATGACGAAATACCGTGAAAAGGCAAAAGGTTTGATGACCACATTTCAAGAGTGCACCATCAAACAAGTCCCAAGATCACAAAACAAAAGAGCCGATGCCCTGAGCAAACTAGCATCTCTCACATTTGCACATCTCACCAAGAAAGTATTGGTGGAAGTGTTCAAAACTCCTTCAATTCAAGAATTGGAGGTTCAAGATGTAATCACTGAAGAGGGTCCCAATTGGATGACTCCCATAGAAAAGTTCCTCAAAAATGGTGAGTTACCTCTGGACCAGACGGAGGCTGAAAGGGTTCGAATAAAGTCCAGACAGTACGTGTTGCAAGGAGAAACCTTTTATAAAAAGGCCTACCTTGCACTACTGCTGAGATGTGTGGGTCCTGAACAAAGTCAATATCTGATCAAAGAGGTTCACGAGGGAATATGTGGAGTTCATTTTGGACCAAGAACGGTGGTTGCAAAATTGACGAACCTTGGATACTTCTGGCCCACGATGCACCGAGATGCAACCGAACAACCCAAGAAGTGTGAATCTTGCCAAATTCATGCACCTGTCCCAAAAAGCCCCAAGCACGATCTAGTCCCCATCTCCTCGGCTTGGCCATTCCACAAATGGGGAATGGACATCGTTGGTCCATTCCCACCGGCCAAAGGTGGGGTAAAATTTTTTATAGTAGCCGTCGACTACTTTACCAAGTGGCCTGAAGTTAAACCACTTGCAAAGATTACGGGTAAACTAGTCATCGACTATGTATGGGAAAACATCATCTGCCGCTACGGGTTTCCAGGAGTGTTGGTCATGGATAATGGGAAACAATTTGCTGAGAAGCCTTTTAGCACATGGTGCAAAGAATTCAGAATCACTCAAGTGTTCAGCTCAGTCGCATACCCACAATCCAACGAGCAAGTTGAAAGAACAAACAGAACCATCGTGGAAGGAATCAAAACAAGGCTGGGAAGGCACAACAACAATTGGCTCGAAGAACTCCCAAATGTTCTATGGGTGATAAGAACAACCGAGAAGACAAGCCACAAACAAACGCCTTACAGCCTAGTGTTCGGATCGGAAGCTGTAATCCCAGCCGAAGTCGGAGTTGTGACTCAAAGAACACTCAACATGGACCTCGAAACAAACAACTATGAGACCATGTTGAATTTGCAACTCCTCGAAGAAATTCGTGATCAAGCCGCAATACAAGAGGCCAAGTACAAGAAAAAAATGGAAGCTTATTACAATGCAAGAGTGAAACATGAACGTTTCAACCTGGAGACCTTGTACTCCGAAACAACGAGGCCAGCAAGAAAGAAAATCAAGGAAAACTTGGCCCTAAGTGGGAAGGACCATACACAATCCTCGAAGCTCACAAGGGTGGATCCTACAAGCTGGCCGACACAGAAGGCAAAAAGCTTCCAAGACACTGGAACGAAAAAACCCTTAAAAGGTTCCATGCCTAGTCAAAATCTAAAAATGTATTTCAAGAGATGTATAATTCTCCTTTTTATGAACAACAATCTCTTGAATGAATGATAAACTTTTTGTCATAACTTGTCTTTACTATCCTATGATCAGGTTGAGAACCTAGCAAGAAACTCCAAGGCAAGGGCCATGTAAGGGGATGAGCTCTCAGGCCACATCGCTCAATAGTTTCAAGCGTTAAATGGACCTATATAAGGGGTGAGTTCCTATATCAATCCAACTCCATGAGACTTAGAAAATTTTTCAACTAAAACTTGTCTCATAGACAGGTCTGAACATCCTACACCAATTCGTTCCTTAAGCTTTAAAAAGTTTACGAAACAAAAACATACACTAAGTAGTGATACAAAGGATAGCCAACATGTGCTTTTTACCTAATGAAGTCTTGAAGCTAAAGTGACTGCATCACTAAAACTTCTTAAGGAAAGTTAGCTAAAAACACATAAAACTAACAAGACAAGCAACCATAACACAATACATAGAACATACGATTCATAAACAAGGCCTTATAAGGCCATAACCAACAACATTCATAATAAGCCATTAAGGCTAAACAAGGAAATCATAAGGATTCCCATAAAAATGTTCAAACGACCAACAAGGCCAACGACAACCATACGGCAGAAATTTTTAGAGTTTCGTGCCAAACCTAAATTGTTCAAAGTACATAACATTGTTTAAAGGTGCTAAGAAAGCTACGAATCAAGTGTTTAAACATCATAAACAGGATTTGAAGTACTAGCCTTACCACCTTTAGCTTTCTTGGACTTCTTCACTTCCGGGCCAACACCAGCAACGGCCGAACCTTCGAGGCTTGCCACATGAGATCCATCGCTACCTCCAGATAAAGTTTCCTCACTATCACCAGAACGGGAGCGCTTCTTAGACAAGGACTCAAGCACCTCTTGGGAAACTTTTTCATCAAGGTCGGCTGGTTTCAAGCCCTGCAAAACGGAAAGAGGCTTACCAAAGCATGACGAGACTTCACCCACATAAGGGTAAGTGAGCCTTTCCATTGCATGAACTGAATATGAGAAGAGCTTGTAAGCTTCACGGTTGAACAGGGGCGATTGCTCCATGGGTTGACCGGCTTCGTGATGTTTGAAACCTGAAACAAAGCCCAAATGCTTCCCATGGCCCAGTAGCTTCGTGTAAATGTCGCCCAACACCGAGTTAAATTCATTGGAATGAAGCAAGTAAGTTACAACCTGATGAAGCCCGTGCTCAATTAGCCACCTGTTGTCGTTAGAGGTCTGGGTGACCGAAGCCTTCAAGCCTTCTTTCTCCATCTCAAAGGCTTTCCTCTGCACCTCAAAGGCTTCCCGATCAGCATCCAACTTAGCCCTATCAGCTTCCATAGCTTTCTTCAACCCTGCTACCTCAATCTCATGGCCACGGGACAACTCATCAATCTTCTTAACATAACCCTCCTCTTTCTTCGAAAAGCCGTCAATCTTTTTCTTCATCTCCATCATGGAAGCTTTCATTTTCTCCTTCTTCTTGGAAAAATCCTCATACTCCTGCATCCCCTTTAGAAAACGAGTCACACCCTCTGTGAAAAGGGCAGAAAGGTTGCAAGAACTCATGATCAAACTCGACAACATGGAATGACCTTCCATACCAAAGATAGTCTCATGAACACCAGGAGGAGCAAAATTGGCCAACACATCAGCATTAACTTCCGGATCTTTGAAGCTATCACCAACCTTCACATTCTGTCAGGTCCCCGATTTCAGCTGGATCTTACTCAAATCATGTCATAACTCACACAAATAGATGTGTCGACAAGGGAGTTAATGAAGGGTTGCTATATTTAGAAAGATTACTGTTTGTTAAAGGCGGAATTAGTAACAAACAGGGTAGTTGCTATTAATAATCAAAGGTAACTAACACACACATGATTCACTCAAAAGATTTCCCTAAAGGGTAATCGATTTAGGGTTTCTTGAAGGAAAGTTTATCCGTAATATTCTAGGACGGTCGTCACTTTCGAGAAATATTCTTTCTTATCCGAAAAGTGTAAAGGCTCAAATCCGTAGGAGGCGTGCCCTAAATTATTCTATTTGTAGGCCTGCCATCCTAGGACAGCTGTCATTCCTTCTAGAAACCCCAAATGTAAATACATATTAAAATTACATATTCAGAATTATTCTAAGTGTAAAACAAGTCTTCCGAGTAGGCTTTGCAACAATATTGATTTTCCGAGTAGGCTGTGTGCTATGCCATCCTTCAGCACTTGGTAAGAAGAAGTGTGCCCGGGATCAGTTTCCGTGTAGACTTTACTTGAAGAGTATTTTACCAAGTAAAATACTCACCGGGTAGACTTCAATCTTCTTAGCTTTGCCAGACTTTGCCCGACAAACCCTTACGAGCAACCTTGTTCTTCGATGGTTCATTCAACTCTTTGCTAGAAAATAACTTATCAGCAAAGTGTACTTGGCAGCACTGTTCCTTGCTTGAGTTGAACCTTGCCCGATGTTACGCAGAAATATTCCATTAAAACATCAAGCCTACTTGGACCACAATTATTAATGAATACCTTGCCCGGTCTTCCAATCACTTGGCTTCATGAGCTTGGTTAGCCAAAAGCTTACTCGGGAGTGAACTTTACTTGGCTTTGAAGAACAGACTTGCTTGATAAAGTGAACCTTGCCCAGATTTGCATAAACTAGTGAACCTTTCCCGCTAATACACTAATTTGCAAACCCTGCTCGGATATCCACTAAAGAAGACTTCTTGAAGATAACCTTGCCCGATAGACAAAATATCGCACCCGGCTAAGTAAAAGCTTGCTCGGAGGTATAAGGTGTGCCCGGATCCATACTTAGCGAATTCTGAGGAGGTTGAGAAGATTCCAATCTTCCAAATATCTCACTTTGGTCAAATCTTTGACTCAATAATCTCCCCCTAGATTGGAACACTTCAGCTGACCCAAAACATCTCTATGGTTACTTAAACTTAGTCAAAATACACATCAAATTAAAATCAAATTACATATTCAAATAACATAAACAAATTACATAATCAGAATTCTGTCTGAAGACATTACATAACAAAGCCTAAGCTAAAAATTCTTCATTTTAGCTAGAGGTGCTTGTTTAGGCATGGAAAGTCCAATTTTTCTTGCTCTCTAAAGAATCTTAACAGTTCTGATTGCTTATCACTTGTAGGCCTTTGCCTTTCTTTATAATCAGAGAGATGCAGTGTTGCAATCACAGTCAATTTCCATAGATTGAATTTTCTGAAGTCATTTTTAGAGAAGATCTTCACAATCTCTCCATTTTCCATCATAACATTCAGATGTTTAGTCCCGGAGTCATAAAATACTCCACTTGGCAGAATATTGTGGTTGACTGAAGGGTTTTTGGCTTTTACTGCAGCCTTGACCAAAGGCTTATCCATCTTTAAGTGCATCTGCTTTGCTTTTTCTTGAGAAGTTACAGACATTTTCCTTTTCTTGGTATTGTTCTATTTTGAGACCAAGGATGTTGTCTTTTTGCAGAATTCCTTTACTTTGGATTTCCCTTTCATTATCATCTTTGATAGATCAGCCATCTTTTTGGATATTCCTTTGCTCTTATCAACTAGAGACTAAGCAGCTCTTCTTTTCTTGTTCAACTGTTGTCCTTTCATTTTCTTGAAGTTGCTCAAAATCTATTTTCTTGTCATGATTTTTACTGACTCAATGGGAATTCCATGATTTATCAAAAATTTTGGTTTTCCACCATACTTGCACAAGAACTTTTGACACTGCATTTCTTCCTCCAATTCATCTTTCTTTTTCAACAAATCATTGTTCTTGACAATCTTTTCTTCACTTAATGCTGTAGAAATTTTGTCAATCACAGTGTCTAGTTTCTCTTTTACCTATGTCTCTGGTTCTTCCTCCTTAATTAGCTTGAGAAGAGATACTAGCACTTCTGTTGGAATTTCTTCATCATTTAAGCAGTTTTCAATCACTTCTTGTGGGACTTCTTTCTGATTTTCTTTTTTTGATTCATCCCTTGTTTTCTTCTCATCTTCAAATAGTTTCATTAAACTTTCTTGTTCTTCAAGCTCTTTATCAGACATCATTTGATTCAGAAATTTTCTGTCATAAATTTTTGTCATTCTTTGCACATAGACTATTTCTGCTTCTAATTCAGATTCATCAACTTTTGAGTCCATTGTACTCTCTTGAAGATTGAAAGTATGAATTTTATCATCTTCTAGAGCAATTTCTTTCCCTTTTAGTTTCTTTCTTTCCTCAAGTTCTTTCTTTTCATCTTGTGGAACTTTATCAGTTTCATCATCTGAACTGTTCTCTTCATAAATAGAAAGAAGCTTTAGTGAATTCTCCCCTGACTCAGTGATTTCTCCCCCTGTCAACCTCAGCCATTAGGGTTTGAACTCTTTGTAGATCCCTTTTCAGTTCATCAGAAAGACGATGTTTGTAGGAATTGGAATTACTTGGAGTTGGATCCATTGCTGATTCTCTGTTAAAAAATGAACACACAATTGTTAGTTATATCTCTAAGTAAGTGTATTCAAGAGACAGATAAAGATTAATGCATAAAGAATATTTTGATTCAAACCGTTGTCTTGAATGATATTGAAATCTGCACAAAACAGAAATGTGAGTTACTCTAGAAATGTAATGTTTCAATTTTGAACTACATATGTAGGTCTCATTTTAATGAGAGTTAAGACAAAAGTAAAGTACATCTCTGCAAATTTTGGCAGAAAAATTGCAGATAAAGTTCTTTTGATTCTACCTTTATCTTTTGTATGCCAGGTAAAGTGAGAAACTTAAAAAGTGTTTTGTCTTTTAGCTAATAAATTCCTTATCTATTTAAGGAATGGTTGCTTTGGAATATGTTCGGAAATGGTAAAGTATTTAAAGATAAGGTAAAGTATATTTTTTGTTAAAACAGTTAATGACAAACCTTATCCGTAGTAGCAACCACTCACATAATCAATCATGTATACTTTGAAGTATATTTGGTAAAATTTTCATTATTAGATTTACAAAGTTTGCTCGATCCTTCTACTTACAAACCTTGCTTGGTCAAGCTAAGTAATTTAAAGTCAAGACTCTATGAAGAAAGCTTACCCGAAATACCAGATTTCTTGAGAACTTAATCACAAGACAAATAATCAAGCATAAAATATTAGATAAACAAACCTTACCTGAAATCATATTCACACAAATCACAAAGCTTACTTGGTATACTAAACTAAGTTCACAAAGTTTGCTAGGTATAACAATCAACATATAAAATGCAAAGCTTGTCTGGAACAAGAATTTCTTGTTAAAAGCTAGCTATAACACATATTCATCTCAAGACTCCAAGCTTGCTCGGGAAATTGGTACAATTGTGTACCTTACCCGGAAAGTGTAAACACTTCAAAGCATGCCCGGAAATCATAAACTTAGCTCAAAAATGACTAAGCTTGCCCGGAAAGGTAATAAAGCATTAAACCTTACCCGAAGATACATATTCAAACTTATTCAACTGTTTTGTGCCCGGAAAGGTTATAAACATCAAACCTTACCCGAACTTACATATTCAACCTATTAATGGCAAAATGCGACACTTTTTGACTTAAACCACTTGTCAAAATGTAATTTTCTTTAAAGATCATAGTTTAAGAGAAAATGATGCATTTAGAGATCAAATTTCAGTTGTTTTTCTCTTCAAAACAGTTTCTTCTATTTTTCTGAAAAGTTCTCAAGAATGGGATCATATTGACTAAGAAGCTTTCTCAATACTTCATTCTCAGCATTATTATGACAACATAGATAGGTTAACAGCAGGTCTAGACTTAGCATGAATTTCATCTCTTTGGTGATATGATTAAGGTTCAATTTAAGCATAATGCATTAATGGTCAACACTATACTGTGATGCCCCATATCTCTTCTCAAAGCTTATTTGGCTTTCCCTAGATCACCCCAATTTGACTCCAACCTCCTGTATTTGGTCAAAAATTTGTTTTTTGTATGACAGAACTTATTGAATCTTTTTGTGTTTTTGATTTTCAAACATATATAGAGGTTGAACGTTGGACTTACTGTTAAATAACAGGCCTTTCATTCAAGATGAGACAGATTTTGTCAACATCTTTGTAGTTCTTGCTGTAACCCTCTTGTTTGATAAAATATTTAAAACACTTATCAACTTTTGGTTGATTTATTCATTCTTCCCCTTGTTTTTGATATTTTCTCAAATTTTCTAACACATGTTCTTTGTCATATTTAGAGATGTTTCATTTTTTGGTTGACCAAATAACAACAGGCTTGTGTATGACTGGGTAATCACTTTTCTGCCTATAATTTGGAGAGATTTATTTTGAGACATGCAAAGACAACTATGTATCTCCATATAAAGATTAGCATATTCATTATGTTTATATCACCTTAGATTTTACATCATCATGAGAAAACAACCATACATGTTAATGACTATACTAAGGTCCTTTTAGCCTATTAAATCCATATGATTCGCTAAGTAGTCAATGTACTATTATTTCCCAATTTAAATACAGTTTAATATTCAATCACCCCAATTTCTCTTAATTTGCAGGTAAATGGTTATCCGGTTTGACCACAAGTGGTCACAGGACCAAACATACATATGAATATATGTCCTTTCAAAGTCAGAGCTATTGACATAGTTTTAACTGAAGGAATAAGAAACAAGTCATAATTGCCCCAAATGCATTCAGTTTTCAGGTCAATGTCTATCCTTTGAATCTGTAGAGATTTAAGGACCAAACATACATAAGTGCATGTCCTTCCAACTGGGAAAATGACTTAATTTTCAGCAAAAACAACCACTTGAGACTTTTCTTTAAAAAATCCTTCTTTTAAGCTTCTTAAAAGCTTGAACTGAATAATCTTATCATATCTTTACACCATTAATCAACTTGCTCATGTTTTGGCCAAAATAAAGTATTTATGCAAAATTCATTAGAAAACTTCATTTTATCACTTAATTTTGACATAAGACTCATTTTGACACAAACAGTTGTCACTTATGTAACATCCCGAAATTTCCAAAATAATATTAATTGTATTACTTAATAATAGAGGGAAAGTTTACTCGGGTTATCGGGAAATAAATAAATAGAGTAGGAGTTGGTATGGGTCGGGCTAGTGTTGGGTAATGGATATGGGTTATGGACTTGGGTTATGAAAGAAGGAAGGAGAGTCCATGGGCTTAAGCCCATGATCCCTAAATATAAATACCATTAATCACTCCTCATTCTCACATATTCCATACACACACGACCCGAACCAAGATCCGAAGGCGAAAACCCGAGCTTGTTGGTGCTGGAACGTCGTGACGGACCAAAACAACATCAAGGCTTAACCGGGTTCGTAGTTCGACTCGTTCAAGGTACGTTTATAGTTAGAAATCGTTCGTATAGGTTCGGTTTGATTTGAGAAATGATAGATCTGAGTTTGTATGGTAAAAACGAATCCAACAAAGCTAATCTTACTGAAAATGGTTAAGATTTGATGGGTTAATCGATTGATAAAAGAACCCGTAACCTGTATGCCTAAATCGCACCCTTTAAACATCGATGTTAGGTCGATTTGATGGTTGGGGTTTGTAGGCGCTGGTCAGACGATCCCGTGGGTACCTAAATCGAGTTATTTGGTTAAGAAACGAAGGTGATTAAGGGATTTAAGAACGAACAGTAGCTGCAGACGACAACTTCGCCTGCAAGCTAAGTTCGCCTGATGAACTTCGCCTGCAAGCTAAGTTCGCCTGATGACAACTTCGCCTACAAGCTAAGTTCGCCCGATGAACTTCGCCTGCAAGCTAAGTTCGCCTGATGACAACTTTGCCTGCAAGCTAAGCTCTCCTGATGATAACTTCGCCTAAAGCCAAGTTCGCCTGATGACAACTTCGCCTAAAGCCAAGTTCGCCTGATGACAACTTCGCCTAAAGCCAAGTTCGCCTGATGACAACTTCGCCTAAAGCCAAGTTCGCCTATGGTTTAACTTCGCCTAAAGCTAAGTTCGCCTAAGGTTTAACTTCGCCTAAAGTCAAGTTCGATTAGAGAATAGATTAAAACGATAAGTAAAAGTAAGCTAATACTAGGCAACCAGATTAGATCAGGCGAGAATTGATACGTATAACTTATACAGTCAGCCGAGCTCAGTTAAAGAAGGGATTTACAACTATCAGAGGAAGAAGCAGAGTTCAGGTGAGTTTCTAGCCCCATTTCCTTGCTATGTTTTCGGGGCTGTGTGCATACTCGATGTGAAGTGTGAATACACTTACCTTAAGTGGTAAGTGTATGTTATAGATGTTATATGAGGTATATATTTTATAATGCTTGTCGGTACGTGAACAATCTTCGGATATTGCACGTATCGCCAAGGATAGTAAATTCCAAGTGGTTGATAGTGTGTATGAATGTTATGATGTGACTTGTTTATTACGTAAATACTGAACTGATATGAAGTGTGATATAGGCAGGTAGAGGTAGGTGTGTTACAAGTGGCAAGAGTCTAGTAAGGGTGTTAGTGGCATAACGTGAGCGAGTGATAGGGAAAGCCTGTACGTGCCATCGTTATTATGTGTGTATGATTGTTGATGTTACTTGCTTAGTATGTAAATAATATGCTGATAGGAAGTGGGTTATAGACAAGTAGAAGTATAGCGTGATAGAAGTGGATAGGGGTCTAGTAATAGAGTTAGGGCATAACGTGAGCACGTGGTAGAGTGAGTCTATGCGTGTCTTCGTTATTAAAGTGGCACAAGTGGCATAAGTGGTATAAAGTGGCACAAGTGGCATAAGTGGCATAAAGTGGCATAAGTGGCATAAAGTGGCATAAGTGGCATAAAGTGGCACAAGTGGCAATAAGTGGCATAAAGTGGCATAAGTGGCATAAAGTGGCATAAAGTGGCACAAGTGGCATAAGTGGCATAAAGTGGCATAAGTGGCATAAGTGGCATAAAGTGGCATAAGTGGTATAAAGTGGCACAAGTGGCATAAGTGGCATAAAGTGGCACAAGTGGCATAAAGTGGCACAAGTGGCATAAGTGGCATAAAGTGGCATAAAGTGGCACAAGTGGCATAAGTGGTATAAA
This sequence comes from Bidens hawaiensis, assembly GCF_021521415.1. Classification (NCBI taxonomy): domain Eukaryota; kingdom Viridiplantae; phylum Streptophyta; class Magnoliopsida; order Asterales; family Asteraceae; genus Bidens; species Bidens hawaiensis. The sequence continues at coordinate 1,897,043 of NW_027491244.1, forward strand.
GTGGCATAAGTGGCATAAGTGGCATAAAGTGGCATAAAGTGGCACAAGTGGCATAAGTGGCATAAAGTGGCATAAGTGGCATCAATGGTTAAGCTGTAGGGGTAATTAATTGGCTAAGCTATAGGGATAATTAAGTGGTTGAGAAGTAGCGGGTTAGACAGTGGGTTAAGTGTCTTCGGACACGTATATGATGCATGTAGTGGTTGTATGATAAGTTGCTTGATTAACTAGAACTCACTCAGCGTAGCTGACTTTTAGTATGCACGCAGGTGAGTAGAATGAGTCAGCTAGCTTGAGCAGGCACATGGTGGGCGAATAAGAGACTGGCATCTGAAGACTCAAGATGCTTTAATGTAATTGACGTTTATTTTGGAAGACAAGATTGTTTAATTAAGGCAAGTTTTGGATTGCTGTAACGTTTCATGAAAGTTTTTATTTTCCGCGAAAGTTTTAATGAACTTTGATTTGTAAGAACTGTGTTTATGAGTAAATCCGACGCGAAAGTAGGGCTACCGGGTTCGGGGCCTTACAACACATAAACAAATCTTAATCGAACATAATATCATCAAGATAAGTAGACAGTACTAACATTCAAGGTCTATCCTATCATAACAACATCAGAAGATCAGATAAAAACATATTCAAGCAATTAAGCAATGATGTCAGATAAGCTTACATTAATAGGTAATTCATAACAAAAACACTCATCCTAACATCATAAATGCACATAAACTGATAAACATGCAAACATATCAATCAAACAATCATGTCAAATTTTGCACAAATAATCAGTTAAGCTTACTTGGTCTTCTAGTACTTCAGTTTCCGGGTGATTTGTTATGAATGGCATTAGATTGGGGGTTATGCTTTTAATGCACGCCAGGTGTTCGATTAAATGCCAACACCAATTTTTTTTTTATTTTTTCGTTTATGAGAAAAAGGTTTTAACTCTTAAGTGATTTATGATGGCTTGTGGTGGGGAGCCTGGTCCTAGCTCAGCCACGAGGATTTGGCGTTGCCCCTTTAAAAGTTTTCATTTTTGCAAAGATGGTTTGTCAGGATACAAGGGGTACTCTAAGTTACTCATGCATTTTCAGTGGGATCATTTCAATGAAAAGGAAATGAGAGATCAGTTAAAGGAGCGTCTTGCTTCGGACTTGGAACTCTACGATGACGGTGTTGAAACCTTGAGATTTCTTAATAACTGGCTATGTGGGGAGTGCATGGCTCTGCGTGCCTTGAATAGGTCTTGTCGACACGGAAGAGAAGTGGTTAAATGCACCTCACGTGCAGGAGGAGACTTTGATTTTATTGTGGGGGATCCCTCAACCCCGCGATCCGCATGTGGAACTTGAGATTGGTCCGTCTGGGACGATTGTGGTAGGTGTCGCTCTCCTTGAGCGCATCCTCGCCCTTCCTATTGCTACTATCAAGAGTATCCCGCCCGCGTGCCTCATGGCTTTCGCCCAGGCCTTATAAGGGGGGGGGGGTCCGTAAAGTGGTGGATTCCCCCGGGTTTATTGAGGCCTGGGTTAAACTTTTGTTGTTGCCTCGCTGCACGTTGCGTGTTGTCAAACCGGCAACTAGGCAGGAACGAAGGTCGGGTAATAGGAAGTCGCTTCAATGTAAATCCATTTTGCGGGCTTTGGCTGTTTGGAAAGAGGGGGCAAGTTTAGAAGAGTTGGTGCTACCCCTCCTTGAACTCCCTGTGATGTGGAATGGCCAAGTTAAAGAATAGGGAGTGGGAAATATTAAGCAGTGTCTCCGGAAGGTAGCGGATGGCCATTACACAGCGGCAGTCAAAGTCCTGTGTTCGTCCGGGGTCGCGCCTGGGGGGGATACCTTGAGAGCCTTGATAGATAAACACCCTGTGGTGGACCATCCGACCTTTCCCTCCGTCGTGCCATCGGAACCAGCCTTGCATGTGGACGGTGAGTGTGTGTTGGAATGTATTAAAACCTTCCCAAAAGGTACATCTTGTAGGAGAGATGGTTTGCGGGCCCAACATATTTTAGACGCTTTTTTTGGCCAGGGGTCTCCAATCGCCTCCGGGCTCCTAAAGGCCATCACTGATGTTGTCAACTTGTGGCTTGGGGGGATTTGTCCTAAAGTTCTAGTGGAGTTCATTACTTCGGCACCGTTGACCCCCCTGTTGAAGCCTGACAATGAAATTAGACCCAACGCGGTTGGGGACATTTGAGAAGATTGGTGTCGAAAGTCGCTATGCGTAAAGTGGGGAAAGAGGTGGCTGCTTATCTAGGGGATTTTCAATTCGGGGTTGGGATCCCTAATGGGGCGGAAGCGGTACTGCATAGTGCTAATAGGTTTCTGAGCGCATTCCATTCTGACGAGTCCCTGGCTATGCTCACTGTTGATTTTTCTAACGCCTTCAACGAGGTGGACCAGACGACCATTCTTAGGGAAGTTAGCTGCAGGTGTCCATCCATCTTCCAATGGGTCCAGTTTTTATATGCTCAGCCCGCTAGGTTATATGTGGGGGATACTCATATTGGGGCTTTTACTGGGGTGCAGCAAAGGGACCCCCCTTGGCCCTCTTTTATTTGCGCTGGTCCTCCATCCGCTCATCCTCAGTGTGCAATGGACCTGTTCCTTGCCCTTCCATGCTTGGTATTTAGACGATGGCACTATCATTGGTAAGGCTGAGGAGGTTGCTAGGGCGTTGGGCATTATTCGCTGAGAGGGGGTGTCCCTGGGACTTAGGCTTAATATTCAGAAAACGGAGATTTTTTGGCCATCATGCAATGGTTCGAAGAATGTGCCGGGTTTATTCCCTAGCGAGATTAGCAGGCTTGTGAGGGGAGTTAAACTCCTGGGGGGAGCGGTTAGTCGGGATGCATGGTTTATTCGGTCTTTGGCAAATAAAAGAGCTTTGAGGGCGGTTGAACTTATGAAACGCCTGCTGGACCTTAGGGACCCCTAAAGTGAGCTCCTTTTGTTGTGTTCATCCATGGGGGTTGCTAAGTTAGTGTTTGGGCTCCGGACCTGTCAACCTGAACATGTCAAAGAGGCTGTAGCCATTTTTGATGCGGGCCTGCGGGGGGGCAATTGAAGATATTGTTGTGTGTGGAGGACCGTATTTTGGGGACCTCCAGTGGAGGTTGGCTCCTTCCCTATGCGTTGCAGAGGCTTAGGAATTTTCTCGGCTGAGGATGTCTCTGCATATGCCTTTGTGGCTTCCAGGGCCCAGTCGTGGAAATTGCAGGACCACATCTTGCGAACGCTGGGGTTATGGGTGTAGATATTGACTACTCCCTTGCACTTGGTAATATTGGAACAACTCTTCCGGACCTTGATCTAGGCGGTTTTACTGATAAGGAGACCGCCCCCAAGAAACCTCAACAAACCTTGGCGAGTGCTCTTTATGGTAATCACGTACATGATTTGGAGGAGCGATTCGATATAACACCGAGAGAAAGGTAGTTTTTGCTTGTCTCAAGGGGGCTCATGCCCAAGATTTTTTGACTGTTGTGCCCATTGAAGGTCTTGGGCAACGGATGTCGGCAGTTGAATACAGAGCCATCCTTAAATACCGGCTCATGATTCCTATTTTCCCTCTAGAAGAATCATGCCCAATTTGTTAAAAAACCTGTTTGGATAAATTTGGTGAGCATGCCCTCCACTATAAGGAATTGCCGGGGTTCAAGTATCGTCACGACTGGGTTAGAGATGTCTTATGGGATGTGCTTAGGCGTGCGTCCGAGGGATCTCAGCCAAAAAAGAGGCACCTGTTAACTTTCTGACTGATCCGAGAGATGGAATATCTACACTACGTCCTGCAGACGTTCTTGTGTTTGGATGGGCAGGGGGTAAGCATGCATGTGTCGACCTCACTGGGGTGTCCCCGTTGGTGGTGCTAAGAGACAGTGGTTTCATTCCGAGACAGGCGGTTTTGAGGGCGGAATCTAGGAAGGTTGCTAAGCATGAGGCAGCGTGTTTGGAGAATCAGCACGTGTTCATTCCATTTTCCTTCGACACATTTGGATCTCTAGCTCCTTAGGCGGTTCGCTTCTTGGAACGGGTGCAGAAGGTGGTCCACAGTGACTCGCAGAGCCCGAGGAACCAAGGATTTATATTTAGTAGAATAGGCTTTGCGATCCAAAAGGGGATAGCGGTGCAACTTGTTGCTCGCTTACCCATTATCCAGATGTAGTTTGGTTGGTGTTAAATGTTAATAAAAAGAAAATAACTAATCTTTAAAAATTAGTTAAAGCACATAACAGTTATCATATCAAGTAACATAATAAAGCATATTCACTTAACATTCATTGTGTGTATCATCTACCAAAATAATCAGTTAGAACTAAGAGGTACACAAATAGGCACACATCATTAATCAAATTTCATCAGAGTTGATCATTCCCAGGGCTTTCAGAAGAAAGTTGAACCTGGTTCTGTCAAGTGGTTTGGTGAATAGGTCTGCCAAATTATCACTTGTATCAACCCTTTGCATTTAAATCAAACCTTTTTCACTGCAATCTCTTATGAAGTGATGTCTGATTTCAATGTGCTTAGTTTTTGAATGTTGAACTAGATTCTTAACAGTAAAATATGTAGCAGTATTGTCAATAAGAATAGGGGTGTTCAGAAAATTCAAACCATAGTCCAGCATCTGATTTTGAATCCATAGAACTTGTGCACAGCATGCAGATGCAGCAATGTATTCAGCTTCTACAGTGGAGATTGAGACAGTAGTCTGCTTTTTGCATTGCCATGACACTAGCCTTTCACCCAAAAATTGATATCCTCCTGAGGTTGACTTTCTGCTCATGTTACAGCCATCATAATCACTGTCTGTGTAGGCAATCAGATCAAAAGATTTATCCTTTGGATACCAAATTCCCAGGTCTGGTTTTCCCTTCAAATATCTAAAAATTCTCTTCACAGCATTCATATGGGAGACTTTTGGATTTGATTGGAATCTTGCACACACACATACAGCAAACATGATATCTGGTCTTGTTGCAGTAAGGTACATCAGGGACCCAATTTTGGCTCTGTATTCATGTTTATCTACAGACTCCCCCTTTTCATCAGCAATCATCTTTTCTTTGGTGTCCATTGGAATTGAAGCAGTTTTGTATTCATGAAAATTGAACTTTTTCAAAATGTCCTTCACATATTTGGTCCTTCAGCTTTATGTTGAACTTGCAATCCAAGGAAGAAGTTCATTTCTCCCATAGAGCTCATGCTGTATTTGGACTTCATTACCCCTTCAAACTCCATGCAAATTTGTTCACTTGTAGATCCAAAGATGATGTCATCCACATAAACTTGTAATAGAAGCAAATCTGATCCCTTTCTTTTGTAGAAGAGTGTCTTGTCAATGGCTCCTCTTTTAAAACCATTTTCAAGAAGATGATTTGACAGCTCATCATACCAAGCTCTAGGAGCTTGTTGCAATCCATATAGGGCTTTGTTCAACTTATACACCCTGTTTGGATACAAAGGATCCTCCAAACCTGGAGGTTGAGCTACATACACCTCTTCATCAATCTTTCCATTTAGGAATGCAGATTTAACATCAAGCTGGAACACCTTAATGTTCTTTGAGGCAGCATATGCAAGAAAGATCCTGATAGCTTCAAGTCTTGCAACAGGTGCAAAGACTTCCTCAAAGTCTATTCCTTCTTCTTGAAGGCATCCCAGTGCTACAAGTCTAGCTTTATTCTTAATCACCAAACCCCTCTCATCCCTTTTGTTTCTAAAAACCCATTTAGTTCCTATTGCATATCTGTCTATTGGCATATCAACAAGATCCCACACATGTAGGTCTCTGAACTGTGCCAGTTCTTCCTGCATTACCTCCACCCAACTATTGTCTTTTAGTGCTTGAGCAATGTTTTTTTTGGCTCTATTTGGGATAGAAAGCAGGAGTAAAGACAGATGTTTGCAATTTCATAATGACTTCTTGTGACTCTTTCATGCAAATCTCCAATGATGTTTTCAGAAGGATGATTCTTTTCCACATAAGGAGTTTGTACAATCATATCTGTAGACACATTTGTGTGAAGATTTGTTTCATTGAGATCTGGTTCTTCAATGATCAAATCAGTTTCTGCATCATGAAATTCTGGTGCTTCTTCATTATGTTGTCCTGAAGTAGATGCACCATTGTTTTCTAAATTCAGTCTTTGAAGCAGATCTTGAAAGCTTGCAGTAGATGCAGCTTCTTCTTCATTTGCTTGGTTACTTGTGTTTCCCTCATTCTGAATTTGATCATTCTGTATATCTTGATTGTCTTGATTAATCTCAGTATGATCATGTTCAGGACTGTGATTGTTTTCTTGATTATTCTCTTGATCTTGTTCAACAATATCACATGAGGAATTTTTCACAAATGTATATTCCTTTTTCTTTTCTAGCAACCTTTTTTCACAACTCTTCTAAGTCCAATGGTTTTTTCTTCTTCTCTTCAATTTCACTGGTCTTGTAGAATGAGTCATCAAAGTCTTCAGGATAAATCTTGAAAGACCTTATCAACTTTTCATGATCAAACAGCCATGTTGCACCATCAACTGTATTGAATTGATTTTCATTAAAGATGATGTCAGATGATTCTATAACACTCAAATGGTCTTTCACATATACTGTGTATGCTTTTGAGTATGTAGAATATCCAACAAAGAAATAATCAAGAGATTTTGTTTGAAACTTGTTCAAATAATCCCTTGTGTTCAAAGAAAACATTTGCATCCAAAGGGCTTGAAAAACTTGATATAAGGCTCTCTGTTGTGGAATATTTCATAAGGAGTTTTGTTATGCCTTTTGTTGACAAGTACCCTGTTCTGAACATAGCAGGCTGTATTTATGGCTTCAGCCCAAAAAGTAACAGATAAATTAGCATCTTCTATCATGGTTCTTGCAGCTTCAATCAAAGTTCTATTCCTTCTTTCTGCAACACCATTTTATTCAGGAGTTCTAGGAGCTGAGAATTGTTGAAGTATTCCCTTTTCTACACAAAATTCTTGCATAACTCCATTTTTGAACTCAGTACCATTGTCACTTCTCATCATTTTAATCCTCTTATTCAAATTGTTCTCAATCATTGTTACACAACCCTTAATCAACTCTGTAGTCTCGTCCTTGGTACTTAGGAAATAAACCCAAGTATATCTTGAATAGTCATCAATGATGACAAGACAGTATCTTTTCTTTCCTATACTTGGCACACTCACAGGACCAAAGAGATCCATGTGAAGTAATTCAAGTATCTGATCAATTGAGTTGATGATCTTTGGCTTATGAGTAGATTTGTGTTGCTTTCCTTTCTGACATGAACTACAGTGATCTTCCAATTTGAATTCTCTTGTAGGTAAGCCAATCACATGCTCACCTTTCACAAGTCTGTTCATGTTCTTCAAGTTCACATGACGCAGTTTCCTATGCCACAATTTTGACTCATTTTCAGTGGCTTTGGAAACAAAACATTCACCCCCCCTTGAAACAGCTTCTTTCATATTCAATTCATATAAGTTGCCATTTCTTGGTGCCATCATCATAATCATTTCAGGTGGGATTACAAACTCAGGTTTTAGGATGAAACAGTGGGAATAATCAAAACTGACTTTGTAACCCTTATCACACATTTGTGATATGCTCAGTAGATTATACTGAAGACCTTCAACATGAAATACATTATCAAATGAAACTTTTCCATTTGTTAAGATTCCTTTCCCAACAATCTTTCCACCATTTTCATCACTTCCAAATGCTACAGGACCTTCAAACTTTTCTTCATAATTGACAAGTGATCTTTTGCCACAGGTCATGTGCCTAGAACAACCACTATCCATATATCATATGTCATTCAGAGGAGTGGACTTTTCGTGCACAAAAGAAAGAGTTTGATTAGTTGAATGATGAAGTGCAGACTATTTCAGCTTCCAACTCATCAATTTCAGTTTTAGTGGTAGCTTGGGAAGTGAGTGTTGTTGGTTCAGGATCTTCATGAGTGACTTCTATATTGTCTGAATTGTCTGTCTCATAAACACACTCTCTTGGGGTTTTAACAAATGAGGTTGAATTCTGGCATTCTGCTGAGTCAGTGGCATACTCATTTATCACATAGTCCTTCTTTTCAGAGTAGTCTCTCACATCAGCAAGTGTCTCAACCTTAGTTTCAGCCTTAGGTTTCCAAAGGAATCCTTCAGGTTCAAATCCATGTTTAGAAACTTTTCATCACAGTAAGTTCAGTGGGCTTCTTTCTAGGAAAGACACCTCTGTTTCTTGTCTTCTCACTGCTTGACGATCCTTGAGAACTATCAGATTTGACAGATTATGTATCTCTTTTAGGAATGATTCTCAAGGGTTGAAAGTCCTTTTTTACATTTCCCTCATGCTTTATAGGAGATTTACTCCTTTGAGCATGTTTATCCACATGTTTCTTGGCTTTCATTGAAGGCTTCTGGCTTTCTTTATTTAGAACTTCTTTTTCACAAACTTTTCATTTTCCCAGGTATTCATCATACTTCTGCTTGTACACAACAAAGTCTCGTCCAAGCTTGGTTTCATCTGGGATATGAAAAGGCTTGAATTTGAGTCTTTCATTACAAGAGCCTGTTTGATGACCATACTCAACACACTTTTTGCACCAAACCTTTCCTTTGTATTTCTCATGTTCTTTTTCTTTCTTGAATCTTTCACTTGGTCTGGGTTCTTTGAGTCCAATGGTCTTCTGATTCTTTAGACTATCAAAGTTGATTGAGAATGGGACAAACTCCTCAATCTTGATGTCTTGTCTTCCAGTCTTACTTTTTATAAACACAATTTTTTGCATATTCAGTGGTTCTTCATCTTGACTCTCTCTATGTCTTGATTGTCTCTTCTCATATTCTTCTATGGTTTCGATTTCTCCAATATCAAGTACCTCATGATTAGAGAAAATAGGGTAAATTGAAATAAAATTTTTAACATCCACATCTTCTTTCACCATTTTCTTGTTGTTCTGCTTCAACTTTTCCAATAATTCTTTGCTTGGAGGTCTTACAACATAGTAATTAACCTTCTTCTTTTCACATATGTCAAAGGACACATGCTCTCTCTTTATTCTTTCATTATGTTTCTTCATTCTTGATGTGACAGGTGGATACATTTGAAGTTTGTCAATGGATTCTGGTTTCTTGTATCTTCTTCCTCTTTCAGCAGCTTTAATTTCCTCATCAGTGATTTGATCACTCAAATCACTCAAGTCATCTTGATTCAAATCAATTGAATCAAAGTCATCTTCAGAGACTTGAACTCCAGTTGACTTTTCTTCTTTCATATCTTTCTTCACTACAAACTCTCCTTCTTCACTAACCTAACATTCTTATACAAATCCACAAGTTCTTCTTTGTCTAGAAAAACATCTTTGAATTGTTGTAGATATGCATTACTTTTCACTTTATCAACTTTTGGCATAAAGTTGTTGTTGAATGGTGGTGGAACTTCTTTGTACTTGTCTTCTTCCTTTACTTGGTTCAGAATTCCACAGATATTTCCAGTGGAGACCAAGTTCTTCAAGAATTCATTGTCAACTTGCAACTTTATGTTTTGCACATTCTCTTCTATAATCATTTTCTTCAACCCCTCTATTTCAGTTGTGAACCTTTTCTGAGCTCTGTAACTGTTTACACAATCTTCTTCCAAACTTTTCATTCTATCTTCACTTATCAGTTCACTTGCCTCATATGCATTGATAATACTTTGTTTCTTAAAACACTCACTTTCCATTTTGCCTACTTTCATTTTCAAATCATTGATAACTTCAGTTAAATCAATATTAGGAGCAGAATGTACCAGAGATGATGATCCAGACTCTTTCTCAATTATGGCCATGAATGCCACATTTGCTTTCTTGATATCATCTGCAATGTCTTCTTCATGATTGCTCCAATCAAAGTTACCTTCATGCTGTGTTGTTACAGCAACATTTCCTTGATTTCTGATCTGATTTTGGTTGGTTGAAACAGTGTTGTTTGGAACAATTTGAAGGTTTTGGTTGTTGTTTCTCTGAAAACCTTGATTCTGAGGCACTCCTTGATCATGATTGTTCATTTGAGGCTAAAAGTTGTTGAAGTTGGGATTATAGTTGTTGGGATTGTTGTTAAAGTTGTTGTTGAAGTTGTTATTGTTGGGTGGTCTCTGCTGATTCTGTTGATATTGAGGTTGCTGATTTCTTGGTTGGTTTTGAAACTAGTTCATTTGAAAGTTTCTTGGCATGTTATATTCTCTTGAAAAATGACCAGGTTGTTGAAAATTATAGCAAATGGCCTTTGACTTGTCAAAACCAATTCTTTCATTAGGCCCTGATAGGAGTGACCTATCAATCCTGTTGTATAGCCTTTTGCTTCTAAGAGCCAACATGGCTGCTTGCCACTTCAAATCCATGTCCTCCAAGTCATCAGCATCTATCTGCTCAAGATCATCTTGTACCACACTTGTGTGAATCAAATTCTTTGCAACAAATGCATTATATGACTCAGTAAACATTGACAACAAGGCCTGTGTTTCATTGCCTTGACCATTTCCACCACTAGTATGAGGTACATGCCCACTTGCCATTGAGGCAGAATCAGTGTCATCAATCAGTTGCACATTGAATCTTCGCTGGTTTCCAAGATTACTTGTGTTACCACCAACAAAAGATTTTGGAGTATCAACATTATGCTCAACTAGTTCTTCAATAATGGGAATTTGCTGTTGAGTCTTGGTAGTAAAATTTTCCATGGGTGCTATCAATGCATTCGAAACATTGAAGCAAGGCCTTTCCTCTTTAATTTATCTCATTCTCTATCATCTCTATCTCAACTGCCTGAAGGAAGCACACTACATCATCCAATTTCAAATCATTGAAGTTGTGCTTCTGAAGAATGAACTTGCAAGCAGTGTACCATTCGTTTGGCATTGAGTTGAGCAACTTTGTATTTAAGTCAATGTCAGTCATGACATAGTCGGTGGTTCTGACATCATTCACTATTGCTAAGAACCTTTCAAGAATAGACTTTAACCTTTCTCTATCTTTATACTTAAATCTTTCTATCTGTTGTTTCAGTCTCTGCTTCTTGATGTTTTTGAGCTCAGTGTTTCCCTCAAACATCTCAAGGATTGCATCATACATTGCCTTGGTATTGGGATGATGTGCAACCTTGGTAAGTATCTCCCAAGACATACCTAGCTTTAACATTGCTAAAGCCTTCTCATCTACTTTTCTCATTCTCTCTCTAACAGCAGCAGTTGCAGCTGTATTTGCACCTTCCTCAACAGTGCCTTGTGGACCATTCTTGATGGAGTTCCACATATCAACATCATTATAGCAAACGGTTGCTTCAAACAAGACCTTCCATTTTGTGAAATTTTCCTGTCCATACATTCTAGGAATCTTGTTAGTAGATACTTCTTGTTCTTCAAAACCAGACATTTTTGAGAAATCAAAAATAGTTTCTTTGTAAAAACAGAGTTAAAAAATAATCAGATCTGAAAACCAGTTGTTCAGATCTGAGTGTCTGATGCGATTATAACAAGATTTTTTATATAAAAATTAAAGCTTTAAACAAGATAAGGAAGAGAAAACACCAAATGATTGTAGATCTGGAAGAAAAATGAAGAACAGAGCTGTTGACGTCACTTTTCAATGAAACAGTGGTCTGCTTACGTCATCTTTCTTCAAATCTTCAATCAGCAACAAGAATCTTTCCAAAATAGCAGCAACAAGCTCTGATACCACTTGTCAGGTCCCCGATTTCAGCTGGATCTTACTCAAATCATGTCATAACTCACACAAATAGATGTGTCGACAAGGGATTTAATGATAGGTTGCTATATTTAGAAAGATTACTGTTTTTTAAAGGCAGCATCAGTAACAAACAGGGTAGTTGCAATTAATAATCAAAGGTAACTAACACACACATGATTCACTCAAAAGATTTCCATTTATATAATGTTCATCATTCAAATGGTAATCGATTTAGGGTTTCTTGAAGGAAAGTTTATCCGTACTATTCTAGGACAGCCGTCACTTTCGAGAAATATTCTTTCTTATCTAAAAAGTGTAAAGGCTCAAATCCGTAGGAGGCGTGCCCTAAATTATTCTATTTATAAGGCTGCTATCCTAGGACGGCTGTCATTCCTTCTAGAAACCCCAAATGTAAATACATATTCAAATTACATATTCAGAATTATTCTAAGTGTAAAACAAGTCTTCCGGGTAGGCTTTGCAACAATATTGATTTTCCGAGTAGGCTGTGTGCTCTGCCATCCTTCAGCACTTGGTAACATAGAAGTGTGCCCAGGATCAGTATCCGGGTAGACTTTACTTGAAGAGTATTTTACCAAGTAAAATACTCACCGGGTAGACTTCAATCTTCTTGACTTTGCCAGACTTTCCCCGACAAACCCTTACGAGCAACCTTGTTCTTCGATGGTCCATTCAAATCTTTGCTATAAAATAACTTATTAGCAAAGTGTACTTGGCAACACTGTTCCTTGCTTGAGTTGAACCTTGCCCGATGTTACTTAGAAATATTCCATTAAAACATCAAGCCTACTTGGACCACAATTATTAATGAATACATTGCCCGGTCTTCCAATCACTTGGCTTCATGAGCTTGGTTAGCCAAAAGCTTACTCGGGAGTGAACTTTACTTGGCTTTGAAGAACATACTTGCTTGATAAAGTGAACCTTGCCCGGATTAGCATAAACTAGTGAACCTTGTCCGGTAATACATTAATTTGCAAACCCTGCTCGGATATCCACTAAAGAAGACTTCTTGAAGATAACCTTGCCCGATAGACAAAATATCGTATCCGGCTAAGTAAAAGCTTGCTCGGAGGTCTAAGGTGTGCCCGGATCCATAGTTAGCGAATTCTGAGGAGGTTGAGAAGATTCCAATCTTCCATATATCTCACTTTGGTCAAATCTTTGACTCAACACATTCCACTTCGTCACATAAACTGCATTCCCATCCAACCCTTAAACCATCGGCATAGCAACTTTCTTGCTAGTTGATTGCTTCTTCTTGGAAACAACCAAACCCTACTCTTTTTCCCCTTCCACACTTGGACCTTGATCTTCGGCAACCAGAACATCATCACTAACCTCAACTGATTCATGAGAGGATGATTGGCCAGAAGACTTCAACAAACACCGTGTGGAACGACGAGTGGAAGCCTTAGGACCAGCAACCTTGGTGAACTCTTTAACATTCGGAACTCCCACATACCCAGCATCTTCAAACCGACCCTCTTTTCCTCGAACCACAAAATCTTCCCCAACAACAGCCACAACATCCGCGAACCCAACATCGCAAGTATCATCACTCTTCAAGAAGTCCAAAGCTGACATAACTACAAACACAAGGGAAACCCATTAACAAACATATCAACAATATAAAGCAAATACGGGATAAACAAACGCATACACTATTATCCCTAACAAGCACGGGATCCCGATTAGGCTTATCCCATAATTTGCTTATTCCTAATAACACAAGAAGGTGTTCGGGAAGAGGACGAAGACGCGATGGACATTTCCTAATAGACTTCAAAAAGGCTTCATTCAACTCCGATTCAACCGGCTCCGGTTCGTTTAAAACAGCCTCGGGTTGTCTCCAAACGGATTTAAAAGGAAGGATGGAGTCGGAAATAAAGAAAAAACGGTCCTTCCAAGAACGAAGGGCTGTAATCGTTGAAGAAACTAAACATGTATCAACTTTAGTGAGTTCGAAAGTTTACCAATCGGCGTTTTTCGCTAAGCGAAAGAAACGGCGAAAACTCAACAATGACGGATCATACCTTAAGGCTCTACATAAAACCTCAAAATGTAAAACTCTAGCAAGCCCTAAGGGGTGAATCTGACAGAACGAAACACGGTAATACTCCAATACATTAAAAACAAAAATCAAAAACGGATGCCAAAGATTTGAAAATTCGAAATGACGAAAATAAAGGGCAATAAAACCCGCCGGACAATGATCTATGTACTCGTCGGCAGGCGGAGCAATCAGTTTAAACTTTAAACCTATACCCCATTCAACACAAAATGATTCGACCTCTTCCTGGGTTAATCGGGAAAAACTGGCCGACAAATCTTTCTTAGCAACCATAATTTTGAAAGGAAGAGGAAAGATCGAAACTAACCTGGTGAAGGGATTGAAAACTTGAATGTGTTTGGAGAGTATTGTGAAAGCTTTAAAGAAAAAACTGAAGGAAATGAATAGTTATCACTATTGATAACTATTAATAAAAAGCAGTTATTGGGAACCGCAACCTGATGTTACCATCAAATCAACTGTCTTGTCAAAATTTCAAAAAATAACCAAAACTGAACAAAGCCTCGAAGCTTGCAAGCCTCGAAGCCTTTAAGCAATAAACAAAATGTGTGAAAAAGTCAGAAGCCCCTTTTGCTTACCTCTCAAACACCTCTGACTTGGGGCGCTGATGACGGGGGTAGCCCAAGGAATTAATAGGATGGTTTCCACACATTAACGCTAAAAAGGTTAAAAGGTTAAAAGCTTCGTTTCCCGCCCAAATTTATGTAAACAAGTACCCACGTGCTACAATACGATGTCAACTCACTATTCACATCATTGTTCCCTTTGAGCAAGGGACATGCTCTGATAAAATATTATTATTTTAATCATGGAACAACGGTCCAAAGCTTCCCGCCCATAAAGGTCAACTCTCTAAGCAAACTGGAGGTGAATTAGTTTGTACACTAGACAAAAGGCTTGGTCTATCCTTCTATATAAAGATGACTTAGCCATAAACAAGAGGACAACAGATCTGGAGTTAACATATATTCCTTGATCTTCTCTTTTCTCTTAAGAAATAAACACCTTGCTTATTTCTTTCTTACTTCACAAACACCATAGCTTCACCAAGAACTTCATCCAAGAACCGATTCCAAACATCACGGTTCTGGATCCTCGGTGAACTATAACAACCAACAAAAACTAGTGAACCTCCTTCTACGTTTTGCAAACGTAGAGGGACACCACGACCTGCGTTAGGTTAACCTGAACCCTTGAAGCTTGTCAGCCTAACCAGTCCATTCACTATCCTTGGTCTTATCTTTGTTGTAGAAACAAGTTTTAAGTCAGAATTATTCAAATTGGGCCCCTATTTGGGGTTTTGATTGCCGTAGTTTTGATATTCAATTCGACAAATTAGGGATATTGAGTTTAATTGTATATAAACGGAAGTGCTTTCAACCCAATTTGGGGTGCAATTAGGGTTCTTAAGTCGTTTGGCAGAACATATGATGGTGGTGGTTACCGGAATTTTGGTGGTAACAAAATGCCGCCGCCACCGGCGATTAGATGTTCTTCGTGGAGGGAACCATATGAGTTGATAATCACAAACGAACAAAGAGATCATGATGTTCTTGCCACAGTCGTTGTGGGGATCTATGGTGGAGATTGTATTATGGTGATTTGGGTCGTGGTTACATGTGGGTGTGCTGATGGTGGGGTGGGTGGAGTGACACATCATTCAAAAACACAACATCAGGAAAAAAAACTAGCGTCATAGTCCGTTCGCGAGAGAGTAACGAAAACAAATAGGATTAAAGTTGGGAGTGTTGCGTAATACGTACAAAAGTGAAAATTGAGAGTGTTTTCAACCAATAGGTGAAAATTGGGGATATTAAAAACCAATATCCCTAAATAAAATGTGAAAGAAAATAAATCTCGGGTTCTCTCTAAAAACGCTTACTTTATTAACAAGTCTTTAGTTACAATCGCCCCACATTTTGTCCTTGGGGATTGAGGTCAATGACATCCACAGCCTGCTCATCAATCAGTCCTTCGATGTAGTGGTTCAATCTATGAACAATGACTTTGAACTCTCCACCAGTCAACTACCATAGTGTTCAAATTATAATAATACTAGTTTTAATTCTCCTATTATGGAGTTTTTTATATTATTCATTTTTAATATTTATATGTTTTCTAAGATTTTATTTTTATTTATTATAAGAAAATTAATAATATACTTAGGCTTTAATAATGAAATGATTTCACAAATAGATGAGATATTATAACTCGGTTTAAAAGCTATCTGGGTTTAGTGAGACTCATTACCCGCTTATTATTTATATATTTTTTTGGATTTAATTTTATTTATTCTCAAGAATTTAATACTATACTTATGATTTGATGATGAAAGAGTTTCACAAATAAATGAGATGTTATAACCTGGTTTAAAAGATATTTTGGTTTGGTGAGACCCATGACCCGCGTATATTTTTTTACTATAAAATTGATTCTTATTTACAAATAAAATATTTTTTTTTAAAAATCAGATATTAATTTTTATTATATTCATATTTTATAGAATTTTCATATCAAATATTTTATAAGATTATTTTTTTAATTTAATGAAACGTTATAACCCATTTAAGATAACACATTTAAGGGATATCTGGGCTTGATGAGACACACATCCATTAATTCGGGTCAAATGAAGCAGAAGCCTCAATTTATAAATAAATCAATCCGGTGGCTTGAGTACGTTGTTGTTTTACATTATTCTTTTATAATATTTATATATATATTCTGGATTTTAATTTTATTTATGGTAATGAAGTTAATAATATACTTTGGATTCGATGATGAAAGGGTTTCACAAATAAGTGAGATATTGTAACCCGGTTTAAAAGTTATCTGGGTTTAATGAGACCAATGATCTGCCTTTTTTGTTACTATAAATGTGTTTCTTAATTATTAATAATATCTTTTTTTAATCGGATATTAATTTTTAGTATATCCCTATTTAATAGAATTTTCATATGAAATATTTGGTAAGATTAGTTTTTAATTTAATGAGATGCTATAGCCCGTTTAAGGGCTATCCGGTTTTGGTAAGACCCATACCTGTGAATTTGGATAAAATGCATGAGAAGTCTCTATTTACAAATAGAGCAATCTGGTGGCTTGATAGAATGTAAGGAGCAACCAATGAGCTTTTAAAAGTTTCGTTTATATATATATATATATATATATATATATATATATATAGGATGGGGTTAGAATAAGAAGTGAGTTATTTGTAAGAAGTGTGAGAAGTAATATCGGGTGTTGGATGTGATCATTTGATGGTGGATATTGTTAGTGTGTTTTTTGTTCGGTGTGTTTTATTTTTTAAGGGTAAAAAACACTTCTTACACTTCTAGGATAGTTTTACTTCTTATTTTAACCTTGCTCTCTCTCTCTCTCTCTCTCTCTCTCTATATATATATATATATATATATATATATATATATATATATATATATATATATATATATAGAGAGAGAGAGAGAGAGAAAGAGAGAGAGAGCAGTTACTGTACGCTAATGTCTTATCGTACGATAGATACACGACAACTTCAAGCGTCCGATCATAATTTCAAAGCACGGGCCTAAATTCTAATAAAAGGGTAAGATCGTCAAATAATATCCCTCAACATCCCTAAAATCACTCCAAAAAATAATCAAACTGAATCCAACGGCGATTAAGCGTACTCATCAACTACCCTAAAATCAACTAAACCACACTAGACGCGGAACGAAGATGGAGAAATCGAAGAACCCTAAATCATATGCTTTGAGAAAGGAACGAAGATAAAAACCAAGATTGACCTTAGATTACTGACAAATCAGGTTTTATGATTCATGTAATCGTTTTAGGGTTTAATTATTGTAAAAATGTAACCGTTGATTTTGTAAGTGTTTGACAAGTGTTTGTATCATTCTATATTTTTCTATTGACATTATGCTTTAATTATGGACTTAAGCGTTGTACAAGCGTTTTGTGATTGTGTTAATCTGGATATAGTCTTAAGCGTTTACAAAGCGTTTTATGATGATTGTATATTGTTTATATATGCAACTAATTCTGGATATGGTCTTATGCGTTTTATAAGCGTTTTATGGTGACTGTAGCATCTGCAACTATGCAATTAATTCTAGATATGATTGTAAGCATTTTATTATGATTGTATCATCTGCATCTATGCAATTAATTCTGAATATGTTTGTAAGCATTTTATTATGATTGTGTCATCTGCATCTATGCAGTTAATTCTGGATATGGTTGTAAGCGTTTTATAAGTGTTTGTGATGATTTTATCATCTGCATGTGTGCAAATTAATCTGAATGTAGTCTTAGGCGTTTGTTAAGTGTTCTATGTGTGATTCAATTAAAGGTAAGAAGCCAGGGGAGAATGATATTAAACGAGAGAGTGTTGATGAGAATACTAAACAAGTTGATGCCGGAGTGAAAAAGGTTAAAACAAAACATATTGAAGCAAACTCTGATTCAGACTTTAGAGCTCCAATCAACAAGTTGTTAGCAAAGCGAAAAGATGTAGAAGACAGTAACTTTGACTCGAATTTTTAATGACCAAAGAAAAAGTTGTTAAAGAAAAGAAGCCAACTGAGAGGATACAAAGGAAACATATTGTTGAATTTATAAAAAAAATTTGCGAGTGAGATGTGCACCATTTAATATTGTTGATGCAGCTAATGCAATGAACTCTGAACAAAAGCTTGTTTGGAAGCAATGGGTTTTGGGTCAATCTTAACAATACAAGTAAACCAAACTCCATCAATGTTGGGACATTGGTTGCTGATGACTATGATCAACGTTTTAATGAATTGAACATTGGCAACCGTGTTATTAAGATAACACTAACAAAAGTGCATGAAGTGTTGGGGATACCAATGTGTAAAATACAAGTTTTAGACAAGAGTAGACCAAGATTGGGGGATGATACAACTACAGATCTCTTCAAAAATAAATTCCTGGCTGCAAGAATAAGTATAAAACATGTGAGAGAGAAAGTGACTGAAGATTAAGGAGTTGGTGACTTGTTTAAAATTAATTTCCTTGTGTTGTTCAACACATGTATTAGATTTATAACAAAATCAACAACAATCAATCAACGATTCGTCACCGCAATCGAGAAACTAATATTCCAAATGTGGACTGGTGCAGCTATGTGATTGAAACCTGAAGATGACAAAGGAAGACTGGACGGATATCAATTAACAATAAAAAGGTCCAATCACCTTACTTGTGATGCTTTACACACATGAGTACCAAAAAAGATATGGTCCATTTTGGGCTCTCGTCACAACATGACCTGCAGTCAACTGCATAACAAAAACAACTCTTGCCAAGATGGAGAGATACTTATATTATAATGGCCAACCTTTAGAAGATGATGCTGAAAATGATGAACATGAGGAATACGCTGTTGCGTATGAGAATGTTGAAACGCTTGGTGTGGCTGCTGATGTTGGAACTACAAACAAAGCAATGGAAGAGACTGCAACTAATGTTGCTGATGTTGGAACTACTGCTGGTAAAGTTGGTGTTGCAGTTGCTGGTGAGACTGCATCTACTGGTGAGACTGAAAATGATGAAAACTATGTAGAGAAGACAATTTCTGAGGCTACTGCTGCTAATACTGTTGGTGTTGCATCTGCTGATAACCTGCAGATAAAGAGAAATCTGCTGATAAACCTGCAGATACAGTTAGTGAGGTAGTTGCTGGTGACAAACGATGCATCAGGCTAATGCAAATGGTGAGAACCAAAACCATGGTAAAAAAACTTGTTATTTTTCATCTAAAACTCTCTCATTTGTATTTCATCGAATGCTACATTTATAACAAACGTTAATATATAATCAAACAGATGGGCAAAGTGAAACGGAAACATAAACATATAATGCCGATCACACTGCCGAAGGAGAATTTGATGATGATGATGATATGTATTCACATTTGAATTTGCAAATGCCATTGGGAACACACACACAAGAGCTAGTTAACTTATATATAACCCCACTACAGCTGCCTAGGATATCTGCTTACCTACCACCAAAATAAACAAAGGAAGAGAAGGTGAGACATTTGATTAATTGAAATATCTTAAATTATTTAATAACTGTATTTTCATTTTACAGTCTTGGGATAAGGCAATGGATAAAAAGTTAAAGAAATTTGATAAACTTTGCTCATAAATAAATGAATTGGTCCGTGAAGGAAAGGACAATCATCCATCAAATCACAATATCTTTGCTAGGTGTTGTCAATGAGAAAACAGATTCAATAGACTATTAAAAACAACTTACTCCTTATTTCGGTTAGAAAACAATCTGATTCTCTTTTAATTTTCGACCATATATATGTCTTTGAAAGTTCCCACTTCTTATACAGTTGCTGCAATTAATTCAGTTCTTCAGATGTTGTTGGTGATTCAGTGGTTGGTTCATATGCTGTGGTTGGTGATGCAGTGATTGGTGATGAAGGTATTGGTACTATTATAGTTATACTTACACTAAACACGCTCAACAAACGCTTGTATCTAAATTTTTAATCACAGAGGTGCCTGAAATTTATAACCTAGCTGACGAAAAGAAAGAATCTGGTGCAAATGTTGATGATGCAGTGGTTGGTGATGAAGTTGTTACTACAGGGGTTAAAGGGGCTCAAGAAGGTATATATTTATATTTATAAAAACTTCTTTTATACACCTAAAAAGCTCATATTATTATTTAAAATTTTATATGACAGCGATGGCTGTCGTTGATAATGCAACTGAAGTAAACAAAGAATCTGGTGCAACTAATGATGATGAAATTATAGTAGCAGAACTAGAAGGTAATAATAAACTTGATGTAGTTGTTACTACAATACTTGAGTGGGATAAGGAAGGTATTTAATTATAGTTAAATTTCTTTTCATACATATTGAACGCTTATTAAATGCTCATGTTATTATTTTTATATTTTAAATGAAGGATACACAAGTTGGATCAAAAGGAGACCAAATAGAACATACTGTTGCAAATGCTCCAGTGTGTAGTGAAATTTCTAAAGAACCTGAAGGTATCAAATGTTTTTTACATTTTCATTTATAAAACGCTTATTAAATGCTCATAAGTATTGCTTTACAAATTCTGGAGCTATATCACTTGTAGATGATATGGTGCATGTTCATACAAATGCTCATGCGTCTAGTGCAGTTATTAGTGAACAAAAAGGAGGTGATTTCAGAGATGATGTTGACCTCTGAATATTGATGGAACTTTTTAAGATATCATAGGTAAAACACAAAAAGCCTATTTATAGAAGAAATTTCGTAAACTGATACAATGACTTCTCCTTTTTGTTTTTCAGTTAGTAAAGTTGAAGAGAAAAACCAAGAATTAAAAATCAACACCGGTTTGTCTCCAAGTGAAAATTTCGTAACACCGACATAAACCTTAAAAATGATTCCCAAAATTACATCTCCTGTATCATCATTACAAGAACATGAAAACAAAGGTTTGGTGAAAGAAGAAAGAAAGAGAAGGTTAGCTCATGCGTTGAAATTACCATATCTTTTAAGAGAGGTTGACATATCACATGTGTGACAGAAGATGAAAAAATAATTTCAAAGTATATATATTTTTTGTCTTTAAGACATATGGGAAGAGATTTTCAAGTCTACTTACACAGATTCATTTAAGGTAATTTTTGAGAGTTTTTGTCCTGGTTTGTATTTAACAACAACTGCAATGGATGCATTCTGTGAACTGATGAACTATGAAGAAAAGAAAAAATCTGTAGTATCACCATTCAGGTTCTTCGCTACAAGCAATTTGCTGGTATGATTTAATCTACCTATTGACTTTAAACTCTTATAAAACGCTTGAACATCTACATTTGAATTCTTGTGCAGACAATAGGGGTGTGCAAAAGAATCCGAATCCATATCCAAAATATCCAAAAATCCGTATTCGAACTATCCGAAATTTCGGATATCCAAAAATTCGGATTGGGATTGCAATTCTGAGATTTTTCGGATAATTCGGATATCCGAACTATCCGATATATTAAATTTGATATTTTTTTTATTTTATTTTATATACTAACTAATAAAGTAATCAGAGAGAACCCTAATTCTAAACATAAACCTATGGCCGCTCTCTCAATCTCCATCTCATGCTCTCTCGATCTTTCTAGTCTCCACGAGACATGGTGTTGACCACCCCCGGTCTCCATGACCGCCACCACTTCCAGCCCTTGTCTACATTAACATTAATAACAATTATGTTGACATCGTCTTGTCTTTGCACACGAGTTACATTATATATGTCAATGGCATCCTCTTTTCCCTAGTGGCTCTTGCTCTGAAACTTTGTCAATTATCTGTTCTTTGACCTCAATTTAGTAAGGCATAATTTTGTTAGCATTAGGTGAATTTGAAATATGAGCGATGCTTTGTTTGTTGGATTGAAATATTCTTTTTTTTTATTTTCGAATATTCGAACTTCGGGTATCCGAAATTTCAGATACGGGTTCGGATAGTGAAATCCACTATCCAAAATGTTCGTATATCCGAAACTCTGGATATCCGGTTTTGAACACCCCTAGCAGACAAGTGACCATTATGATGAGGCAGTTGGTCACACAGAAGAACAAAGACACGAAGTGTTTACGGAAAACATTGAAAAACAGATGATGAGGAGTGATATCAAATCAATGAAGCAAGTTGTTATATTTCTCATGCCAATTCTACAAAAGGATCACTTCTATGTGGTTTCTTTCAATCTTCAAACAGTATTGGTAGAGTTGCTTAACAACAATGCAAATAAGAAAATACCACCCGCTAAAAAGTTTAAAAGGCCAGAAGACAAAGACATCGACCAAAAGACTTTTTAAAGAAAGATACAATAAGAATCATGAAATCCTGGTAAACGCTCAACAAACTCTCAACAAAAATTTACAACTCCTATATTTTTTATAAATTTGTGATATACTTAAAAATGTTTTTCGTTTTTTTAGAGAAACGTCTTTTACATGTATCTTAACAAAATCAATCACCCCATTGCTGATCGAATCCAAAAAGCTATAATCAATAGATTAAGGATGACATGGAGAACAACCGAAAATGGAGTAGATTGTGGAGTTTTCTCTATGAGACACATGGAGACATATGATGGGAAGAAGCCGTGGGGGTGCAGATTTTACAAGGATTAATGTCCTAAACAAGTAAATCAGATAAAAAAGTTGAGGGCAAAGTATTTGAGCAAAATCCAACTATCGGATCTCAACCAGAAAAGAGATACTCTTATCGAGAAGGCGCATGCATTTCATGAAAATAACAACACTACTTTATCCAGGACGGAGTTGATTGCTGAACTATAAAGGCAACAACTAATTGGACTTGTTAGCATTTTGTTATGATGTA
This sequence comes from Bidens hawaiensis, assembly GCF_021521415.1. Classification (NCBI taxonomy): domain Eukaryota; kingdom Viridiplantae; phylum Streptophyta; class Magnoliopsida; order Asterales; family Asteraceae; genus Bidens; species Bidens hawaiensis. Next base: position 1,920,263 of record NW_027491244.1, read on the forward strand.
TATTTTGCAACAACAAAATTGATGTCTTTAACACAACATCGGAATATTATTATTACCAAAACACACATCACTAAATGATAAAAAAAACATAACAAACGCTCATAAAACGCTCACCACATAAATCCACTCACACACACTAGGTAAAAACAAAATAAAAAAGACAAAACACATGTAGGTTCACGGACCAAAACAAAATGAAAAGACAAAACACTTGAACAACGCTCACAACTGTATACTCACGGGTAAACATAAAAAAGTGTGAGAACATAAGTATGAGATGCTTGTATACACTCACAACTGTATTCTAAATTTTATCCACAACATAAGTCTCCCCCACGCTTGTAACACACTCGGAACAAAAAAGACAAACATTTAGACTCACTAACACGAAAAAAACTGTAGCAGGTTTAAAGCTATTTTTTAATCTAGTTTTATACAGAACTTAATTACATTTATTACTACCCACCTGCCAAAAATTGGGAAAAGATTTTTATGACGATAGCCTACATCAAATCAATTACATTAAATTACTCTATGTCAACTACCAAAAATAAAAAAAAAAAATATACTACGCTTAAAAACGCTTAAGAATTCATAAATGACATTTATGGCTACTCAACTTATTTGGAAAAAAAAAATTTCTGTGATGATGATAGCCTACATCCAAATTAATTGACATTGAATAACTCTATCTCAACTACCAAAAATTGAACTTTATATCTATATATTTCACATATGTTTTGTTATTCAGATCACACAAAATGCTCAAAAAACCTAAAAAACAAAAAAATGTATTCATGTTATAGAATCGTGAAGAGCATAGTCAAAGCAAGGTTGGGTCTAAAGAAGTTGAAAGATGAGAAGTTTCTCACCGCCATTCAAGAAAAAAAAAACTATGTGCTTAAAGAGAAATCCAAAACTCATGATGCATATAATGAACTCATGTTACAACCAGATAGTGATTTCAAGGCAAAAGCTGTTGAGAACCTGAAACAACAGACTTCATGCTACGACTCACTGTATGGTACTTTGGTTGACACGGTTTTTACGGTGTCAAACAACATGGATTTACCGGAAGTTGGGCGTGAGATTATCAAGAACAAGGAGTGATGGGGTCTGATAATGTTGATAAGGTATTCACCGGCTTATTTTATTTCTCTTGAAATCTCTTTGATCTCCTATTCTTATCACTACCAAACTCTTATATTGGAACAGTTATGATGCTCACCGCAACCTCTTTTCCCCATCGATCATTTATATATCTTTTAGGGAGTTTCTTAACTTGATACATATTCATGATGTAGAAAATATGTCGACATAATAAATCATATTGTTCAAATCTATTGCAAGAGCATGTTGTTGTAGACTCTTCACCAAATTCACCGTCCTTTCTTAAACACAACCTAAAAAAACAATGAAAACGCTCGGATCAATTAGTTTAATATTAAACAATTTTAAAACCCGCTTATTAAACGCTCATTAAACTCTCATAAGTACGTCAAAGAATCCAGGAATATACGCATTAAAATCCCATATTTTACACCTCAAATAACCTCCTTCTTTTTCAGAAGCACTGAATTATGAAATACCACCAATAGTTTCATTCATTTCATCTTGAACATCATTAAAAATAAATCTTGTATATATCCTAAAGGCTTCCCTTTCAAGATAACTTCTGGTTTCTAAGTCAGGATACGTGTACCTACTGTCATGATCACACCGCCTGCCATTGTATCTCTGTATCTCCATACAAAAATCAAAATGGTTGAAAAACTCAACTAGTGTTAACTAAGAATTTGTAGATTGACCGAAAAAATGTTTTCCCTCTCTGATCTTGATGTTGTACACATCAATCCAGACAAAGGTTCGTCTCTATAAAAAGGAGGTATCCAATCAAATTCGATTTCATACATATCAGTAAGCCATTTATTCTTGTCAAGCTCAAATTCAACCATTATCGCATGCCATTTCTCCTCAAATTCAGAAGGACTAATTAAATCCGTCCACATAGTATCATATATCCTACGCTTAATATCTTTGTTATTACATAAATAATCTCCCACATGATAATAAATGCTAAATGCTTTTAAACCGCTCATGACCAAAATATACTACTATGTTACGCTCGTAAGATGCTCACACATTGAACTCCAAAAATAACTATCATGATAAAACGCTCATTATTTACACTAATGAAACATTTAAATCAAATACAGCTAAGTTTACCTTGTTAGCAACTTTCTTCATGATGAGCCACATACATAACCTATGCCTTGTATTAGGAAACACAAATGCAATAGCTTTCTTTATAGTCGGGTCTTGATCAGTAACAATAACCTTTGGTGCACTACCAAACGACTTAAGTAACTTTTGCAATAACCATGTGTACGATTCAATAGTTTCAGACGCTAATAAACCAGCACCGACAGTCATAGTATGACAATGGTTATCAATTGCCGTGAATGGTACAAAAACCATCCTATACCTGTACATAAAAAACATATTTATACTTACAAAAAACACAAAAACTAATACAAGAAATTTATATTGCAACTGTATGGATCAATAACTTACTTGTTAGTCTTAAATGTAGCATCAAAAAAATAATATCCCTAAATGCAAGATAATCACTCTTTGAAATCTCATCAGCCCAAAAAACACGAATTAAATCACCATTGTCATTAACATCATGAAATGCTCATACAACTAGCATGAATAAAAATGAATATAAACCTCAACACTAGCATGTTATGCTCGTAAAACACTCATATTCTAAAACAGCAAAAGCAATCACGTTAACACGCTCATAATACAGCTCATTCAAATAGCATGAATAAAAATGAATATCAACCTCAACACTAGCATGTTACGCTCGTAAAACACTCATATTCTAAAAAATCAAAAGCAATCATGTTAACACGCCCGTAATACGCTCATACTATAAACATCAAAATCAATCATGTTAACACACTAGTAATGTGCACACGCTCGCAAACTAAACTAATCAATATCATGTGATTGCCATATAACACTAACATGCAGAAGTATGCCCGATTAAAACATACTATACTACTAATGTCGATTAGTTTAAACAGACCAAACACTTACATTCACGATCGTCTTCCATTTCAAAACCCTAGATCAAAAATCGGTTGAAAACTGGTTCGTATACTCAATTGATTTAATTTTGGTACAAAAAATTGGTTCATAAAAAACAAATAGATTTTGATTAAGCTAAATATCAGGATCGTAACCGTTTATACGCAAATTACTAAAATTAGATTACGTATCAAAAAGACAATCGTACCCTTTCCGCTGAATATATACAGAATCTTCTCAACTGAACGCAGCTGAATCGAAGGTATAGATCGATGCTCCCAGATGTCGTGTACGTTTTGTACGATAAGGCATTAGCGTACTGCATCTTATATATATATATATATATATATATATATATATATATCTATATATATATATATATATGTGCAAGGTTATAATAAGAAGTAGATTTTTTCTAAGAAGTGTAGGAAGTGTGTTTTCACCATTAGATCTAATAAAACACACGACACAAACACACTTTCCATATCCACCGTCAAATTAACATATCTAACGTACCAGATTACTTTTTACACTTCTTGGACACACTATATATATATATATAAGATCTTTGGCGCGCTACTTCCCGAGACGTAAGGGAATGTTTAGTGCCTGATGGTATGTTTTTCAACCCCGCAATGTGTACTCAGTGTCTGTCTTTCTACGAAAGCATATAATTGATTTATAGGTGGGTTTGGAACCATACCTTTATGATGCAGCGTACAATGAGAATCCGAAGGCTAAACATGTTGATTCTTGGAATACCCGTGAAAATCCTTCCCAAGCCCCCAAATTCAACCCAAAAGTCAAGAATTTGAAGAGTCAAAAGTTTTTTTTATTAATTCTGATCAATGATCAGTCACATTACATTCATAACATATTAATAGAGATGCCAAAATAGGTTTGGGCTAAAATAAACAACTAAAGGCCCAACAACAGCCCAAAACAAAACACAAAAAGTAGACGAAAAACATAAAAGTGGCCCAAAAGTGTATCTAGAGGCCTTATTTCAAAAACATAAACGGGATAACCCTCCTATGGCGGTTTCCATAATGTGGCCCACGTTCCAACGGTCGTTTTGACTTGTAGAACCCCTGAAACGGAGGCCCGTAGCCCAAGTTAAGCCCATTTTCGTGAAGCCCCTTTTGAAGCGCGATCTTGGGCCTCCAGAAACATAATGGCCTGGTCTTCTATACTTGGGCCCACATCATTCCCCCTAGATAGAAAAAATTTGACCTCGAAGCAGTAGCACCCTCATCATCAGTGTAGGTTCCCAGCCGGATCTACACGGAATATCTCGTTCTACGTAGGTGCGGAATCCCTACGTAAGACGTTACGAGCGTAGAAGACGATACACGTTAACACGATCAAACACACGTTACAATAAACAAAGACACGTTGTATTGCAACTGGAAACACGTGATTCACTGATCACCGATTACACAAAACTGAATAACTCGTAAAAACTAAAACTTTTACTCGTCAACTGATCTAGCCGTAACCTAGCAGTTTATATAACACGACAACTTCGCCTAGCATGTTTAGGCGAAGTTGTCCCTTACTTCGCTTGTTCCACAAGTTCGCCTATATCAGCGAACTTGTGAGAACTTCGCTTACATCAAAATACAAATCCAACTAACTCGATTACAGACACTAGACACTGAACTACTGACATCATGTACCAACAGACTCCCCCTTGGCAGTAGCTTCATATCTCTATCTTCAAGCACATGTCTTGTAATCTTCAACAATCTTGTATCTTTCATCTTCAAGCATGAACTCCTTCTCGTATACAAACCGAAACAACTCTTTGATATTTCTTCGCTTCTTCTTTCCAAGCAGGAATATAAAATATTTTCTTCTCGTTCAGCACCTGCAGATCAGCTTGAGACAAATTCACCAAGTGCATTGGATCATACACTCTCAGCAGCTCTTGTTCATCTTCATTCTCCATTACTGCTTCAGCTATTTCACAATCAACATACCACCACTTCAAATCTTTGAGCACATCTTTGGGCATTTGTTTCATCGGCACTTCTTTTAAGTACCGGATCGGCTTATACTTCATGATCATCCAAGGCTTGCCATCTGCTCTCATCCTTCTATCTTTATCTTCAATAAGTTTTCCTTTCTGTGGTTTCAACAGCTCGAACTTTTTCTCCTTTATACTTTCCTTCCAAACAATCTTTCCAATGACCCTAGCCATGTTATCATCACTCCTGTTTATCAACCCCAACCTGGCTAAGTCCTTCACTTCACACTCAGGCAACGTATTCAACGATCTCAACAGTCTTTTGAAGTACTGAACCCCATCATACCTTTTAATCACAAAGAGCCTCAACTGCTCATCATATAACCAGCATATAATCCCCTTTTTCGATTCAGCATAACCCCTGATGTTGTAACTTTTCTTGAACATAGTAGGGACCGCCGGTTTCTTAGTCTTTACGAACCACTGAGCGTAGCCTTCTTTCCATCTTGGCTGCTCCTCCCATTCCGTCTCATCGCTTCCCATATCTTGACCCATATCTGCCTTATCAACTTCCGGAATCTCGTGCTCAACGTTCTCCTCCACAATCTCTCCTTCTTCAATCTCACTATCAATGACAATCTCAGCCCCTATCTTCTCTATCTCCTCCATCGGTAACACATCCTTATCACCTATAACATCATCTAACACCTCCTCAGTATCCACAACCACCACATCATCACCCCCTGAATCGCCAACTGCACTCGTTGACTCCCCCTGAGATGTGGAAGTCCCAAGAGCTTGTTCAGTTCTTGGCAACTCTCCACCTGCACCTTTCGATGCATTGGGATCATCGTCTTGATCATTACGATTCTTCGTCCTCAGCTCATCACCCTTACAGCTCGTCTCCCCCTGAGATGCCAAGAACTGCTTCAAGGCATCAATTATTTTGCCAGGTTCGATCAGCAGGGACGACTAAATCTGATTCTCTGCAACGAGGCGCTGAATAGCATGGGTCTGGATAACATTTACCCTTGATTGTTCTGCCACGACCCGTTCAAGCGCTGCTATTCGTTCCGAGTCGGATAAGGTTGCATCGAAATCAAACCTCAGATTTGATATATCTTGAGTGTACTGAGGAGGGATTTCCAATGTAACCGGGACCTCAGAAGTAGGCGTTAACGTAACCGCAGGTGGTATCGTAACTGACAACCCTGCAGTAGCTACAACTGTCGACTCAATAAATCTTGCCACGACCTCCGTTGGAGTAAGAGTTGGAGGTGGCAAAGATACAATCTCCGGAGTCGAGAGTTGGAATGTAGTGGGTGGGATGCCGAAGGAAGATGAGGTAGTCACCACGGGAACATCCGTGGCGATTGGCCCTGTAACTTGCAATGGTGTAGGGACTATAGTAATACCGGACAGTGCTGGTGGAGTGAAACGAACCACCCTTGAGCTCTCACCAGCTCCCGAACCTGCACCTGCCCGTTCCCTTCTCGATCTATGGACCAACTGATGTAAATCTTCCTCAAAATCCGACTCACTGTCATCATTGTCTCTCTTCCTCTTCCCATGAATCCTTTCTTGTGTAACCAAAATCCGTCTAGCTTCAGCCACATCATCATCTGAAGAATCAGAATCAGCCTCAGTCGTAGCTGCCCTAGCAACATCCACACTAGTAACCCGGGCTACCGAGAACTGTACCTCTTCCTCAGGGTCAACACGATCCATATCAAAAAATCCTTGACCGCCAAACGCAGCTTCAAGGTCTACATTTTCCTCCGGTGCCACAACAGGAGCAGCAGGTAAAGCTTGTTGTACCTCAGGTGGTGGTTGAGGTGCTCCAGCCTGTTGTGGTTGAGGATCCCGAAACTCGTCCCCACGAGCTGGAACATACTCTGGGTTGATCAAGTACCCGAATAATGGAGTATGTCGTGGACGGAGCTCAGGTTTGCTTCTTGCACTCGATGATCTGCACTGAGCGAAGATCCTCTTGCTGACACTTTCCACATATCTAATTGGGCGGCGCTGAGGTAACGTGGGAGCAACATGATTCAAGATCATTTGTAGGAATCTTGGATACATAAGAAATATCTCACGCGCCACCGCTCTTCTCTGACGATCTATCTCGTAAAATACCATCTGACTAAAGCTGTAACGCTTATTGTAAGTCAGTGCAGTCATCGCCGACTGCATGGTCGCACCCATCCCGTCTGTACCAGCCTTTCTCCCCGACATACACACGATCATCACGTGCATGAGAAAGCGCCACTGGTCTAGCAAGAACCCCTTGCGTCTCTGAGTATCCCCCAAAGGACCAGAATATCCCATCCTCAGAAACGCACCATCTCTGAATGGAGCCACAAAGTCTGTAGGATCGTCTCTCGTTTCATCCCCAAACTGTAAAGCCGCCCTAATCTGTTCAGACGAGAACTGTACAATCTGATTGTTAACCGTTGCACGCATAACCGGGGGCTCGACTCGACAGTCATATTCCACTGTCTGCCAGAAATCTTCTATGTTTGGCAATGAGGGAGGCAGTGTTGTAGTAATAGCGTGGAAGATACGCGAGCGAACTAGAAATGTGATGATCTCGCGGAAATCATCAACACCGCTCGCATCCGGGTCCAATGTGATGTACATGTTATGCCCCGGGAAAAACTGTCGATGGTTATCTCCACCTTCATCACCACCTGCACCACCTGCTCCAGCTACAGCTGCCATTTCTGCAACACAAACAGTCTAAGTTAGAGAAACGTCAAGGCAAATCACAAGTTCGCCTGTTACCATGAGCGAAGTTATTATTTATTCTGTATAGGCGAAGTTAGAGGTGGGGCGAAGTTGGGAACAACTTCGCCTCAACTTGAACTTCGCGTAATAAATGTTAAATAAAAAGGGCAAGGCGAAGTTAATGATAACTTCGCCTAACCACAACTTCGACTCATATACTGTTACATAATTAATTATCAGACGAAGTTAAACCTCAGGCGAAGTTAAGAATAACTTCGCCTAAACCGTAAGTTCGCCTGAATATGAATCGGCAACAGTTAGACATTCAATACGAAGTGATTTCGGTCAATTTGGAGATTGCGGATCTCGTAAAACATGTTTTTAAGACGATCTAGACGATCAAGTTGATTACGACCACGTAATAACAGGTTTGAAAATCGGGTGTTGAGGTTTCGACTAAACGGGGTCGCGAATCGGGTCGAAACGACCGTTGATTAACGTTAATGACAGTGATTATACGATACTATCGACACTACACACCTTGAAATCGGATTAGTATTGAGAAGAATAACACAGATTGGATTCGACGCTATAAGTTCGCTTAGGGTTAACAGTGAGTAAGTTCGCCGGTTTTGAAAACAATAAAGAGTCTGACCTAAAATTTCCTTTATATAGGGTCAAAGTTATTACAGGCGAAGTTATGGATAACTTCGCCTATTGCAGGCGAAGTTCTGGATAAGTTCGCCGGTATTAAACTTTACACAACAAACCCCTATAATTTGAACAATTTGCAAATAAGTTTTAAAACATCCTTTAAAGAGTTAAATGATACAATCAAGACCAAGTAACCAGGTATAAAATCATACAACTACATAAGTAGAATAAAATTTTAAAAATAAAGTACACGGGATCAAATTTCAGTCTCGACAGGGACTACCATGTTTTAGAAAAGATCCGAACAGGAATCATACTAATTAAGTGACTGTCACATAGATCCATGTTCAGCTGTATTATGACATATAAGAACCAGGTTGTAAGCAGGTAAATAACTTAAAATGGTTTTCATCGCTTCTGTGATACGGGTTAGGTTCAATTAAGCTCAAAACTTAAATGGGCAACAACTCAGAGATTATGATGCCTCCTATCTATTCTCAAAGCGTATTTGGCTTTCCCCAAGTCACCCCGAGTTGACCTCGACCCGTAGTGTCTGATTAAATAGTAAGTACTCTTCGATCTTTAGACTCTTCTTCCCGTTCTCTTTCTTACATCTTGATTGAGAAGTATTAACATTATGAACTCTAGAATGTCTCAATAACACACATTTTTTTTTAAGTATTTACACAACTTCAGAGTAAACTACTGCAAGTCCCGAATCTGGATCACTGCAGTTTCTTGACACGTTATCTTCACGGGAATCAGAACACTCACGGGCTCGTGTATGACTGGGTAATCGCTTTTCTGCCTATCATTCGGTAAGATATATATGAAGACATGCACAACTCTTAAGGAGTTTCCACGTAAAATCGAGTAGATTTAGTTAGTATCACTTCTACTTTTACGCACCATAAAAAGCTACCATGACATACAATGACTGTTCTAAAGCCTTTTAGGCCTAATAACTTCACTAGTTAAGCACACAGAATCAGTATATCTATCACTTTCCAAAGTTGGATCAATTTTCTGTTAAACATAGTAAAGGAACTTCATACGAAGTAGTAGACTTGAAAAATAATTTCATCTCCCAAAAAAAATTTTAACTTCTATCGCCCCGATCAAGTCGAAGTCTTCAGGTAAACGGCTATCCTGAAGATCCAATGGATCAGCTGGACCGACCACATACAAATATGTGTCCTTCTAACTAAGTATGAACGACTAATTTTCAGCGAAAGAATTAAAAACACATCATAAACCGCCCCGGTCACTTTCAGTCATCTGGTTAATGGCTATCCTCATATTCTACAAGTAGAAATGAGGACCAAACATATCCGAAGATATGTCCTTCAAACTGAGGCAACCGACATAATTCTAAGCGATAGTAACTTTTTTTTTTTTTAAACAATGACAAGAAAACACGGTTACTCGGGATTGATCATCCCATTCAGCTCAACAAGGTTTTGAAATCGAGTTTTGTCAAACGCTTTAGTAAACAAGTCAGCGAAATTATCTAACGTATCAACCTTTTCGAGCACAATCAATTTCTTCTCAGCACAATCCCGTATAAAATGATGACGGATGTCAATGTGTTTAGTTTTGCTATGCTTTACGGGATTGTTAGTTACTGAGATAGCAGCAGTGTTATCAATGCAAATAGGAGTATGAGTGAAATTCAGACCATAATCGCGCAATTGCTGTTGTATCCAAAGAACCTGGGAGCAGCAGTTCGATGCTGCCATGTATTCTGCTTCACAGGTTGAAATGGCGACTGAGGTCTGCTTCTTGCACTGCCATGACACTAATCTGCCTCCAAGAAACTGACATCCACCTGTTGTTGACTTCCGATTCTGATTGCACCCTCCATAATCAGAATCTGTGTAGGCGACTAACTCCAAGTCTCCTCCTTTCGGGTACCACAATCCTAGCTTAGGCTTGCCTTTGAGATATCACAATATCCTCTTCACACCCTTCAAGTGAGATTCCTTTGGGTTTGCCTGAAAGCGAGCACAAAGACAAACTGCAAACATAATATCAGGTCTTGAAGCAGTTAAGTAAATTAAAGAACCTATGATTGCCCGATGTTGGGTGGGGTCCACGTCTGCATCACTGTCTGAATCAGCACCCAATTTATGGTTGACGCAAACCAGAGTATCAAATGGAGTGCTGTCCTCCATCTTGAAGCGTTTGAGAACGTCATGGACATACTTAGTCTGATGAATGAACATCCCATCTTTCTTCTGATCAACCTGCAGTCCTAAAAAGAAAGTTAGTTCACCCATAGCACTCATTTCAAACCTCTGTTTCATGATGGCTTCAAACTCCTGACACATGGCGACTTTTGATGCAGCGAAGATGATGTCGTCCACGTAGACTTGAACCAGAAGAAAGTCTCTTCCATTTCTCTTAACGAGCAGTATACTATCTATCCTTCCCCTTTCAAATTCATTCTCAAGCAAGTTATCGGATAAAGTTGAGTACCAGGCACGAGGGGCCTGATGTAGCCCATATAGCGCTTTACTTAGCTTGTACACGTGATCAGGAAAGTCTGGGTCAGTAAAACCCGGAGGTTGCTCAACTTACACTACCTCATCGACTTTACCGTTAAGAAACGCACTCTTCGCGTCTAACTGGAACACCTTCATCTCCTTGTGTGCAGCAAATGCCAAAAACAATCGAATCGCTTCTAATCTCGCCACAGGAGCAAACACTTCATTGTAGTCGATCCCCTCTTGCTGATTAAAACCCTTTACAACCAGCCTCGCCTTGTTCCTGATAATTATCCCTTTTTCATCTCTCTTGCATTTGTAAACCCATTTTGTGCCAATCGCATGCACATTTTTCGGTTTTGCAACCAAATTCCATACCTCCATCTTCTTGAACTGGGCTAACTCTTCTTGCATGGCTTCAACCCACGAGCTGTCCTTGAGAGCCATTTGATAGTTCTTTGGTTCAATCTGGCTGATGAAGCAGGTGTACAAGCATTCGTTAATGATGCCTGTATCTTTAATGCTTGTGTAAACACAGGTGTGCTCATTCAAGCTTTGTCTTGTTTGTACACTGTCGGACAGATCACCAATCACTTTCTCCAAAGGGTGATTTTTGTGAACTCTCGAGTCGGAACCGAACTGACTTGCAGATTGTCTTCCAGGTTCGAAGGTAGCTCATCAATGGGTGATTGTTGTTGAGAGTGAAACGGATTGAAGAATTCCTCTTCAGTAGAGGCAGCAGGGGTATCGACAGCATTTGACGAGGAAGGTTGACATTCATCGTACAGCGGTCTTTGCACAAAATTGTCTTCCTCATCGTAAAGCATCTTCGTAGCTATTCTCTCATCAACTTCTGCACAATCCAAGTAAGGCATGTTAAAAGATTTAAAAAGCCTATCATAGTCGAAAGCCCCAGCGAGTCCCGTGCTTGGTATTGGTGATTTGTAACTTGTGATGTCAGTGTTAAACACCACCTCAACCTTGCTGGTCGATAGATTAAAGACTCGTCTGTTGGGAGTCCCAACAACATATCCGACTAAAATACCTTCGTCGGCTACTTCACCAAATTTTGAGTTCGTCTTTAATATCAAACACGGGGACCCGAATGGTTCGAGACCACTCAAGTTAGGCTTTCTCCCATGCATAAGTTCATAACATGTTTTATTCAATCTTTTAACAGTTAACACTCTATTAAGTATATAACAGGCGTTGCAACAGCTTCAGCCCAGAACACCACAGGAAGTTTCGAATCAGCCAGCATGGTTCTGGCTCCTTCAATTAACGTTCTGTTCTTCCTCTCAACCACCCCATTTTGTTGCGGAGTATACGGGGCGCTGTACTGGTGGTCTATCCCTTTCTGTAAGCAGAAGATCTCCATCTGATAGTTTTTGAACTCTGTCCCATTGTCACTCCTGATGTATTAACCTTTTTCCCCATAATATTCTCAACCTTTGTAATCAAATTTATTACCATCTGAACCGTTTCATCCTTTGTCTTCAGGAAATATACCCAAGAATATCGAGAGAAATCATCAGTGATCACCAAACAGTATGATGTTCCACCTAGGCTTTTTACATTCACGGGACCGAAGAGATCCATGTGAAGTAGGTCTAGGGTACTGACTATTGAATTAACCTTCTTGGTGTGATGGGATTTCTTGTGTTGCTTTCCCTTTTTCCACGATAAGCATTGGTCTTCAAAGTTGAAATTTTTCAAGGGAACACCCAGCACCAGCCCATTCTTGACAATGTAGTTCATTTTCCAAAGATGAATATGCCCCATTCTTCGATGCCTAACACGGACTCCGATTCAGTTGCTTTTGACAGAAGACACAATTCTTCTGTTGCCATCTCAATCGACCTCATGTCCATAACATACATATTCTTTTCCCTTGGAGCCTTCATTACTATCCAATCCTCTAGTATCTTGAAACCAGGATACAGTACGATCACTTCATTCTTGGTAAAGTGCACAGTGTAATCTTTGTAACAGATCTGCGATACACTCAGCAGATTAGGCTACAGTTCTTCAACGAAATTCACTTTCTCTAACGTTATTTTACCATTAGTCACCGTCCCAATTCCAGTAATCCTTCCACCACTCTCTCCAGCAAAACTCACTCTTCCTCCCTGAACAGGTTTCCATTCATGTAACAAATTCTTGTTACCCGTCATGTGCCGGGAACAGCCGCTATCCACAACCCATAGATTGTTTGCAGCCCTGTTCAACTGTTCCTCGGAGAGCTGATCTGTCACTTCTGCCATGTAAGCTTGATTTTCTCCAGTTAGTTTCTCACTTCCTGCAGTTTCGATGTTCGCCAAATTGGCCTGTTCGAACACTTCCCCAACATGCAGATTCCAATTGTATTCCCCGTTCTGTCTGGATATCATCGCCCTATTCTCACTACTTCCACCACTCTGTTGTGTAGACCTGTTCTGACTACGTTCAACTCTGTCATTTGTGCATTCTTTGGCAAAGTGACCATTCTGTTGACAGTTGTAACACCGAACCTTTGACTTATCAAAACCTGGTCTTTCACCAACAAACTTTCTACCAGTTTTCTTCATAAACCTTTTAACCCTTCTCACAATCATCGCCATCTGCCACTGCAGATCCATCTCTTCCAGATCATCAGCATCGATCTGATCATAGTCTTCGTCTAACGTTGCAGGATCAACAATCTTACCTTTAATGTAATTTTCGTACGAAGCAATGAAAGATGCATAGAGAGCAAACTGCTGTTCAGTAGATTTAACACTCATGGGCATCTGAGAGTAGTTGTTGTTCGGAACACTTGAGGAAAAACTACCCTTGGTTGCTTGAGGTTTAGAAGCATTTGTTCCACCAGCTACAAAACACACATCACCTTTCATGTTGAGAGATACATGACCTTCATGTGTTGAGTTAGCGCCCGAGTCTCCCTTTGAGTAGTAAGCAGATGATTCAGACTTCGAACTTGAACTTGAGTTAACCTTTGCACCATACATTCCCGGATCCTGAACCTGATCAGTTGGTGTCTCTTTTTGAACCATGTTAATTTCAAAAGTTCGTAGTTTGTTGACTGCTGTTTCCAAGTCATAGTCGGCAAACTCATTATCTTCTCTCATCAAGACAGTGTACATCTCCCATTTCGGTGGGAGAGCATCAAGAAGTTTTTTCACGATCTCCTCTTCTTTGTAAGCGATGGAATAATTGCTGAGTTCGGTCATCAGGTGATAATATCTTGTGATGATATCATCAAGTGATTCATTCTTAAAATACTTGAACACCGAGAATTGGGTTTTGAGTAGTTTAATCTTGGATGCACGAATCCCCACATTACCTTCAAATCGGTTTTCAAGTGCTTCCCAAAGCTCTCTGGCGGTTTTATACTTCCTGAAGGTGTGAAGAATCTCTTGTGGAATAGCCATTGTTATCGCTGCATGAGCTTTGCTTTCAGCCTTATACATTTTCTTTTCTTCCTCTTCCATCTTGTTGTATTTCTTAATCTGTTCACGCCCCTCATACAGAGCAGTTGGTGGAATGTATCGATCTTGAACGCACACCCACATCTTAGCATCTCGGTATTTAACATACTGCTCAAACCGATCCTTCCAAGCCACGAAATCGGTACCCTTTAGCATCTTCGGTGCCTTAGTAGCTGAACCCGCTTCCACTTCCATCTTCACCAATTCCGTAATATTTATTGAAGTCATATATTACGAAACGAAAACACAAAGAAACCCGAAAAATAAAAATTTTATCCTTAACAGTACTGTAGGCGAAGTTGTGGATAACTTCGCTTAAGTCTTTACTTCGCTTGAATTCTTAACTTCGCTCTTCTTTTTAAATTCGCCTGATTTGGCGAAGTTGTGGATAACTTCGCTTAAGTTAAGCGAACTTGTGAGGTAGGCGAAGTTGTGGATAACTTCGATTACACACATACAAACACACGAACAAACACACGAATGGGATAAACACATCTGCAGATCTTTTATATAATAACCGAAACACATTACATACCAAACACGAAAACAAATGACGGCCGACCCGAGGTGAGCTCTACCTCGGGCCGTCCCACACGACTCTCCCTCTCGGTTTCTCTCTAGACAAATAAACTGATCACAAAACACTCTGACTTTCTGGATTCCCTACTCTAAACAAGACACACCTATATATAGATACACAACTTCGCGGGCTTGGGCTTGGGCCTGTAGGCGAAGTTGTTATAACTTCGCCTAAGGCGAAGTTGTTCTAACTTCGCCTATGGCAGAAGTTGTTACAACTTCGCCTATGGCGAAGTTGTTACAACTTCGCCTATGGCGAAGTTGTTCTAACTTCGTACTTCGTTACCGCTGAACAGAATTGCATAGCGACGGTCACAAAATGCACCAACAGACTCCCCTTTGACCGTTGCTCTCAATTCTAACAAACACAAAAGATCATCTGTTACAAAACATGCACCAACAGAGCAGACTCCCTCTTAACTGATGATCTTCTGTTTGCTCTTCAACCAGCCGTGTCTGAAACTGTCTTGTAGCTTCACAAATCTACCAATCACCCAGCGTCTTCCATATCAGATCTCCCCTTCAGTGTAAGCTTCTCCGACTATATAGATTGAGGTCTTTGAAATGCATGCATCCCCGTGCCTAATTGATCATCTCAACCAATCACGTGAGTCCTTCTGACTTCACAACACGTGAAGTTCTTCTAACTTCACCAACACGTGAAGTTGGGCTCCCTCCACAACTTCACCAACACGTCGGCATACGATAAGGTTTAATCTTCAACTACTCAACATCAAGTGATCAATTTCATCACTAAACCACCTTGACAGAATCTAACACACATGACCATTAATTAATCCGAAGCATCTTCAATCACCAGGGATAACGATCAAGAACATAGACACTTTAATTCCCGATTAAATCCAACTTGTTCCAGAATTTTCACTTTAATAAATAAGCATCACGTTTCAGGATCCAATTCTCGAACGCCTTGAAAATAACATAAATAATATGCTCTGACCGCAATCCAGTAATGACAAAAACCTTCAGTTCAATTTGACTTTCTTCAGTTGGTCAACCTCGAACAACAACTATTTCATTGCCCACAAACACCCAAATATGTGTCAATATCCAGTTTCAATCAATATCCTATTCACAACCTCAACTCCATATCCAGAGTTGACATGTATTTTTTCACACGTAAGACCAAGAGATAACAAGTTTCACTCGTTGACGGAACAACGTCTTCGGTCTCACAATAATCGTGTACACCTGGCCATACAGACGAAAACTCCAAACAATTTTTTTTTTTTTAACTTCGCCTAAAGTCAACTTCGCCTAAAAGTCAACTTCGCCCCTCCTTAACTTCGCCTGTCCATAACTTCGCCTGAACCCTAAAATTTAAGCGACAACTTCGCCTGAACCCCATAACTTTGCCTGCGGCGGCTGTTCGGCCAAAAACGCATCAGAAACGTGCCAGAAACACCAAAATGCAGATCTCGAACCATAGCATAAGAGCCTAAGGCTCTGATACCAATTGTAGGTTCCCAGCCGGATCTACACGGAATATCTCGTTCTACGTAGGTGCGGAATCCCTACGTAAGACGTTACGAGCGTAGAAGACGATACACGTTAACACGATCAATCACATGTTACAATAAACAAAGACACGTTGTATTGCAACTGGAAACACGTGATTCACTGATCACCGATTACACAAAACTGAATAACTCGTAAAAACTAAAACTTTTACTCGTCAACTGATCTAGCCGTAACCTAGCATTTTATATAACACGACAACTTCGCCTAGCATGTTTAGGCGAAGTTGTCCCTAACTTCGCTTGTTCCACAAGTTCGCCTATATCAGCGAACTTGTGAGAACTTCGCTTACATCAAAATACAAATCCAACTAACTCGATTACAGACACTAGACACTGAACTACTGACATCATGTACCAACAATCAGATGTGTCCCCGTAATAAGGTAGTAAATGTTTCACATTAAACACATCAAAACAACGAATGTGACTCGGCAGCTTTAGACGATAGGCATTTGAGTTTATCTTCTCCATAATTTCCACGGGTCCAATCTTCTTAGCAGATAACTTGCTATATTCCCCAACAGAAAAACAATCTTTTGTCAAAATAGCCCAGACAAAATCACCTTCTTCAAACTCAACATGTCGTCGCTTCTGATCAGCAGCCTGCTTGTACTTTGAATTGGCTCGAACCAGGTTGTCATGCACATCTTTATGAATCTCATGTAGCCCTTTAACAAAATCTTTCACCTTCTTGGGAGCAGAACCGGGAACGGGAAGTGACATCAGGTCAAGGTGACCCCGTGGCTGAGCAGAATAAACCACTTGAAAAGGACTAAACCCGGTACTTCGATTGACAACATGATTATGAGCAAACTCAGCCTGACATAGTTTTTGATCCCAGGCCTTGGCATGTTCACCCACAAGGCACCGCAGTAAATTTCCATGTAAACGGTTAACCACTTTAGTCTGCCCATCTGTCTGAGGGTGGTAGGCACTACTGAAATTGAGCTGAGTATTCACCATCTTCCACAAACTACGCTAAAAATGACTTAAAAAACGAATGTCCCGGTCAAACACAATAGAAGTGGGCATCCCATGCAACCGGTAGATATATCGAAAGAACAATTGAGCTACATTAACTGCATCTTTCGTCTTCTTGCAAGGAACAAAATGAGCCATTTTAGGCAACCGATCAACAACAACAAATATCGAATCATGACCACGCTGAGTACGCGGTAATCCCAACACGAAATCCATGCTAATATCAACCCAAGTGAAGGAACGGGTAAAGTCATATAGAGCCCAGCATTAGTAGCGTTTCCCTTTGACACTTGACAGACCCTACAACGCTTCACAAACCGGTCTACTTCCTTGCGCATAGTGGGCCAAAAGTAGGAAACTTGCACCAACTGTAAAGTACGGTCCCTTCCAACATGCCCTTCACCAGGTAACTCTTGAATGATTTGATGGCGAAGACTTGAATCTGGAATACACAGTTGATTTCCCTTGAAAAGGAAACCATCATGCACTAGGAAATCTGACCTCTTCACAGATTGCATATCCTGCAAAACAACAGAAAAATAAGGGTCCACCATTAGCTGTTCCATGAAGGTGTCTACACCCGGCACACCAACCCTCATACAGACAAGCAAATTGCTCCTCCTACTCAAAGCATATGCCACCCGATTCGAAACCCCAGACTTGTGTTTCACCACAAAAGTAAATATTTCCAAGAAAGCCATCCATCTTGTGTGCTTATGAGACACCTTGTCCTGACTACGAATATGCCTCAAGGAATCATGATCCGTAAAAAGAACAAACTCCTTATGGAACAAGTAGTGGCGCCAATGTTTCACAGCCTGGACCACTGCATAAAACTCAATATCATAAGTGCTATAATTAAGCTTAGCACCTGTCAACTTTTCTTTGAAATAGGCAACGGGCCGCCCCCTTGACTTAGAACTGCCCCAATTCCACCATGCAAGGCATCTGTATGTAGTTCAAAAGCTTGAGAAAAGTCTAGTAATGCTAGAATCGGCACCGTTGTAAGTTTTTCTTTGACTAACTGAAAAGTTGACTCAGCATCTTCACTCCACATAAAGGTCTTCCCTTTCATACAGTCTGTCACTGGTGCCATGATGAAACTGAAATTTCGTATGAATAGCCTATAGAATGAAGCAAGACTGTGGAAACTTCGTACTTAAGTTATTGAGTTTGGGGTTGGCCACTGCTTAATGGCTGTAAATTTTGACTCGTCTACCTGTATTCCTTCCCCCGAAACAACATATCCCAAAAACAGAACTTATGGGGCCATGAAGACACACTTCTTCTTGGCTGCATACAAACTGTCTTTGCTGAGTAATGTAAAAACCTGTCGTATATGGCTAACATGCTCACCAATATTAGCACTATAAATGAGAATATCATCAAAATACACCACCACAAATTTACCGATGAAAGGCCAAAACAACTGGTTCATGACTCGCATAAAAGTGATGGGGCATTAGATAAACCAAAAGGCATCACCAACCACTCATACAACCCTTCGCGAATCTGATGGTACCCACTTTTTAAATCCAGTTTCGTGAAAATATGCACCACTTATCTGATCAAGCAAATCATCAAGTCGAGGAATTGGAAATCTGTACCTGACAGTAATCTTGTTGATGGCACGACTATCAACATACAAACGCCATGTTCCATCCTTTTTGGGGGTCAACAAGGCAGGGACAGCACAAGGACACATGCTTTCCCGAACATACCCCTAGAAATCAAGTCTTCAACCTTCCTACGCAACTCCTCATGCTCAATAGTACTCATTCTATAGTGTGGCTTATTAGGCAGTTGGGCACCTGGCTACAAATCAATATGGTGCTGGATGTCAAGCAACGGGGGAAACCATCTGGTAATTCATCAGGAAAGACATCAACAAATTCATCAAATAATGGAGCCATTGCTTCAGGAATTTCAGTCTCCTCAGACACTTCCTTCCCTATCAACACAAAAACCATTTCTGCATCCTTTAACTCCTCTTCAAACTGACTAATCGTCAAATAATTACCTGAAGACTTTGTGGCCAACTCTTTTGGCTTGCTAGGAACAAGAGTTAGTTTCACACCACCAAACATAAAACTGTAAGTATTTGAACGCCCGTTATGTTCAACGCAACGTTCATACTCCCAAGGTCTACCCAACAACAAGTGACATGCATCCATAGGAACCACATCACACCAAATATCATCTTTATATGTTGTACCCACAGAAAAAGAAACAAAAGCTTGCTTGGATACCGTTACCTCGCCTCCCTTCTTAAGCCATCGTAGCCTATACGGTTTGGTACGACTCTCTGTTTTCAAAGCAAGCTTACGAACTGCCTCTTCTGAGATCAAGTTATCACAACTCCCAGTGTCAATAAAAAAGGTGCAAACCTTAGTACACGTGGAGTGGAATATGTTATGCTTTAGCCAATCATCACCATCCGCCTTTGGTGTATAGCAAGAACGCCTAAACACCAAGTTCACCCAAAAGTCAAGAACTTGAAAAGTCAAAAGTTTTTTTATTAATTCTGATCAATGATCAGTCACATTACATTCATAACATATTATAGAGAAGCCGAAATAGGTTTGGGCCGAAATAAACAACTAAAGGCCCAACAACAGCCCAAAACAAAACACAAAAAGTAGACGAAAAACATAAAAGTGGCCCAAAGGTGTATCTAGAGGCCTTAGTTCAGAAAAATAAACGTGATAACCTGCCTATGGCGGTTACCATAACGTGGCCCACTTTCCAACGGTCGTTTTGACTGGTAGAACGCCAGAAACGGAGGCCCGTAGCCCAAGTTAAGCCCATTTTCGTGAAGCCCCTTTTGAAGCGCGATATTGGGCCTCCAGAAACATAATGGCCCGGTCTTCTATACTTGGGCCCACATCACTTTACAACCTCCCCCTCCTAAAGTCTATTGTTGCTCTCGAATGATAGTGTTGAGAGGGATTATGGACTGATGTAGTGTTGGTGTTAGTTTCGAGAAGGTCTTTCACGCTATTATTCCACGCGAGAGTTTTTGAAAAGCTTAGTTGCGTGGAAGCCTTTTTATGGAAGATCATTAAAAATATTTTGCCGGCGGGCGCTTTTATCGGTGGAAGGTTATTGAAAACCATCCTTAGGCGAAAGCCTTTTTTTGGCGGAAGGTTATTTGAGACCTTTTTAAGGCAGAAGATTTTTTGGCAAAAGGTTATTGGAAATCTTCCTTAGGCGGAAGGTTATTGGAAACCTTCCTTAAGTGGAAAACCTTTATCCTCGGAAGGTTATTGGGGACCTTTCTTAAGCGGAAACCTTTTTTGACGAAAGGTTATTGAAAACCTTCCTTCGGCGGAAGCCTTTTTTGATGGAAGGTTGTTGGAGACTTTCCTTAGGCGGAAGCCTTTATTGGCGGGAGGTTATTGGAACCTTCCTTAGGCAGAAGCCTTTTTTGGTGGAGGGTTATCGAAGACTTTCCTTAGACGAAAGGTTTTTGGAAACCTACCTTAGGCGGACCACCGTTGTGTTTATTTGATAAGGTTCATAGTTCCTTGTAGAGTATTGTTATGGCATAGAAATTTGACACTATAGATACGTTATCCTGGCATATGTTCTTGGATCAGTTATCCTTAGTCAGATCCTGTCAGGATCAAGGATCCTCAGTGCTTATTATTTACTAACGATTGTCTCTCATGTGTAGTCTTGTATTTTAGCAGGTGTAATGGCTAGAAGACTCAGTCTATCCATTAACTCACAGTCAAGAAGATATGACACATGGTCAAATGGTTGTAACACATTTAGTGGGGATAATGGTGGATTTATAGGACATTAGTTATTTCTTTTTGTTATTAATATTAAAGCTTGATCAGTATAGGATATATTCTTTCGTTTTCTCGCTCACACTACAACCAAAAAGAACACATGCTACACACAAACACTTAGATCTTTTGTAACTACAGATCATAACTTCCACCCATGTAACCTTGTTTTTGATTAATAAAGTGGTGATAGACGATTTATCATCACCCGGGGTTTTTGTGCCGGTGATCCAACAAAGATTAAGGGCTTTTCCTCGCAACAAATCTATGTGTTATTGTTTATCTTCGTTACATAATCATTATTATTATACAAGCACTATACCTCACTTTACAAATTTTGTTACATTATCCTTAAACCAATTTTTGACCAAAACAATTTGGCACCCACCGTGGGCCAATTGGTGCTTCAATCCAGACGATTTTTTTTTATCAATTTTAAACATTTATTAGCTATACTATTACCAATGGCCTCTCATCAAATCTCTGCTTCAACCACCATGCCTTCATCAGTTTCTCTCTCATAGAAGGCCTCGTTGCCGATGCCTCCTCCACCCGCAGGATCACAGAGGACCAGCGCTGCTGGAAGCAAGATGCAAACTTCTATCTTCCAAGGCTCAAAGTCCACTGTTGCCACCTCTGCGATAACTTCTAACAATGATGTTTATGCTATGTTTTCACAGGTTAAGACGTATATGGAGCAGCAGAACAAAACCAACCAGAAGATCCTACGTGAGATAAAGGATCTCAAGAAGACTAAGAGGCTAGTGGAGGATCAGAATCCCTTGATGTCTAGCATACTGGATTTCACCACTCCGGGATCCATAGCTCAACTTACTCAAGTATCATCTATCCTTCAACCAGGATCCATGGTCAACAAGCTCAAGGATCCTCGTTCCTTCAGCAAGGATCATCTATCCTTCAACCAGGATCCATGGGGCAACAATCTCAAGGATCCTCATTTCTTCAACAAGGATCATCCATCCTTCAGCCAGGATAGTCTGGATTATTCCATCAAGGATCCTTCAACTTTCGACCCCAATGATCCTTCAACTTTCAACACCAAGGATCCTTCATACTGATTCAAGGATCCTTAAGACTTCAACATCAGAGGTCGTCAGATTTCCATGAGGGAGACATCATCTCTATGCAGAGCATTACCTCTGGACGACCAAATACGTCAGCAGATGCTTCCTATCATGGCTACTCTTCTAGGATGCCGACGTTCAATCAATCAAGAGGTAACCCTTACAATCACATATCTTTAGATACTAACCTTGGTTCCATGCAGGATACAGGTATCAATCAGGCCATGGCTAAGGAACTCCTAAGCTGAAAGACATGATATTAAGCGTTCCAGGAGTAGTTCGACCCATTCCTAAAATTCCAGAAGGATGCCATAAGCTATCGAGGTTTGCTATACCAATATGTGATGTTGAAATCCCGAAGCGCTTCCAAACCCCCAATATGAAGGTGTACGATGACTCAACTGATCCAGAAGAACATGTGGCTCAGTACAGGGAGAGATTGGAAATCAACCCCATTCTGAAAAGGCTTAAGGAGGCCTGCCTGTGCAAAGGCTTTGAATCCACTTTAATAGGATCCGCACTTCAATGACTGCAAAGTCTTCCTCCCTACCCTGTTACTTCTTTTTCGCACTTAGTTAATTTATTCAATAGCCAATTTTTCTCGTAGTAGAAAATTCAAAAAATTAACTAGTGATTTATATAGAGTTATCCCACTTCATGATGAATCCATAAGGGATTTTTTTACAATGTTTGGAAGGGAAGCCCTAGAAATCCCGAATCTTGATATGGCTACGGCTGTTGAGGCATTCAATATGGGGTTAATAAGGGCTCTGCATTTTATGACGATCTTGTTATGACCCTATGCAAGATGTCAGATGAAGTCAGAAACAGGGCACTCGGGTTTATAAGGCTATAGGATGATAAGAAGATTTAAGAACGGTTAGTAACTCCAACAAAACAGGAGTCACTATGACAAGAAATAAGGATCCTCATTCAGAAACAACAACCCCAAGCCTTATTCAAAGTTCAACAACCAATCACTCCGCACGGTCAAAGAAGAAGATGATGATGATGACCATTATCCAAGAATGTCCTATTATTGCTTCTCTGTTGATACTCGTGGCTTATTATGTGCTATGAAGGATCTTGGAGAAAAAACAAGTTAGCCTCGAAAAAATGAGAAGTCAACATCGTTCAAGAATAAGTCCAAGTGGTGTGCATTCCACGAAGATTTTGGCCATATGACCGATGACTGTACTGGCCTTAGGAGAGAAATTAGGTATCTTCTAAGCAAGGGCCACTTCAAAGATCTCCTAGGAAGAAAGAAGTCAAGAATCCAGGATCCTAAAGATGTTCCACATAAAGCAGCTCGGGCCTTAACTAATGCACAAGTCATCAATTTCATCTCCGGTGGTTCGGATATATGTGGAACCTCCTTCTCCTCGGCTAAGAGACATGCTAAAGAAACTAAGTTGGAGAATGGAGAGTGACCTATTCAAACCACAATCCTAACCAATGAGAAAATAATCTCCTTTAATGAAGAAGATAGAATAAGCATCCAAGATCCTCATCATGATGGTTTGGTTATTACTTTACTTATTGCTAATCAATATGTGAGCAGGATCCTAGTTGATGGAGGAAGTTTGGTTAACATCATTCAATCTGATGTACTCAAGAAGATGAATATCCCAGAATCAGAGATCGTCCCCCGGTAATCCGTACTCGTTGGTTTCAATGGTGAAACTAAGAACACATTGGGGGACATCAAGCTTCCT
Source organism: Bidens hawaiensis (assembly GCF_021521415.1). Lineage (NCBI taxonomy): Eukaryota > Viridiplantae > Streptophyta > Magnoliopsida > Asterales > Asteraceae > Bidens > Bidens hawaiensis. Next base: position 1,944,360 of record NW_027491244.1, read on the forward strand.
ATATACATCGAGCGAGTGAACTCTTTTCAAAAATTTTGTGTTATAGATAACTTGTCTGGTTGCAATGTAATTCCTAGCATGCCATGGATACACGAAATGAAAGTTGTAGCATCTACTTATTAGCAGTGTATCAAACTACCAACTCCTTGGGGGGGGGGGGGGTAGTGAGAATAGACATCGACCAAGTGGAAGCTAAGACTACTATTCTTCGTCCATGAAACCGGCGGCTAAGCAAGCGGTAGCATAGCAACTACAACGACATCCTAGGAACGTACTGGAAGCTCGAGAACAAGACCGGAAAGTAGTATCCTTGGACCCCGAGGATCTAGACGTAAAAATTTTCCTATGATACAGTATCCCTACTAACATTGAAGAGGACCTAGTATCCTTCCTCAAACAATGAAACTCTATATTTTCCTTCAAACACTCGGACATGACAAGTATATCAAAAGAGGTAATTACTTATAAACTAGGCCTTGATAATTCTATCAAACCCATTCACCAGAAGCAAATAAAGTTAGTTCCTTAGAGGAATGCGATCATACAAGAAGATGTTGAAAAACTTCTTAGGGCCGGTATGATCAGAGAGGTGAAGTATCCTTGATGGTTGGATAATGTTGTGGTCGTTTAAAAAAAGAATGGAAAGTGGAGGGCATGTGTCGATTTTACTGATTTAAACAAGGCATGTCCCAATGATCTTTTCCCATTACCACACATTGACTCCATGGTGGATGCAACAACTGGACATGAGATGCTTACTTTTATGGATGCTTCCTCTGGATTTCAACAAATTCAGATGGAACCATCTTATCAAGAAGATACAACATTCATGACTCCTTGTTGAGTCAAGATTTGACACAAAACTGATCAGATGGAAGATTGGAATCTTCTCAACCTCCTCAGAATTCGCTAAGTATGGATCCGGGCACACCTTAGACCTCCGAGCAAGCTTTTACTTAGCCGGGTACGATATTTTGTCTATCAGGCAAGGTTATCTTCTCTAAGTCTTCTTTAGTGAATCTCCGAGCAGGGTTTGCAAACTAGTGCATTACCGGGTATGGTTCACTAGTATATGCAAGTCCGGGCAAGGATCACTTTATCAAGCAGGATTGTTCTTCATAGCCAAGTAAATTTCACTTCCGAGTAAGCTTTAGGCTAACCAAGTATTTGGAGATCGGGCAAGGTATTCATTAATAAAGATGGTCCGGGTATGCCTAGTGTTTAATGAAATATCACAAGTATCATCGGGCAGGGTTCAACTCAAGCAAGGTAAAGTACTTCCAAGCACACTTTGCTAATAAGCTTATTCCAGGCAAGGGGTTGATAGGACCATTGAAGAACAAGGTTGCTCGTAAGGATTTGTCGGGCAAAGTGTGATAAAGCCAAGAAGATTGAAGTCTACCCGGTGAGTATTTTACTTGGTAAAATACTCTTCAAGTAAAGTCTACCTGGAAACTGATCCCGATCACACTTCTATATTACCAAGTCATAAAGGATGGCAGAGCATACTCGGAAAGACAAAATTGATGCAAAGCCTACCCGGAAGACTTGTTTTACACGTAGATTAATTCTGAATATGTAATTTGAATATGTATTATCGGATAGGGTTTCTAGAAGGAATGAAAGCTGTAAAGGAGGTGTCAGGGCTATAAATAGAATAATTTAGGGCACACCTCAAAACGGTACACACTAAGGCAGACAGACACATTAATTGATAGAGAATATTGTGTGTGACGGCTGTCTTAGTATCGTACGGATAAAACCTTCCTTCAAGAAACCCTAATCGATTATCCACTTTGTATGATTGATATTATATAAATTGAAATCTTTTGAGTAAATCTTGTTTGTGTTGGTTACCTTTGAATACTAATTAAGCAACCATATGTTTGTTATTGATTCCGCCTTTAACAAACGGTAATCTCTCTAAATATAGCAACCCGTCATTAACTCTCTTGTCAGCACATTTATTTGTGTGAGTTATGACATGATTTAAGTAAGATCCATATGAAATCGGGGACCTGACAAGTGGTATCAGAGCTTGTTGCTGCTATTTTGGAAAGATTCTTGTTGCTAATTGAAGATTTGAAGAAAGATGACGTAAGCAGACCAATGTTCCATTGATTTGTGACGTCAGCAGCTCTGTTCTTCATTTTTCTTCCAGATCTACAATCTACCGGTGTTTTCTCTTTCTTATTTTAATTAAAGCTTTAATCTTTATATCTAAATCTTGCTCAAATCATATCAGACACATCAGATCTGAACAACCTGTTTTCAGATCTGATTATTTTTAAACTTTGCTTTTTACCAAGAAATTGATTTTAAGTCCTTGAAAATGTCTGGATATAAGGAACAAGAGGTGTCTACTAACAAGATACCAAGATTGTATGGACAGGAAAACTTTACCAAGTGGAAAGTGCTTTCTGAAACAGCCGTATGTTACAATGATGTTGATATGTGGAACTCCATCAAGAATGGTCCACAAGCTGCAGCTGAAGAAGGTGCAAATACAGCTGGAACTGCAGCTGTAAGAGAAAGAATGAGAAAGGTGGATGACAGGGCCTTAGCTATGATTAAGCTAGGACTGTCTTGGGAAATTTTAACCAAGGTGGCACATCATACAACTGCCAAACAAATGTATGATGCCATACTTGAGATGTATGAAGGGAATACTGAGCTGAAGAACATTAAGAAACAAAGATTGAAGCAACAGTTGGAAAGGTTCAAGTATAAGGAGGGAGAAAGGTTAAAATCAATACTAGAACGTTTTCTAGCTATTGTGAAAGAGTTGAGGACAACTGATTATGTTATGACTGACTTTGATTTAAATACAAAGTTACTCAACTCAATGCCAAAGGAATGGTATACTGCTTGCAAATTCATCCTTCAGAAGCATAATTTCAATGAATTGAAATTGGATGATGTAGTATGCTTCCTTCAGGCTGCAGAACTTGAAATGATAGAGAATGAAATGATTAAGGAAGAAAGACCCTGCTTCAAAGTTTCAAATGCATTGATTGCACCAATGGGCAACTTGACTACAAAGAATGAACAGCAAATTCCCATCATTGAAGAACCAATTGAGCATAATGCTGACACTCCAAAATCTTTCATTGGAAGTAGCACAACTAATCAAGGAAATCAACAAAGGTTCAATGTGCAACTGATTGATGACACTGATTCTACCTCTATGTCAAGTGGGAATTTACCTCATTCTAGTGGTGGAAATGGACAAGGCAATGAAACATAGGCCTTACTTTCTATGTTCACTGAGTCATATAATGCCTTTGTTGCAAAGAACTTGATTCACACAAGTGTGGTACAAGATGACTTAGAACAAATTGATGCAGATGATTTGGAAGACATGGATTTGAAATGGCAAGCTGCCATGTTGGCTTTGAGAAGTAAAAGACTGTATAACAGAATTGGTAGGTCTCTGGTTTCTGGTCCTAATGACAGGATTGGATTTGACAAGTCAAAAGCAATTTGCTACAATTGTCAGCAACCTAGTCATTTTGCAAGAGAATGCAATCAACCAATAAACTATCAGATGAATCAATTCCAGAATCAACAGCCAAGAAGTCAGAAGCAATACCAACAGAATCAACCAAGATTCAACAACAACAACTTCAATCCCAACAACAATTACAACCCAAACTTCAACAACTTTCAGCCTCAAATGAACAATCAACAACAAAGTATGCAACAGACTCAAGGTTTTCAAATGGACAATAATCAAAACCTTCAAGCAGCTCAAAATGTTCCAAACAACATTGTTCCATCAAACCAAAATCAGATCAGAAATCAAGGAAATGTGGCAGTGACTACACAACATGAAGGAAATTTTGATTGGAGCAATCATGAAGAGGACATTGCAAATGATATCAAGAAAGCAAATGTGGCATTCATGGCCATAATTGAGAAAGAAAAAGGATCATCATCTCAGGTACACTATGCTCCCACTGTTGATTTAAATGAAATTATCAATGAATTAAAAACAAAAGTTGGTAAGCTGGAAAGTGAGTGTTTTAGGAAACAGAGTATCATTACTGGGTATGAGGCTAGTGAGTTGATCAGTGAAGAAAAGATTAAAAGATTGGAAGATGATTGTATGATCAGCTACAGAGCTCAATCCAGATACATTACTGAGATTGATGGATTAAAGATGATGTTAGTTGAAGAAAAGGTGCAGAACACTAAACTACAAATGGAAACTGAATTTTTGAAGAACTTGGTCTCAACTTGAAACATATGTGGTATTCTGAACCAAGTGAAGGACCAAGACAAATACAAAGCTATTCCACCTCCATTCAATAACAACTTCATGCCAAAAGTTGACAAAGAAAAGAGAGATGCATACTTGCAGCAATTCAGGGATGTCTTTCAAGACAAAGAAGAATTTGTTGATTTGTACAAGGAGGTAGATGTGAATGAAGAAAGTGAATTTGTAATTAAGGAAGAAGTAAAAGAAGACAAGTCAGTTGGAGTTCAGGTCTCTGAAGATGACTTTGACTCTGTTGAATTGGATCAAGATGATTTAAGTGATTTAAGTGATCAAATCACTGATGAGGAAATCAAAGCTGCTGAAGGAGGAAGAAAATACAAGAAACCAGAATCTGTTGATCAACTTCCAAAGTATCCACCAGTCCCACCAAGAATGAAGAAACAAAATGATAAGATGAAAAGAGAACAGGTATCTTTTGACATTTGTGAAAAGAAGAAAATAAGCTACAATGCAGTCAGGCCACCAAGCAAGGCTGTGTTGGAAAGGATAAAGCAAAACAAAAAGAAGAGAATAACTGAAGAAGTTGATTCAGAAAAATTTATTCCAGTTTATCCAGTCTTCTCTAGTCATGAAGTATTGGATGTTGGAAAAGTAGAAACTATGGAAGAATATGAAAAGAGACAGTCAAGGGTTAGAGAAAGTAGTGATGAGGAACCTATGATTATGGAGAAAATTGTCTTTGTCAAAAGCAAACTTGAAAGACAAGACATCAAGATTGAGGAATTTGTTCCTTTTTCAATTGATTTTGATGGTTTAAAGAATTAGAAGACTCTAGGAGTCAAGACACCTAAGCCAAGTGAAAGGTTCAAGAAACCAAAAGAGCATGAAAAATTTAAAGGCAAGGTATGGTGCAAGAAGTGTGATGAATATGGTCATCACACAAACTCATGCCATGAGAGATTGAAATTTCAACCATTTCATGTCCCAGATGGAACAAAGTATGGTCAAGACTTTGTCCTGTACAAACAGAGGTATGATGTATATCTGGGAAAAGAAAAGGTGTGTGGAAATGAAACCATGAAAAGAGAAGAAAACAAATCTGCAAAGGAGACAAGGATTAAGAAGAAAGCTGAAGTAAAAACAAAGAAGCAAGTGGCTGAATCAGCAAGAAGAAGTAAATCTCCTAAGAAGCATTAGAAATTGACCAAAAAGAACTATCAGCCATTGAGAATCAAACAAGATACTCAATCAGCCAAATTTGATGAATCTCAAGAATCATCAAGCAGTGAGAAGACAAGAAGGAAAGGTGCATATCAAACCCAAGACTTAAACCAACAGAACTCAATGTTGATGAGAAGTTTTTGCTAAAACATGGATATGAACCACAAGGTTTCCTTTACAAACCCAAGACTTAAACTAAAGTTGAAATAGTTGCTGATGTGAGAGACTACTCAGAAAAGAAAGATTATGTGATCAAAGAGTATGCCACTGACTCAGCTGAATTACAGACCTCAACTTCACTTGTTAAAACCCCAAGAGAGTGTGGTTATGAAACAGACAATTCAGACAACATAGAAGTCACTCATGAAGATACTGAACCAACAACACTCACTTCCCAAGCTATCACAGAAAATGAAAATGATGAGTTGCAAGCTGTAGAAGCCTGCACTTCATCACTCAACTAATCAAATTTTTTTTGTGTGCAGGAACAGTCCACTCCTCTGAATGAAATATGGTATATAGATAGTGGTTGTTCTAGGCACATGACTTGTGACAAAAGATCACTTGTTAATTATGAAGAAAAATATGAAGGACCTGTAGCCTTTGGGAGTGATGAAAATGGTGGAAAGATTGTGGGGAAAGGAATCTTAACAAATGGAAAGGTTTCTTTTGATTATGTGTTTCATGTTGAAGGTCTCCAGTATAATCTACTGAGTATATCACAAATGTGTGATAAGGGATACAGAGTCAGTTTTGATGATTCCCACTGTTTCATCTTAAAACCTGAGTTTGTAATTCCACCTGAAATGATTATGATGATGGCACCAAGAAATGGCAACTTATATGAACTGAATATGAAAGAAGCTGTTTCAAGAGGGGGTGCATGTTTTGTTTCCAAAGCCACTGAAAATGAATCAAAATTGTGGCATAGGAAACTGTGTCATGTGAACTTAAAGAACATGAGTAGACTTGTCAAAGGTGAGCATGTCATAGGCTTACCTACAAGAGAATTCAAATTGGAAGATCATTGTAATTCATGTCAAAAGGGAAAACAACACAAATCTACTCATAATCCTAAGCTCATCAACTCAATTGATCAAATACATGAATTACTTCACATGGATCTTTTTGGTCCTGTGAGTGTGCCAAGTATAGGAAAGAAAAGATACTGTCTTGTGATCATTGATGACTATTCAAGATACACTTGGGTTTATTTCCTAAGTACCAAAGATGAGACTGCAGAGTTGATTAACGGTTGTGTAACAATGATTGAGAACAAGTTGAATAAGAAGGTTAAAATGATGAGAAGTGAAAATGGTACTGAGTTCAAGAATGGAGTTATGCAAGAATTTTGTGCAGAAAAGGGAATACTTCAACAATTCTCAGCTCCTAGAACTCCTGAACAAAATGGTGTTGCAGAAAGAAGAAATAGAACTTTGATTGAAGCTGCAAGAACCATGTTAGCAGATGCTAACCTGCCTATTACTTTTTGGGCTGAAGCAATAAACACTGCTTGTTATGTTCAGAACAGGGTGCTTGTAAACAAAAGGTATAACAAGACTCCATATGAAATATTCCACAACAGAAAGCCTTATATCAAGTTTTTCAAGCCCTTTGGATGCAAATGTTTTCTTCTGAACACTAGGGATTATTTGAACAAGTTTCAAACAAAATCTCTAGATTGTTTCTTTGTTGGATATTCTACACACTCAAAAGCTTACAGAGTATATGTGAAAGACCATTTGAGTGTTATAGAATCATCGGACATCATTTTTAATGAGAATCAATTCAATACAGTTGATGGTGCAGCATGGCTGTTTGATCATGAAAAGTTAATAAGGTCTTTCAAGATTTATCCTGAAGACTTTGATGACTCATTCTACAAGACCATTGAAATTGAAGAGAAAAAGAAGAAACCACTGGATTTAGAAGAATTGTGGAAAAAGGTTGCTGGAAAAGAAAAGGAATATACTTTAGTGAAGAATTCCTCAAGTGATATTGTTGAACAAGTTCAAGAAGATAATCAAGATGTACAGAATGATCAAGTTGTAGGTCCCCCCGGGGCGTCGCTGATCGATACGAGATCCACACGAGGTCTAGGAGTGCGGAATCCTCCTAGACTCGTTTATTGGTGTAAAGATGAAGAACACAAACACGTACACGAACAAATACAAGAACGGGATAAAAAAATCTGCAGATTCTTTATAATAATCAAAACACGTTACATACCGTAACATAAACAGAAACACGTCCGACCCGAGGTGAGCTCTACCTCGGGTCGTCTCTCACGACACTTCCTCTCTTTTACTCTCTAGACAAATGAACTATAACACAATACTCTTATTTCTGGATATCTCACCCTAAACACGACACACATATATATATAAACTTCACGGGCTTGGGCCTGTAGGCGAAGTTGTTACAACTTCGCCTATGGCGAAGTTGATATAACTTCGCCTATGGCGAAGTTGTTCTAACTTCGCCTGTGGCGTTCAGCTGGTCAGAATTGCATAGCGACGGTCACAAAATGCACCAACAGACTCCCCTTTGACCGTTGCTCTCAATTCTAACAAACACGAAAGATCATCTGTTACAAAAACATGCACCAACAGACTCCCTCTTAACTGATGATCTTCTGTTTGCCCTTCAACCAGCCGTGTCTGAAACTGTCATGTAGCTTCACAAATCTACCAATCACCCAGCGTCTTCCATATCAGATCTCCCCTTCAGTGTAAGCTTCTCCGACTATAACGATTGAGGTCTTTGAAATGCATGCATCCTCGTGCCAATAGATCATCTCAACCAATCACGTGAGTCCATCTGACTTCACCAACACGTGAAGTTGGGCTTCCTCCACAACTTCACCAACTCGTCGGCATACGATAAGGTTTAATCTTCAACTACTCAACATCAAGTGATCAATTTCATCACAAAACCACCTTGACAGAATCTAACACATGACCATTAATTAATCCGAAGCATCTTCATCACCAGGGATAACGATCAAGAACATAAACACTTTAGTTCCCGATTAAATCCAACTTGTTCCAGAATTTTCACTCTAATAAATAAGCATCACGTTTCAGGATCCAATTCTCGAACGCCTTGAAAATAACATAAATAATATGCTCCGACCGCAATTCAGTAATGACAAAAACCTTCAGTTCAATTTGACTTTCTTCAGTTGGTCAACCTCGAACAACAACAATTTCATTGCCCACAAACACCCAAATATGTGTCAATATCCAGTTTCAATCAATATCCCATTCACAAACTCAACTCCATATCCAGAGTTGACACGTATTTGTTCACACGTAAGACCCAGAGATAACAAGTTTCACTCGTTGACGGAACAACATCTCCGGTCTCACAATAATCGTGTACACCTGGCCATACAGACGAAAACGCCAAAATACTTTTTTTTTTTTTTTTAAACTCGTTAACTTCGCCTAAAGTTAACATCTCTCCTCCTTAACTTCGCCTGTCCATAACTTCGCCTGGCTGATAAGCGAACTTGTGAGGTAGGCGAAGTTGTGGATAACTTCGCTTAACCTTATATCTTCACCTAAACCCTACGAACAGTGACGGCAACTTCGCCTGATGAACATTAACTTAGCCTGCGGCGCTGTTCGGCCAGAAACACACAGAAACGTGCCAGAAACACCAAAACGCAGATCTCGAACCATAGCATAAGAGCCTAAGGCTCTGATACCACATGTAGGTCCCCCCGGGGCGTCGCTGATCGATACGAGATCCACACGAGGTCTAGGAGTGCGGAATCCTCCTAGACTCGTTTATTGGTGTAAAGATGAAGAACACAAACACGTACACGAACAAATACACGAACAAATACAAGAACGGGATAAACAAATCTGCAGATTCTTTATAATAATCAAAACACGTTACATACCGTAACATAAACAGAAACACGTCCGACCCGAGGTGAGCTCTACCTCGGGTCGTCTCTCACGACACTTCCTCTCTTTTACTCTCTAGACAAATGAACTATAACACAATACTCTTATTTCTGGATATCTCACCCTAAACACCACACACATATATATATATATAAACTTCACGGGCTTGGGCCTGTAGGCGAAGTTGTTACAACTTCGCCTATGGCGAAGTTGATATAACTTCGCCTATGGCAGAAGTTGTGCTAACTTCGCCTATGGCGAAGTTGTTATAACTTCGCCTATGGCGAAGTTGTTCTAACTTCGCCTGTGGCGTTCCGCTGGTCAGAATTGCATAGCGACGGTCACAAAATGCACCAACACAAGTTCAGAGTGAGGAAGACTCAAGAAACCAAGCAAGTGAAGAAGAAGATGCATCTACTGCAAGATTTCAGCATTTGTTTGAAAGCTTGAACATTGGAAACAATGGTGCATCTACTTTAGGACAACATAATGATAAAGCACTTTCATGATGCAGAGACTGATTTGATCATTGAAGAACCAGAACTCAATGATTCAAATCTTGACACAACTGTGTCTACAGATATGATTGTTCAAACTCCTTATGTGGAAAAGAATCATCCTTCTGAAAACGTCATTGGAGATTTGCATGAAAGAGTTACAAGAAGTCACTCAGAAATTGCAAACATCTGTCTCTACTCCTGCTTTCTGTCCCAAATAGAGCCTAAGAATATTTCTCAAGCACTAAAAGACAACAGTTGGGTAGAAGCAATGCAGGAAGAACTGGCTCAGTTCAGAGATCTACATGTGTGGGATCTTGTTGATAAGCCATTTGACAGATATGCAATAGGAACCAAATGGGTTTTTAGAAACAAAAGGGATGAGAGGGGTTTGGTGATTAAGAATAAAGCTAGGCTTGTGGCACTAGGATGTCTTCAAGAGGAAGGAATAGACTTTGAGGAAGTCTTTGCTCCTGTAGCAAGACTTAACGCTATCAGGATCTTTCTTGCATATGCTGCCTCAAAGAACATTAAGGTGTTCCAGCTTGATGTTAAGTCTGCATTCCTAAATGGAAAGATTGATGAAGAGGTGTATTGTAACGATTCCGGCAAATTCAGGTATACCCTAGCCGGTATATACTATTTACGTGTCATTTAAATATTGATTATATGAGTTATAGTACGTATATACGAGTATATATGATTCATAGTACGAATCATACTCGATTATATAGTGAATCATATTGGAATTTCAATTAACCAATGAACGATTATTGAAACCCGAACGAATCGGGAATTACATTATAGACGAAGTATATAATGTTTAGTGATATTTACGAAGTATTAATGCTTCGGGATAAGTAAATTATAGCACAGAAAAAGGATTTCGATTTAATGGTACGTCGGTACGCTAAACGAAACCTTTAACACCAAACCAAGCAAGAGACGATCAATCAAGCCGAAAAAGATGCGTAATTATTAATAATATGATGTTTTAAGGTCATGGGTTAAGTTTTTAAAGTTTTTAAATCAGTTTTATATAAATTTTATGTTAACCCGAAAAACAACCATTTTAGGCCCGTTTTAAGCCGAATTACGAGTTTAAACGAGAAACGAACTGAACCAGATTATCCACAACATTATCCGGATTATGTAATCCAAATGTGTGGCCATGGATTGAGATGTGCCCCCCCCCCACACCACCATATGGCCGGCCTCACAACACACACTTTACACATTACCTTTTTCTTTTTTTACACCAATTCTCTCAAAACCTCTCAACTCTTTCAATATCCATCCAAGTTTCCTTGATTTCTACCAAAGACTTGAAGGTATAACACTTGTTTTGAAGCTTAAATCTTGTTTTTAATTTCATAATTCTTGAGAAAAGGAAGTTTCATGTGAAAAATGGGTGAAAACCCGAGAAGAAACCGATTCTCGTGTGATCAAAGGATGTATACAAGTTATACAAAGGATTTTGATCCAAGTAATTAGTTAAAAGAGTTTAGAATGAAATTTTACGGTTAAAATCTTGTGAAAATGAGTTTTCATGTGAAAGACGGGTGAAAACCCGAGATGGAACCGACTCTTGCATAATCAAGAGATGTATACATGTTATACAAGGGATCTTGGTCCAAGAAATGAGTAAAAAGAGTCGGGAATGGATTTCTACGGTTAAAACCTTTGTTTTTATATAAAAACCGACATTATGAAAGAAATGGTTTGATTGTTGGTATAGTTTGCTTGGTATAGTGTTATTGTGCTTGTAAGTGTTGTATCTAGCGGCTAGCAAAGGCTAGAAACCGAGATCCTTGCGATCTAAAGCTAGAAAACACAAGATAGTTCGGTTTTCGTGTGTATATGAAATTTGGACAGATTTTCGTGTGCTTAGAGTCGGGTCACGAAATTTCACAGAGATGATCTACGCATGAAAATATGAGATCTGTGAATTTTTGGTAATTTTTGGATAAAAGATGAATATTTGGTGAATTTAATGCTCGGTTTTGGCCAAAAATAGTGAAAAATAGCAAAACATGATGAAAAATTCCGGAAAATTTAAGATAAGCTTTTTATAACATATAAAAGTCACCCACAAAATTTGAGCTCAGTTGGAAAAAGTCTAAGTAGGCTTTTCGGTGAAACGAGTTCTAGGGCTTTCTAGCTCGGTTTTGGGTGAAAATGGCTTGAAAAATAAGTTTTAAATTCTGGAAAAATTCCAGGAAGTTATGAGGATGATAGAGATCATCCCAGAAAAATTTGGGATTTTTCTAAAGTGTTTCGTATTTTTGACATATTTAGTGTTTTAATAAGATTTAAAAATAGATAAATAAATGTAAATATAGGAAAATAAATCTGGAAAAATTCCAGAAAGTTATGAGGATGACAAGGATCATCCCAGAAAAATTTGGGATTTTTCTAAAGTGTTTTGGTATTTTTGATATATTTAGTGTTTTAATAAGATTTAAAAATAGATAAATAAATGTAAATATAAGAAAATAAATATGGAAAATTTTTACAAAATTCCTTACTGTCAAATTAAGTTTTGTGCAAAATTTCAAGACCCGAGACTAATCGGGTGATTATTTGTGCTAAAAAGAACATAAAAACAAGTTTTTAAAGCTTAAAACGTGTAAACCGGCAAAGTTCGCATAAGCGAGCTGACTGGTACATGAAAACTCTAAAAATGGACTATTTCATAAATCTAAGTAAATTAAGTAAAAATAAATCATCCGAAAATAATTCGGATGATTTGGGTAATTTTACCCGATTTTACCGTTTCCGGCACCGAAATGACGGAAACGGGCCCCACGGCCAAACGGGGTGTCAAACCGAGCTATAATTTCATCACTTTAACTAAATTGACTGTCAAACTCTAAGCAATGTCACAATCTGAGTCCTTAGAAGTGTCACGGGGTTAACATTGTCCCCGAATCGAGTACAGTACTGGGTTAACAATGTTCCCAGATGTACCGATTGATACGTATTTAAGTTATGGGAATTATATAGTAACGACTAGATATTATATTACAGATCCAGGCACGTAGCTGTTCCTTATATTACTCACCGACTCACAAAAAGGTGAGTTTTCACGAGCCCCTTTTAATAAATTGTTTTAATTATATTTTCCCGGGGCGGAAAACATGTCTTATTTAAAGTATTTAAGTACATACCGATCGTATGGAAATACTTGTACATTTATATATATATGGTCTGATGCACAGAATATATAAAATGTTTATCATGTGTTATTGTTCTGGGGTAACATAGTTCCCAGGGGTTATTATTGTTCTGGGGTAACATAGTTCCCAGGGGTTGTTATTGTTCTGGGGTAACATAGTTCCCAGTGGTTATTATTGTTCTGGGGTAACATAGTTCCCAGGGGTTATTATTGTTCTGGGGTAACATAGTTCCCAGGGGTTGTTATTGTTCTGGGGTAACATAGTTCCCAGGGGTTGTTATTGTTCTGGGGTAACATAGTTCCCAGGGGTTATTATTGTTCTGGGGTAACATAGTTACCAGAAAGTTAATGGAGATGTTCTGGGGTAACATAGTTCCCAGCATGATTATATTGTTAATAAATGATTATGAACATGATTTGTCAGTGTTTATTTAAATTAGTGAAACTCACCAACTATTCGTAGTTGACCCGTTTTCTTTACATGTTTTCTAGGTATGCCCAAGTTGGAATGATTGATATGTGCTTAACTATCTGTGCTACCTGTTGGAAGCTTGCTGCTCTATGTTTTGTAATGAATTTATTAATGTCTTATCGGTAAAATATGTGTGTAACACCTAGTCAGTAATGAAACTCGCAACAATGTAATATGTTATAAATTAATGTAGTGGTATTTTCTTTATAAGCAATGCTGTTGATATCAGATGTGTCTTTTGCATCCCGTGTACGTTTCCGCTGCGGTTACGGGGTGTTACATGTATGTAGCTCAACCTCCAGGTTTTGAGGATCCTTTGTATCTAAACAGGGTGTATAAGCTAAACGAAGCCCTTTATGGATTGCATCAGGCTCCTAGAGCATGGTATGATGAGATGTCAAATCATTTTCTTGAAAATGGTTTCAAAAGAGGAGCCATTGACCAGACACTCTTCTACAAAATAAAGGGATCAGACTTACTTCTGTTACAAGTGTATGTTGATGATATCAAATTTGGTTCAACAAATGAACAAATGTGTATGAAGTTTGAAGGAGTAATGAAGTCCAAATACAGCATGAGTTCAATGGGAGAAATGAACTTCTTTCTTGGATTACAAGTTCAACAAAAGGCTGAAGGGATCTTCATTCACCAAAATAAGTATGTGCAGGACATCTTGAACAAGTTCAACTGTCATGAGTACAAAACTGCCTCAACTCCAACGGACACCAAGGAAAAGATGATTGCAGATGAAAAAGGGGAGCCTGTAGATGAACATGAATACAGAGCAAAAATTTGATCTCTGATGTATCCGACAGCTACTAGACCAGATATCATGTTTGCTGTATGTGTGTGTGCAAGATTCCAGTCAAGTCCAAGAGTCTCCCACATGAATGCTGTTAAAAGAATATTCAGATATTTGACGGGAAGACCAGAGTTAGGAATTTGGTATCCAAAGAATCAATCATTTGATCTAATTGTCTATACAGACAGTGATTAAGATGGCTGAAACATGAGCAGAAAGTCAACATCATGAGGATGTCAATTCTTGGGAGAAAGGCTAGTGTCATGGCAATGCAAGAAGCAAACAACTGTTTCAATCTCAACTGCAGAAGTAGAATATGTTGCTGCATCTGCCTGTTGTGCAAAAGTTCTATGGATTCAGAACCAGATGCTAGACTATGGTTTGAATTTTCTGAACACCCCTATTCTTATTGACAATACTGCCGTATATTTTACTGTTAAGAATCCAGTTCAACATTCTAAGACTAAGCACATTGAAATTAGACATCACTTCATTAGAGATTGTAGTGAAAAAGGTTTGATTGAAATGCAAAGAGTTGATACAAGTGACAATTTGGCTGATCTTTTCACCAAACCACTTGATAGAACCAGGTTCAACTTTCTTTTGAAAGCCCTGGGAATGATCAACTCTGATGAAATCTGATTAAGGATGTGTGCTTGGTTGTATACCTCTATGTGCTAACTAAATACTTTGTTTAGAGGTTTCACAAATTGAATGTTGTGTGAATATATTTGAGTATGATATTGCTTATGTTACTGAATATGCTGACTGTTATGTGCTTTGACTGATTATGTGTGCAAAGAATGACATAAGTGACTTAATTAATATGTTTGCATGTTTATCAGTTAATGTGTATTTGTGATGTTAAGATGAGTAGTCGTGTTATGAATTACCTGTTAAATGCTTATCTGACATCACTGCTTAATTGCTTGAATATGTGATTTATCTGATCTTCTAATGTTATTAAGATAGGATAGACTTTGAATGTTAGTACTGTCTACTTATTCTGATAATATTAAGTTTGACTAAGATTTGATTATGTGCTGCAACTGTTTATGTCAAGATATGTTTTATGTCAAAATTAAGTGATAAAATGAATTTTCTAATGAATTTTGCATAAATACTCTATTCTTGAATCAAAACATGAGCATGTTGTTAATGGTGTGGAGATATGATAAGATTATTCAATTCAAGCTTTAAAAAAGCTTAAAAGAAGGATTTTTCATTGAAAAGTCTCAGGTAGTTATCTTTGCTGAAAATTATGTCATTTGCCCAGTTGGAGTGTCACACCCTGACTAGGTAGTTGCGGAAGCGTAATACGGGAATGTAACAGATAACACTGGCATCAACCACATTGTTTATAAAGAAATTCAACAAACTAATTTACATCATATTACATTGGTATGTACTAAGTTTACAAACTAGATGAAAAACACATAACCAGTTCTCGGTTCCTTATTCATTAGTACGTATTTGCATCTATTAACACCTATTCAACTTTCCTTCTAACACCAAACACGTAAGTAAATCATTCCAACTTCAGCTTACCTGAAAAGCATGTTAAAACGGGTCAACTACGTCTAGTTGGTGAGTTTCAAGTTTCACGAGTACGAACAAAATCAGTATACGAGTTCGTAAATTTCACAGTACGTATGTATATAAGTATGTGTATGATGTATTATACTAAGCCACAAGTGAAACCGAGACAGCTCGCACTGCATGGCCACTCTTGCCCATGTACTCCCTTTGGCATTTAACAGCCACTTTGCCCCAAGTATGTACTATGTCTAACACCACATAGCAGAATGTAATCAGTATAAATGACAATGCGCAACCGCGTAAACAAGTATATCCGGCATACCCCACCGGCGCCTTCAGTTGGGTTTGTCAAACCGATAGTACTATCCACACGTCACTGGCACGAAGTTAATCACTTGTGTTTGTGGGGACTTTCAAGTGTTAGTACTTAAATAATTCACATCACCACACGTTTTCAAGTATATAAGTATATGTAAACATGCTTTCTACCCCAAAAGTTCGTAAAACAGTTTAAAAAGTGGGGTCCTGAAACTCACCTTATTGTAGTTCGAGCAGGTAATATACGTCAATAAGTGTTATGCCTCGATTATAACTCGTATCCTATAATCGGTATCGTACTGTTAATACTAATACAGTGTTTAAACCAAATCGGGCTGTATAACTAGTCTGGTTATAGCTGTTAGGCCCAAAACATGACCATAGTCTTAGATTGTGACGTTGTATACTATGAAATGTTTAAAACTGAATTTGGCTCAGTTTCACCGTTTTCCGAGCCTAGCCAAGTTGATCGTTTACGTGTTTAGGGAATAGGTAAGATCACACAAACTTAAGTAAACATGTTTATTGTTAAAATGATTTGATTTATGAAAGCATCTTGAGGTTTCGGTATCTGGATTGATCGTAGGGTTCGTTTCCGTTTTCACACGGGTTTGATTATACAAAACGCGTACAATCCACCCGAATTGTCCGGAATTCTCGTAAAAAGTTTTTTTTATTAACTTCATTCAAAAATACGATATTTGACCACTTTTGACATTTTGACATACCAGTCAGTCCGTTAAACACAAAACTGCCGGTTTCGTTAAAACAATTATAGTTTAAATCTTTGATTAATCATAACTAATTATGTACTCATATATAAATTATAGAACTTTTTGTAAAAATAAATTAAAATATGGAGAATTTTATAAAAATATTTTCAGAAATTTTATGATTAATTATCTATTTATAAAAATTCATTTAATGTGCTATAATTGAGTAATAAATAGCCCGTTTATACCAAACGATATCCGAAAAATCCGATAACATTCCATGTGATCTCAATATCATTACATAGCCCCTGAAAAATCTCCAAAATCTAAATCTTTGGCCAAAATGCCTTTTTGCGCGTTTTTCGGCTATTAAAACTCGGTTAAAACACAATTGCACAAATAATACTTAGACATCTCCAAATGTTCTCAAACTTTACCAGTCATCTTAATATAGTATTTATGGTGTCCAAACCAACTTTCATAATTTTTCATGAAGTTTACCTATTTTTCCCGAATAAACGCTAATAAACGGTAATAAATTCGCCAAATATTCTCCATTTATCGAAATATTACCAAATTTGAAAAGGGACTCATTTAAATGATCCCTCATGTCCCTGAAAATTTTCACAAGATAACAACAAGAACTTCATAACCTAATACTAAACAGCCCCTAAACGAGTAATACGGTATTACCTTGTCGGTTTTCGATAGGTTTTCGATGGTTTAAACAGCTCTCCGGGTCTTGGGTCGTAAAGTAAGTGTATCTAAATATCATATAACATCAAACCAAGCATAAATCATCCATATAACAGCCTTGTTAATTAGGGTTTCGGTTTTGGTTTCAAACCGAACTTTCGAACCGTAAAGACGACATATTCATGTTCTAATCCGTTTTTTTGGCCAAAAATCCACATGGTACTGACTTGTAAACATGTTTAAAATCAAAAAATTATTTTAGGTGATTTTTAGGGTTTTTTGATGGTTAAACATGTTTAATACTAATCAAAACCTAATTTTCCATGTTTAAACATGTTAATTAAGTATGAAATGAATGAGAATTGAAGGTTACCTATAGGGTTTTGCTGGAACAGCAGAAGAACACAGGTGCTTGTGAGTTGGTTTGACAATTTTTGGGCAAAAATATCAAGTGTAAAGCTTATGTAACAAGCTAGAACAAAAATGGGGGTAAAAGTCCACTTTGGCGGCCGGACCAAAGGGAGGGCCCATCGTGCTTCTTTTTGGCCCATTGATGCCTCGTTTTGTGTGCCAAGGTTCGGTCTCAGTCCAAAATTTAGTTCGGTTCCGGTTTTTCGCAAGAAAACTAGTTCGAGTGCGAAAAACAACGCGAAAACGAGTGTTTTTCACCCCATTTTTGTAAAATAAGAAAAACGTACTGACTCGTTGTAAAAATCCAAAATATTTTCACGCATAGCTTAAACAATGTCATATAAGTGTTTTATAAATCTTTTTCGGCTTAACGGATGCTACAATGCTCGTTTTGATGTTAACGATTGCGTTTAAACTCATAGCGTATCAATAAACGAAACCTTTTTTGTTTAAATGGTTTTAAACGTAATGGGGCCTAAATATCAATATGTTAGCCACTATAATATATATATAACTCGTATATGACCCCTCAGTATATATATGGGTCATAATTAGTATCGGTCGGTTACTCGTTTAAGCACTATGAATTAACCGATTTATCGTTTACTCGCTATGTAATGAATAAGGTATACCTTGTTTTGTCACGAATGTCACATGGAGGGACATACACTTGTGTGTGTTTGGTCCTGCAATCTGCAAAGATTAAATAGATAGCCATTAACCAGAAAACTGAAAGCATTTGGGGCATTATAACTTGTTTTCTATTCTTTCACTTAAAATTATGTCAATAGCTCTGACTTTGAAAGGACATATATTCACATGTATATATGGTCCTGTTAACCACTTGTGGTCAAACAGAATAACCATTTACCTGACAATTAAGAGACATTGGGGTGATTTAATATTAAACTAAATAAAATTGGGAAATGATAGTACATTGACTACTTAGCCAATCATATGGATTTATTAGGCTAAAAGGACTCTTAGTACAGTCATTGACATGTATGGTTGCTTTCTCATGATATGTAAAATCTAAGGTAATATAAACATAAAGAAAATGCTAAGATTTATGTGGAGTTAAATTGTTGTCTATGCATGTTCCATGATAAATCTTTTCAAATGATAGGCAGAAAAGTGATTATCCAGTCATACACAAGCCTGTTGGTCTTTGGTTACACAAAATGAAACATCTTTTAAAGGAATGACAAAGAACTGATGTGAACTACTTTAATTTCAAACATTTAGTCAACCAAAAGTTGATATATGTTCACAAATTTTTATAGTAAAATACAAACATGAAGGTTAATAATAGAACTACAAGGATGGAGGCAATCATATAAGTCCTTTAAACATCCTGAATGAAAGGCCTGTAAGTCCGACTTTCGTGGCATGTAAGTCCAACGTTCAACCTCACATATGTTTGTAGATTTGAAAAGAAATATCTTTTAAATTTTTATAATATGTTCTGTCATTAAAAGTTTTAATCAAAACCAGGTGTCAAAGTCAAATTGGGGTGATCTGGAGAAAGCCAAATAAGCATTGAGGATAGATAAGGAGCATCAGAACACAATATGTGTTATTCATTAAATTTTCTGCAACTTAAATTGAAACTTAATCATATCACCAAAGAGATGAAAATCATGTTAAGTCTAGACCTGCTGTTGACCTGTCTTTGTAGTCATAATAATGCTGAGAATGAAGTATTGAGAAAGCTACTTAGTCAATATGATCCCATTCCTGAGATCTTTTCAGTTTACAAAAGAAAATTGTTTTGAAATGAAACATAACTGAAATTTGATCTCTAAATGCACCATTTGCTCTTAAACTATGATCTTTAACAGATAAAATTGTCCTGACTAGTGTTTAAGTCAAAAAGTGTTCCATTTTGCCTAAAATAGGTTAAATATGTAAGTTCGGGTAAGGTTTAATGTTATTAAACCTTCCCAAGGACAAACTGTTTGAAAATGTATTTTCGGGTAAGGTATGATGTTCTCAAACCTTTTCGGGTACAAAGCAGTTGAATATGTGTGAATATGTATTTTCGGGTAAGGTTTAGTGTTTTTAACCTTTCCGAGTAAGCTTTGTCATTTTGAACTAAGTTTATGTTTTTCGGGTAAGGTTTGATGATTCATAACCTTTCCGAGCAAGCTTTGTCATTTCTGACTAAGTTTAAGATTTTCGGGCATGCTTTGAAGTGTTTACACTTTTCAGGTAAGGTACACCATTGTACGAGTTTCCCGAGCAAGCTTGAAGTCTTGAGATGATTATGTGATCTAGCTAGCTTTTAACAAGAGATGATTGTTTCGGGCAAGCTTTGCATTTTAATATGCTGATTGGTATTCCAAGCAAACTTTGTGAACCCCTTAAGTACACCAAGTAAGCTTTGTGTGTGGATATGTCTTCTTTGAAATTACAAGTGTTTTCGGGCAACCTTTGTTTTCCGAACACACTTTATATTTCGGGTACGCTCTTGTTCCCCTAATATACTTTGTAATTTTCAAAATTAGATTTTCCGAGTACACTGTCTACTAGAAGTCATTTCCGGGCACACTTTGTACTCTAGGAAAATTATTCGGGTATACTTTGTATAAGAAGGTTGTTCGGGCACACTAACATTGTGAAGGTTGCTCGGGCACACTATGTTTTCAAGTATGCTTGATTGAATATGCTTTTATTATGATTGATTGAATCTGATTCTGATTTTTGATAGAGTTTATGCTAGATTAAGATTTTAATTTAAATTTGAGAAATTTGTATGGGCATCTTAATTGATTCCTAGCAAGAATGTTTATTTGATATTTTATACTTGATTAATTGTCTTGTGATTAAGTTCTCAAGAAATCTGGTATTTCGGGTAAGCTTTCTTCATACTATCTTGACTTTGAATTACATAGCTTAATCAAACAAGGTTTGTGATTAAAAGGAATCAGGTAAACCTTATAAAATTAAAAGAAAATGTTGTCAAGAAAGGTTTAATATTATTCGGGTAAGCTTTGTATAAGTGGAAGAATACCGAGTAGGCTTTGCAAGGATTACCTTTCCGAGTAAGGTCTGCTAAGCCTAAAATGATAAAGAGATATATGTTTTAAAATTATTTTTAAAATAATATCAAGTGGATAATGTTACTTTTTGACAGCTATTAACTCACAAAACGACAAAAAGCATTTAAAACCCACTTTCAAAAAGGTATATAAGAGGGAGTTACGCAAAATTTTCAACATTAGATTTCCCTCTCTCTCTTTCCACTGCAACTGCTTACTCGCAAAGAAACCCAAACGACCTATCGCATTCATCCTTAATCCAAACCCTAATTTAAATCAACCCCCTAATTCCAACTCGGTAAGCATTCATAATGTGTTTTCCGGTCATGATTAGACTATAATGAACTTTGATTATGTACTTGATTACTAATATTCTGTTTTTGTGTTTAGGTTATTATTTTTTCGAAGATCAGGTTCTTAATAAAATTTATCTCTTTCTTCTACAAATTTATAACTTGAAATTGGGTAAAGTTTTAAACTTTTATACTAATTTCACTTTGAATATGTTTGATTGTGATGTTCAGATATGGCAGAAGAGGATCAACCCAAGTATGCTTTTGAAAAGAAGCATAACATGTGTGCTCTATTGCAAGTCACACCTGAAAACGAGCCGGTGGCACCAATGATTGACTGGATGGCTCGATCAAATGTCAACTTTGCTTTCACTGAATGTCCTGTTATCTACAGAAATCACTCACTGGATTTCTGGAGATCAACAGAACTTGTTGAAGACATCAATGGAAAGATAATCGAGGCAACTGTTGCAAGACAAGAAATACACATCACTGAGAGGATGATAAGAAGATGCCTGCTGTTGAATGATGATAACCATTATCATATAAACTTCAATACAGCACGCCTGATGAAAATATTTGAAGAGACAATGGGTTATCAGGGAACTGTACATGATGGGCAGTTTCAAAAGGGGATGTTTCCGATGATGTATAGATTCCTCATTCATCATGTGATACAGGGTTTTGCTCCAAGAAAAGGGTCATGGACTTTAATGAGTCATGACTTAGCAAATGCTACTGTTGGGATTATGTATGATCTACCCTTCAATTTTTCAAATATGATATTTGATGGACTGGTAGCAAACTTGAAGAAGGCAGAGAAAGACAGATTCTTGCAATACCCAAGGTTCCTGCAGATAATCTTTAACAGAGAATTAAGAGATTTAACCACTATAGGAATTACACACCTACTGCAGAACCCTGATACATACAACAGAATTAAGAATCCAGGTGTTGCCAATAGATTCAATTCTGAAGTTCCATTTGAGATCTTGCCATGGTTTTTGAACCATGACTTGAATGTGATGCCTGTGCCTGAGTTAAGCTCAGAGGAGGAAGGAGGAGATGATGTTGAGAGTGATGATGATGGCTTTGATGATGAAGATGATAATATTGATGGAGATGAAGGAGGAGCTGGAGTGGCTATGAATGTTGATGCACCTGATCAGGGGAAGCAACTTGAAGATCAAGAACAACCTATTCCAACACCACCACAATCACCATTACACATTGACCAACCCATTTTTCCATCACCACCACAAACTCCACCACATCAAACCACTCAATCCCCAACACAAACCCTAACCATAAGCCAACCTGAAACATCAACACATATATCCCCAACACCACAAACACCACCAACATCTAGCCCAATTCATTCTGATCCATTTATTCCAAGCCCACCTAATACACAATCACCACAACAATCCATTTCCAAACTCACACCACAACCCATGAACAAGCTGAATATGAACCATTTTCCACATCACCACCTACAACACCACCCACTGACAATGCCTTATTGACCTTGTTACAAGAAAATGCTGAGTTGAAGAGAAGGAATGAGGAGGTCACTATGGAGAATGTTATGTTATTGGATCAGTTGGTAATGGTAAGAGTAAGACTTCAAACCCTGGAGCAGGAGGTTGAGAAGACCTCAGCAGCCCCAAAACAGGGGGAGAATGAAATAATGCCAACTGACTCTGGTGTGAATGTTGAGACTGTAACTGGAACAGGTGTAGAGACTGCAGACAGTTTGAAACTGATATTAAATGCTTATGATGATGGTGAGGAGGATAGTGAGGAGAGAAGAAATGAAGATGATGAGTATGAAGGTGACAAATCAGATGTGGAAGAACAAGATTATGACTATAATGATGAAATAATGCATGTTGAATGGAGTGAAGAGAATGATGAAGGGACAGAGGATGAAGTTGAAAATACAAATGTTGAGGAGAATGTAGCTGCTACTGACTTAGCTACTGATGTTTTCACTGCTACTGATATAGCTACTGATGTCTTAACTGACATAGCTACTGATGTCTTAACTGACATAGCTACTGATGTCTTGACTGATGTACAGACAGAAGTAGAGACTGAAGTAATGATTGATGAAAATGCTGCTACTGAGGAACTTATACACACTGAACCAGAAACTGATCAACAAGCAAGTTCCAAGAGAGTAGAGCATGATCCAGAACTTGAAGCACTTGAGAAAGAAATAGATGACTTTGTATAGTCTGAAGATGAAGAGGATGAGAGAAGAAGAATTGAGAAAGGTAAAACAAAAGTCTGTGAAGAAGAGCCTATTAAGGCATATCTAGAGAAAGATGTGTTGTTTACAGATGATGAAATTGATGCTGCTGCTGCTACTGCCTTAAGAGAACAAGAGAATATTTTAAGGGAGACAAGGGATAGGGAGATATTGGCTCAAACACTGACTCCAGAAGAAATGGCAGAGCAAGAAAATTTGATCAATTAAGCCAATCTTGCTAAAGAAATTTTTGAAGAAGTGGATGATCAAGAAGCAATTGAAACACTGATTATGATGAACAGAACTAAGGAAGCTGACAATTCCTTGGCTATGGTGGTTAGTATGTTTCAACCACAGAGCCAACCTGAAAAGGAATCTGAAAAGGCTTGTGAATCTGAAGAAATGCCACAAAAGGAAACTGAAAGGCTAACTGGTGAATCTGTTGAAGAAATGATGGCTAATATCACCAGAATCAGGATGAAAAGAGTCAAAAGATTTGAACAAGTGTATACAAGAAAGAGGAAGTTTGATGAACAGATAAGGAATGATGAGACGAAAACAAAGAGAGGGGATGGGATGAAAATAACAAATGCTATGTTGAGGCTCCTGATGATGATGGTGATAATGATAATAGTCCAATCAGGGCAATTCCGCTGCAGACACTGCAACCAGGTCAACAGATTCCAGGTGTTCCTGATGTGCCCATAAAAACTGAACCAAATACAGAGCATCCACCCTCTGATGAACCCAAGATTGATGCTATGAATGATTTAACTGAAGAGGAGAATGAATCTAAGGATTCAGATAATAATGATAATCATGATAATGATCAAGGAAAGAGTGCCAAGACTGCAAATGTTGAGACTCCACAAGTAGAAATGACTAATGAGCAGAGAGCAAACATTGAGCAGAGTTTGCTGAAAGCTAAAATGAACAATCCTGTGATGAAGAAGCTAAGGGCACTTGGTGTGAACTTTGAAAGTGTGGCTCATATGAATGAAAGTGAGTTGAATCAGAGACTTGAAGAAGAAAATAAAAAGATCAAAAGAGTTTTACAACAGAAGAATAGAGATGCTCAGAAACACAGAGAATAACGGAGAAGACATGGATATTCTGAAAAAGATTTGAGTCATTTCAATCATGATAAACTTCGAGATATTTACAACAGTGAAAGAGAAAAGGTGATTGAAAAGTGTGTAAGAGAAAATGAGAGGCTTGAAAAGATTGAAGATCTGAAGTAAAAGTATAGAGTAATGTGTGGATATTTGCTGGAAAAAGGTTTGAAGTCTGAAATGGTTGAGAACCTAACTAGAAAATCAGTGTTGGATCAGTATAATAAACTGAAAAGAAAAGAAAATTGAAGAGGGTCCAAACTGAGAGCTCTTCTAAACATACTGAAACTTCTGTTGAGCCTCCAATAAAGAAAAGAAAGATAATGACTCTGAGGGAGAAACAAAAGATGCAGGGTGAAAAGAAAATATCCAAGGAAGATCCTATTGTTGAAACCCCTACTCCACAAGAAGTGGATTCTGAACCTGAAGATGAACCTTGTGTACCTTGGGAAAATGAAGAGATGATCAACATACTAAGGAACATAATGATTACTCAAAGGGGAATTGATTAAGCCTCTTTCAAAGCTTTGGAAAAGGAGGATTTGAAATATCTCTTCCATGTCCAAAAAGCTGAATGGGAGAAAGCTCTAAGGGAAAGTGAGAACCCTAGATACTTTGCAGATGGGAGTTTTGTACCTGTTGGTTTGTCAAGAACTCCTGGTATGGAAAAAATGTTGCTAGCTCTTAAAGAAGCAGGAGCAAATGTTGTTGAGCTTGCCAACCTTCCAACTGAAATGGTAGAAGCAGTCTACATCAAATTCTTCAATTTGGGGCCTAAAAACCCAAGAAGTCAATTCCTTTCAGACCACCAATTTCAAGAATATATCCCCAAGGTGGAAGAGGTCAAGGTGGAAGAGGTGAAGGTGGAAGAGGAGTATCAAGTAGATCTGCACAACAAAGAACATCAAGACCACAGTCAGATATGGATCTTCCTAGAGAAATTTACTATGATTCTGTGTGTGAATGCATAAGAGTGATTATAGAAAGTAGACAACTAAGAGATATAGTTGTGAGAAGTGACTTCTATGAATATACTCAAGAACAATTAGAAAGAATGACAACACTCACTATGTATGATTATAGAGACAGAAACAGAGTGGCTGGAAGACAAATGAATGATCTTTCTAACTTCTTAAGAGATGAAGCCGACAGAGGATTCAGATTCCTAAAAGAAAAGAGAAACTGGAGGACTGCCAATCTTCACAGATCAAAGAGAACTGCAAAGTTGAGAAGGATGGACATAGCTGAAAGGGACTACAAGATGAAATTCAGAGACAAGAATCCACTGTCAAACATGAACACATGCATAAGTCTTGAAAGAAGAATGATACGCCCCAACTACACAGTGCAAAGAAATGGCATCATAACAGAAGTTGAATACAAAGAAGATGCTGACCATTACTTTCTGAGAAACTCTGATGGAAAAGTGCTGGGGATTATCAAGAAGGATGAAGACTTGAATTGCTTACATGATGAAGACTTAATGGATATTAGGGACTGGGTCATACCAGAATGTCATACTAATTACCGAGCCCTTGATCCCTTCAAAATGAGAGATGCATCAGTGATAACAAACAGAAGGCAAGCTACATACAGTGCATGGAAAAGACAAAATTCCTAGACTAGGATTTTACTGTGTAATGTCATATGCCAGCCTTTTTTAATATGTAATTTTGTTTATGTTAATTGAATATGTAATTTGACTTTTAATTTGATGTGTAATTTTGACTAAGTGTAAGTAACCTTAGAAATGTTTTGGGTCAGCTGAGGTGTTCCAATCTAGGGGGAAGATTGTTGAGTCAAGATTTGACATAAAACTGATCAGATGGAAGATTGGAATCTTCTCAACCTCCTCAGAATTCGCTAAGTATGGATCCGAGCACACCTTAGACCTTCGAGCAAGCTTTTACTTAGCCGGGTACCATATTTTGTCTATTGGGCAAGGCTATCTTCTCTAAGTCTTCTTTAGTGAATCTCCGAGCAGGGTTTGCAAACTAGTGCATTACCGGGTATGGTTCACTAGTTTATGCAAGTCCGGGCAAGGATCACTTTATCAAGAAGGATTGTTCTTCATAGCTAAGTAAAGTTCACTTCCGAGTAAGCTTTAGGCTAACCAATCTCAGGAAACCAAGTATTTGGAGATCGGGCAAGGTATTCATTAATAAAGATGGTACGGGTATGCCTGGTGTTTAATGAAATATCACAAGTATCATCGGGCAGGGTTCAACTCAAGCAAGGTAAAGTACTTCCAAGCACACTTTGCTAATAAGCTTATTCCAGGAAAGGAGTTGATAGGACCATTGAAGAACAAGGTTGCTCGTAAGGATTTGTCGGGCAAAGTCTGATAAAGCCAAGAAGATTGAAGTCTACCCGGTGAGTATTTTACTTGGTAAAATACTCTTCAAGTAAAGTCTACCCGGAAACTGATCCCGAGCACACTTCTTTATTACCAAGTCATAAAGGATGGCAGAGCATAATCGGAAAGACAAGATTGATGCAAAGCCTACCCGGAAGACTTGTTTTACACTTAGATTATTTATGAATATGTAATTTGAATACGTATTATCGGATAGGGTTTCTAGAAGGAATGACAGCTGTAAAGGAGGTGTCAGGGCTATAAATAGAATAATTTAGAGCACACCTCAAAACGTTACACACAACAAGGCAGACAGACACATTAATTGATAAAGAATATTGTGTGTGACGACTGTCTTAGTATCGTACGGATAAAACCTTCCTTCAAGAAACCCTAATCGATTATCCACTTTGTATGATTGATATTATATAAATGGAAATCTTTTGAGTAAATCTTGTTTGTGTTTGTTACATTTGAATACTGATTAAGCAACCATATGTTTGTTATTGATTCCGTCTTTAACAAACGGTAATATTTCTAAATATAGCAACCCGTCATTAACTCTCTTGTCAGCACATGTATTTGTGTGAGTTATGACATGATTTAAGTAACATTTATCTGAAATCGGGGACCTGACACTCCTACTGGCATATATTGCTATGCCTTTTGGACTAAAAAATGCAGGTGCGACCTATTAATGCTTAGCCAACGTGATGTTCAAAGATCATATGGGGAAGACCATGGAAGTCTATATAGACGATGTGGTAGTCAAATCCAAG
The DNA here is from genome assembly GCF_021521415.1 of Bidens hawaiensis. NCBI lineage: Eukaryota > Viridiplantae > Streptophyta > Magnoliopsida > Asterales > Asteraceae > Bidens > Bidens hawaiensis. The sequence goes on from NW_027491244.1 coordinate 1,972,181, forward strand.
AAGGCTGAAGATCACCTCAAAGATTTGGAAATAGGCTTCAGCATCCTAGACCGGTATAACATGAAACTCAACCCATCCAAATGCCATTTTGGTGTCAAAGATTGGAAGTTCCTTGGTTATATGGTCACTAAGAGGGGAATAGATGCTAACCCGGAATAAATAAAGGCGATCATTTACTTGAAGTCACCCCCGAATGCAAAAGATGTGCAAAGGTTGACCGGCAGGATCGCAGCCTTGAATAAATTCATCTCTCGATCTTTGGAAAAATGTAACGACTTCTACGATATCCTTAGAAAAAAAAAAAGTTTGAGTGGACGGATAAACATGAGGATGCACTCAAAGCCTTAAAGGACCACTTGCCTTCAGCACTAGCACTGATGAAGCTAATAGATGGGGAACCCCTATCTTTCTACCTAGCCGTCTCCGGTAATGCGGTAAGTATTGTTTTGGTAAAGGATCACAAAGGACAACAACATCCTATTTATTATGTTAGTAAAAGCTTTCTAGATGCTGAAGCCAAGTACTCTCATTTAAAAAAATTAATTCTTGCTCTAATTATGGCTTTTACTAAGTTAAGACATTACTTTGAAACTCATACTATAATTCTAAATACTAACTATCCTATCCAGAATGTTCTTAGAAAACCAGAGATGCCAGTTAGGATGTCTAAATGGGCTGTGAAGCTAAGTGCATACGATATCCAATACGAGCCAAGGACAGCTATCAAATCTCAAGCACTAGCTGACTTTGTGGCTGAATTCAGTAGTGACTTACAAAAGGAAGCCGACTTGGAGGTCCAACAATTAGAGGAAACCAAGGATCCTTGGATCTTATTCACGGATGCAGCATCCAACCTTAGAGGAACGGGATTAGGCATTCTACTGAAATCGCCACAAGGGGACATGATACCCTAGTCTATAGCTTGTGAATTTCAAGACACAAATAATGAAGTGGAATACGAAGCTTTAATTGCAGGTTTTCTACTAGCTAAACACATGAGGATTAGGTATCTTCAGGTGTATATAGATTCGTTATTAATAGCTAACCACTTTAATGGCTCATATGTTGTTAAAGGAGAAAAACTAATTAAATATCTAGACATTGTGAAAGGACTGTCAATGTTCTTCGATTCTTTTAGTATTATACAGGTTCCAAGGGAAGAGAATGCTAGGGAAGATGCCTTAGAAAATCTAGTATCATCTTTGAAGGTCCCGAAAACTACGAAAATCCCGATCATCCATATACTCCCACCAGAAATAGGAGAACAAGAAGTTGTGGAGATAACAACTAACAAAGAGATTGTGCTTTGGGATCTATTATCCTCAAATAATCAAGGATCTTGGATCATCCCAAATTCCTTCAAGATGGAGAGATCCTCGTAGCAGAAAATCCTAAAATCTTCAAACTTAAGGTATCAAAATACATCTTATTACATGATATTCTGTATAGGAACTAACTTACAATTCCATACTTGAGGTGTATTGAGGAACCTGAATCCAAGAGGTGCTCAAAGACTTTCACGAAGGTGATTTTGGTAATCATACTGGAGGCAGAGCCCTATTCTCTAGGATTCTAAGAACAAGATGCTTTTGGCCAACCATGAAGAGAGATGCCATGGAGTACTCAAAGAACTGCAATGCTTGTCAAAGACACAGCAACATTCTGCACCAAACATCGGAACCTATGTATCTTATATCCTCATCATGGCCTTTCATGAAGTGGGGCATGGATATTGTTGGTAAGTTACCTAAAGCACCAGGCGAAGAGTGTCATGCTTGCCATGACAGATTACTTCTCGAATTGGATAGAAGCTAAAGCTTTTGTACAAGTCCGTGAAAAAGAGGTGATATCCTTCATTAAAAGAAACATTATTACTTGATTTGGTATTCCTTCAGAAATTATTTGTAACAATGGTTCCCAGTTTATTGGGAAAAGAACCACTAACTTGTGTGACCGTTTTGGAAATAAAGATGATCACGTCTACTCCAGTGCATCCTCAAGCTAATGGCCAGGCAGAATCAAGCAATAAGATCATTATCAACAATCTGAAAAAAAAAGTTAGGATCCAAGAAGGGTAAATGGGCTGGAGAGCTACCCTACGTTCTTTGGGCTGACAGAACAACACCCAAGAACGCAACAGGCCAAACTCCTTTCTCGTTGGTATTTGGAGTAGAGGCAGTCGTTTCAACAGAAATGGTGGTCCCAAATGCCAGAACGAGCATCAGGGACCCTGAAGCAAACAAGGAGACTCTTATTCAAGACTTAGAGACAGTTGAAGAGTTACGAGACCTAGCCAGGATCAGAATAGCCGCTTATAAGCAAAGAGTTGCCGAGGCATACAAAAAGAACATCAGAATTCGGAGATTTCAAGAATGAGATTTTGTATTAAGGACGGCTTTCCAAAATACAACTAATAACTCAGATGAAAAGCTAGCACCTAAGTGGGAAGTACCCTACTTGATCGAATCAGAAGAACGAAAGGGGGCATATCATCTACTTACCATGGAAGGTGACCGACTTCCAAGAGCATGGAATGCTATCCATCTTTAGAAATACTTCGTTTAATCAGGATCAAGGATCCATAAAGGATCGAGGATCCTAAAAGTCGGTAAAATCTTATCATGTCATTTATCCATTTCAGATTTATATTACTAACTGAATGATAATTTATTCTTAACATTTATATTTTCCAAGCTTTAAGTAACAATGCAAATTTCCATAAGAGATTCAATGATTAAGAGGTTGGCCACCTCTCATCCACGTTCAAGGTACATCAATATCTCCCTAGTCTAATCCCATGATTAAGGTGTGATCCCCGATGATCACATCTTCCAAGGTTTATAGGTTTTCACCTTTCTCACGAATTAGAGCTTCTACACTCTCGCTTGTAGCGCACATTATCCAAAGTATAGTTCGGGGCAGTGGGACCAGTCCACGCTTAGTTGTTGACAATTTCATTGCTCTCGGCTATATGGAGGATCCTACGAATTAATGGTAGAAGTACCATACACCCAATTTATAACATTTTCATGTTACCTCAAGACAAAGGTTTCTAACATTTTCATGTTAGCTAGGGTTTTGGCGTTTTCATGTCATTTACGTTTGTGATAAATCACGGTTTGGGCGAGTCCCCAGTTAACATATGTATCTTTGGGCCAGTCCCCAGTTTGGGTTTGTCCCCAGTTTGTTGGGCTTGTCCCTAGTTTATTTCGGCTTGTCCCTAGTCTGTTGGGCTTGTCCCCAGTTTATTTTGGGTTTGTCCCAATTTGTTGGGTTTAATCCCAGTTTTATAATAAGCTATTTTGCATCAGGTGTCCTATGTCTAACTACAAGGATCGAGGAAGCTTTCACATTTGTGGTAACTTAGGTCTAATGAGACATTATGGTATTATCTTTACTTATCACATTATATTCATTTGGATTTTATCTGTATAAATCTTTTATTTGGATTTTATCTGAACAAATCTTTATATCTAAGGATCCAAGTTCCTTAACTTATCTTTGTAACAACTCGGGTTTTTGAATTTACTTTTACTTGACTCCGTTCGATGTTCATATTATGTTATTAAATAAATATATTGCGTTAATCGAGCTCAAATTTATATTATTATTAATTTATCTCTTAATCATACTGTCATCGCTATCATAAACCTCACTGTCATCATCTACTAGAAAATTTTTGTAACACCGCGTCTTTTACCCTCTACAATCTAGGCTTAATATACTAACTTTTATAAGTATAGGGACCAAGTTGCAAATCCTAAAAATCTTATACCATCGCGGTACGTGACGGGGTAATACTCAACCCATCGTGTAGCGCGATGGACTGTTGAGTCACTGGAAACGTGTCCAACAACGTGTCAACACCTGGCACGTTATAACAGGCTACGTGTCACCACCGTATAAGACGTCGTAAAATTGCGGCGCCGCGGTACGCGACGGGTCACAAGGACCTCATCGCGTACCGCGACGGGGGCCAAAATCGCCTATAAAAGAGGGGTGACGGGTTTGAACCATTTAATCCCAAAACAAAGCTCCACAATCACGCTCTTAACCTCGAAAAGCGTGCCCCGTTTCCGTAGCAAGCCGACATGTCATTTTCTCGAAGTTCGTGCAAGAAACGAAGTTGTAATCAAGCTAGTTGTCATACAATCGAGTAGATCAAGATCCTGCCTTTTTCTTATTATCATTCTAAGTATCCGAACTAAGGTAGGAGTTATGTTTAAGTTATTTGAATTATAGCTTAGACTATCAATCGGGGCTATGGCCTTTAACCTTGATCGTATTTTGCAAACAATCTCATTCACAATCATGTTTTCATAAACGTTACTTCATGATGAAGTAATGTTAAACAAAAGATATATTTTGACGGGCATGTAGTAACTGGAAGGGGGATAGCACTAGTAGTTTGTTTCTTGCCTAATGAAAGTAATTCGTACAAATCCCAATCAACTGAGGGACCCGTTTACTTACCTGGAGAAACTTACCAACGTGTTAGAACCTATTAGGCCAAAGCATGCTATACCAAACGTCACATAAAACTAAGTATTTTCAATCACAATCAAAGATAAACGATTTCAAGGTTAAGCTTACAATCATAGCTTAATCATCATTCAAAACATTCATACAAGCCTGTTTATATATAGGTTAAGTATCAATCACAATCAATCAATCAGTCAAGGTTTTCAACACCGACGGTACAGGTGAGTACGTTCAACCTTTTTATATAACGTGAATACGTTACCCTTTTCAATCAGTCATAACATATTTATACTCAATGAGACGAATGGGTGTTTGTCTTAGCTAGTCAATCAATGTCTACATGAGATCGAGTAATCTCTAAAACGTTATGATACAAAGTAGAAAATAAAATCAGCTCAGACCGAATATGCATGTGTTTGGATCCATACATAACTGTTAAAGCTCATCAATCAGTCAATGGCAATGAAGTCGTGAGCTTAAACAGTCATGACCAGTTCTCTGTTTAGGGCCGTATGGCTCGGAGAATACCGTGGTGTGTATAGGGCAGTGGTACATATACCGGAAGCAGAAATGCTTCCGCTGAGTTGTCAAGAAAACTATGTGTGTGTTGTAATCGTCATTCAAAATGTTTTATCGACTCATACGTGTTCACCAGCACATAGCTGACGTGTTTTTCCCCCATTGCAGGTAATTAAGCTTAGTAGAAGTAGGCAAGGATTGGGAGTCATATGAAGATAGAAGCGCTTGACAAGATGGCTCCATTTTGTTATAAAAATCATTGTAATATGAAAACATATGTTTTGTAAACGATACTTGGGTATTCAGTTCCCAAGCAAATATTCAATGTAATTAATATTATATTCAACTTAAAGTCTTCCGCTAAAATTAACCCATAAACTCTTATATATTTACAAAACAGGTACCAACTATTGGTCACACGCCTAGGCCCTAAGTCGGGGTGTGACAATTTTGGTAGTTTTCGTTGAAGATTATCCGATTTAAATTTTAAAAGAACCTTAATAATTAAGTTCTATATAAACGAGCATAATATCGCAATTAATTTCACACCAACCTTCCCTCAGCCATCGTTTTTAATAACCCCATACATAATCATATCAATTTCGTCATTTACGTGTTCATCCGCTAACATATTTGGCCGGCTACTGGGTGAATCAATTAACCCTCTCCGGATCATCGCTTTAGGTAATTCTTCTTAGCCTTGAGATCGCGAGTATGTGAGGATCCAAAGCCCTAACTTTGATTAACCATAACAGATTCAATCCAATTGAATCTGTTAGGGTTCTTATCCAATCTGTTGATGTTTGCGTCTGGTTCTTTTAATTTGGTTCTGCTTTTATTACAAGTTGCTGGAAAGCCCAGCTGGGTAGGACACTAGAATCTCATGGGGCAGGTCGCTGGTTAGAGACTCTTCTACTCTGATTTTTCAGTTTTATTTTTTATATTTATTTTAAAACATTTTATATAGTATATTATTAATATTAATAATCAAATAAAACTATTTTATTGAAAACTGGCTTTATGATACTTGTTTAACTCACATTTTCATTCATGTATATACGTATATGTAAGCATATATATATATATATATATATATCAAGTAAACTATATATATAAATATGTTTATAAAACTAAAAAGAAAATATAATATTTTCAAGATATGTTTTATAATCAATCTAAATATAATAAATATTTATATATAATATTATATTATTATAATATTAATTTAATAATGGTTATCGAGTTTTCATAATCGATATTGTACATTTAACTTAGCGTATCCATATTTCTCTTTTCCTTGTTAGGCTATTTCGTCAACGCGTAATTTCCCGCATTCTTAATACCCTCATTCACCTTGTTCTTCTATTGAGGTGAGTACCACATTCCCCTCTTTTTACTTGTTTTCCACGTTTTGGGGACATATGCGTAAACGGTATTTCTCATATATACTTATACTCAAAACTGCAACTTTGTCTTATGTGTTAACAACTTATACTTTACTTATTTATGTGCTTACTTGCTTTATATGCTTTCGCATTCGGAGAGATCCAACATAATCGCATAATAGTATGATCATACCCCAGTCGTTACAGCTTTGTGCTTCTCGACATCTCATTATACTTACTCATTTGGTTAATTTGTTATTCTCATATGACTTGTTACGAATACTTATTTTCCATACATTTAAAACGGTGTGTTGCTCACTCAACCTTGTGTTGACAAAACTTCTTTATTTTCAACGCATATGCAGGTATTCGTTTGATGCGAAGTACAAGATCACTTAAGGATATCTGCTAGAAGAAAACTTAATAAGACATATTGTTATTGATCGATATATGTACTTTTCTTATTTGGATTTTTGTTTTATATGTAATTTAATAAATAGATATTGAAACTTAAAATGTTGCGTGATAGTAACCTTGAGAGCTGTGATAATCAGCTCACGCCCCAGTATTTCTGCCGTAGGTTGGGGTGTAACAGATTGGAATCAGAGCCGAAGGTTTAGGATAGGTCGTTAGTGGTGCCATAGTAACATGCCTAAGAGCCCCATACGTGCTTATCTGTTTACCATTATGTGTTCAAATTAAATTGTTTACAGCTTTCGTAGATAATTATTTATTGTATTGTTATGCACAAGCACACATACTCCGAGGCTATGCCTCAACATTCAAAGAAAACTTTTCAAAAAAATTAGATTTCTTTTATTTTAGGGAAATTCCTTAAGAATTCCCACCTATTGTTTTCACTTGTATACCTTAAGGCTAGGTTATGTGGCATGTCCCTATGATAATGAAAGGGGACGAGAAACTGTGAGTTGGGCACTAGCAAAACGGTTCCAAGAACCAAAGGTAAGACGCTATTCCTTACCTGGGTGATAACCTGACCACAGTACTCAACCCTATGGACCCGAGCGAGACCCATAAATGCCATATGATCGACACCTTAAGTTATCAACCGTGACCACATTAGTGGTTGCATCCCTAAACCGAATTCACGGTGGTTCATGGCTACACTTGGTTTTCCCGATTAATGTGTTCCGTTATTTAAATGGTTAGTTGGGTGAAAAATCAATGGAACCCATGGGCACTCCTACTATCTATTTCTTAACTTGTTTTCGTATTTTTGTTGGAGTAATCAAACGTGGTGGTTCACAAGATACTCCGACTATCCATATTTATTTCGATAGTTCGTTATTTAGTTTGGTCAGTTAAAACGCCGTGTAACACTCGTTGGGCCGACAAACTTCATTGCATTGTTAATTCGTTAATTAGTTGGGACAATCAAATTGCCATGTAACGCTCATGGGCTGTCCAACTCAACTGTTTTTTCGTAAGTTCGTTGGGTCATTCAAATTGCCATGGATAGCTCAAGGGAGGCCAACATCCACAATTTATATTTCGTTAGTTTATTGTAAACTTAATAATCTAGATTTTAAACTGACTTAACTCCTCATTTAGTCACCACACATTAGACTTATTGACTACATTAACTATTTACGCTATGTACCCCATCATATTATAACCTTTTACTTTTAACCTTTGTGACGCACATCCCTTTACTTCTCAAGGAAACATTCTAATAAGTTATCTACATGCTTAACCATTTTATTATTCTAGTTTTTTCTTTGACTTATCCTTTATCTTATAAATCCTTATTGTTGATCCTTATAAGATGTCGTCTCTAAGAAATCACCGTCGTCACCAACGCTAATCTGGCTCAAGCGATCGCCGCTTGGCTGCTAGAATCACAAAGGAATTTGCTGCTGTAATGCCCACGATAGTCACTCAAATCCAAAGCCTCAACTCCAACGGATCTGCCTCATCATCTACATCAAATAACTATGATTTCCGTAACTTTTTGAGCACCAAACCTCCATCCTTCCATGGTGAGGAAAATGCCACCGTCTTGCTTCAATGGTTCGAGGAAATGGAAAACATTTTCATACACTGCGAATGTCCGGACGCCAAACGGACTAACTTCGCCTCAAGCCAATTCGAAGGTCGAGCTGCCATTTGGTGGAATGCCATGAGGAATGAGAAAGGATCTGACTTGGTCGGATCCATGCCTTGGGAAGAACTTATAAAGGCAATGAAAAGGGAGTTCTGCCCGGAACATGAATTGCAAAGACTTTAGACTGAATTTTGGGAACTCAAACAGGTTAGGGGGGGATAACTCTACCTACTCGAACTGTTTCCGTGAACTTAGCCGAATCGTACCTCACCTTATAACCCCCGACAACCGCGGCATTCAGAAATACATTCGGGGTTTACCAAGCCTTTTCCGTGATGCTGTGACGAGTCGTGATCCCTTAACCATCAGTGAGGCTATGGACCTAGCTGCTTCCCTCACTGACAGTCATGTCAGGGATGGAACCTTGTCTCGCAAGGATTCCAAGCCTAATCCCGACAAGACCGAAACCGACTCATCCTCTGAGGCTAAAGCTGAACCCAAACCTACTTCCAACAACAATCACCGCAACAATAACCACAACAACAAGAGTAAAGCCTATGCCGTTAACCAACCTAATAACCAACCTCCTCTTAACCGAAACCAAACTGCCCCGAACAAAAAGACTTACCTTGGTCCTCATCCCTTATGTGCCAAGTGTAACTTTCATCACTCTCCCCAAACACCTTGCCGACTATGCACCCAATGCAACATTTATGGCCACCTTGCTAACACTTGCCGTATCCCACCTAATGCACAAGCTATCTCATGTGCTCAACCCAGTGCTCCTAATACCCGTGCTTGTTATCATTGTGGAGACCCAAACCATCTTCGTAATGCGTTCCCTCAACTTATCCATGCCCATCAATCCCAAATCTTGACTACACCCTACTACTTGACCCATGCTCACCAAGTTCAAACCCAACCACCTCATGTCTTTCAAGCTCCTCCTATCAATCCAAGTCAACCTTACTTAGCCCAATCCTATCAAGCTCCGCATCCCCAAGCTCAAGCGTACCCAGCCTACTTTGCTCAAGCCCCTGCTATGCAAGCTCAACCTATTCAAGCTATTCCAAGTTAATCTACCTCAACTGCTCCTACTTCTATGAATGCAACTCCTCACGGTGCTCTAAGTCAAGTCAATTAAACTACTTCCGGATCATGAAGACTTTTTCCATTTCCTTTGTCTTATTTTATTTTGTCTTTCTTAATTTCGTATTGTAACGCCACTTTATGGCTTTGAATTATTTCTCATTTGAACTATTTATCTTTTATAAGCTATCTTATGAATAAAGTTCCTTTTTTGGTTCAATAGATAGTTTATTAAAGTTTACTTTTATCTTATTTGTTTACCTTCATAAGTGATGTCTTCTTCAAATACTTATATTTTTGTGATATTTTAATAAAATTTCACTGCAACTTTTGGATTTATTTTATACATTGATTCTTATTCCCTCAAAATTTTGTTTTACTTAAAACGTTTTGTAACCCATACAATGGGACGAATTATGTGGGCCATCCGACGATCTAAGTAATTATGGATGCATACTGATGACCGTCGTTCAAGTCAATCAAAAACCCAATTTAAACTAAATAGTTAGAGCAAGTAGGGTATCATATCACAAGAAGTATGTGGTCAATATAATTCGTGTACAGATTTAATATTATGAAGTGAATGGTTTTTAGTGCTGATCACACAAGCAAATAATTTGAGTTTAGCGAACTAAGCAACGAACAACTAAACGAGTTTTAAGCAATTAACGAAGCAAATCACACCTGGGAATTCAAGTAAGCAATCAATAGTTATATCATGCAACCTAACAGATTAATTATTAACGATTAACTAAAAACTGATCAACTAGACACAACCTTAGACATCAACAATCACTTTACACACGGCACTGGTTATCAAACAGTCCTTGCCAGTGTGACTCAGTTAAGGGAAATCGTATGTTTTATCGTATTCAATCTAACCGAACAGTTATATTATTAATTATCTAGCAACTGGTAACAGATCATTCAGACCAACGTAAACCTTAACCGACCGAACACTCAAAAATACCAAATATCAATAATCATATATCAACCATCAATAATAATACAATAATATTCGTAGTCACATGAGAAAAACTGTAAAGATTATAAACTAAACATCCCGGGTGCGATTCTAGGAGATTAGCGAGCCTCGACATCATTGAATCTTCAATACGGATTATATGAATCATGTAGAAGGTCTTGACACGAGCTATGGTAGTGGAAATCGCCTTCTTGGACTGCTAGAATCGCCTCTTGGCTGTCAAAAATGAGTTAGGGTTGTTATGGATGCGAAGCATGTTAATAACCTAATTTTTCCCGTTTGCACCCCCCATCGCGATATGCGATGGGGTCTTCAATGGTCCATCGCGTATCGCGATGGACCAAAAGTCAACAATAATAATTAAATCCATCGCTATACGTGATGGGCCTTCATCCAAGCCCATCGCGTATCACGATGGGACTTGGCATCAGCAACTTCAATAAACTTCCTCGTTTCGCGTGCTGGACATCCCGGGTCTTCATACAATGTCACAACAGGTCCAAAATAAACCTTTAACACCTGTGACCTGAAATCCAATAATACATGTATGAAGTATCGATAGTTCTTGAATAAACAATTAAAATTAAATAATAAACAAACTAAAACGCAAAAAAATTAACCGACCATCACATACGTAATTACCAAAGTCCTCGCATGAAAATATTTTGCTTGCCCTCAATCAAACTCTAAAGCAAACATCAACCTCCATCATAGGTTTGTAAATTATCGCCATTAATACTAGTAAGGTTTAATGTCATACCTAGTTTCCCGGTCTAACACTTTTTATAGATTGACATCCCACAAATAAGGTTAAGTGCTATAATAAAAACAATAGAGCCGCCCAGACGAGTGTACTTTGTTTCCGGTTAAGGCACACATGCTCATACCCCTCATAATATAACATCTCTCCTCTCGGTTTAATATCTGGACAAGCAAAAGATGTGCTAGTATCACTCTGCTCTCAATATCACTCATAAGAAAAATAATCATCCATAAAGCTCCTATGACACAAATGCAAATCAAGAGGGCTTAACAGGATTGTAACGGGGCCATGTTTAAGGGTATAGAAGAAAAATATTTAAGTAGCTCAAACGATCCGATCCAGCTTGTTTCAAAACATCTAAATAAATGAAGTCACTATACAAACTGACTGACTTATTACAACTCTCTACATAAGCAAACTAACAAACACTGATTTCATAACTTTTTTTACCAAATATAAACGAACTACTGATTACGTAACTGAATATAAACAGACATCTTTTTGTTTTTTTCTTTACTTTTTATTTTAAGCATAAAACGTGATGCTTAATAGATGAACAAATACAAATACAAGAATGAAAACAAATACAATTACAAATAAACCTAGCAAGCCGGATCGTCTCGTAACATAATATCAGGGTTAAACAAATGAAAAATCAAGTCCAAGAAAGGTTTTTTAAGGGACCCAACCCCCCGCCCCTCACATTTACCCAAGCTCATATGTATAATGTATGAGGCCCAAGCCCCCAATACCCACACTCTCACTCATCCAGACGAGGCTTAACCTAATTGCCTCTATCACTTTTGCATTCTGTCAACTACAATCCTGTAATCCATGCATATCGATGAAAGCACTCAAATGACATGTGTGTACTATATATTATATGTGTATTATATATTGGGTCAACTCACACACGTACCGGAGGAAAAGGGTTGTCGACATAAACATGTGTACCTGTCCCCATGACTCGTTATCCCCGCCTAAACGACCCCATTTTCAATTTCTAGTTATGAAAACATTTGTGGGTAAGACTAATGAGATGCCGAAAAACCAACCATGACCAGAATCCTATACTTGGCATTAATGGCAGTAATTAACAGTTAACAACTTCGGTTTCCGGCTAATCTTCGAGGTACTACCGGGAAAAAATTTTCAAATTTCCCCATCCCCACACTTGAGGTTGACATTGACCTCAATGTTAAAATATGTAGTAAGTAATTCGGGAACGAGGTTGAAATTGTTTGTAAAACAATTAAAACTCGAGGCTCAAATGTGAAGGTTCTACAAGCAATTATACAATTACACTTTTAACATCTAAACTGATGAAACAAAATCAATTATGAAACTGAAGTCACCTAATAATGATGGGACTGGAAAAGGACTAGTCGGCTCGCGAACTTTTGTAAACACTCGTGTACGGTCGTCTCAACAAAATACGAAACTGGCAACTTAACCTGCAAAATCTCGAGACGTGTAGAAGCAAGCTTCTCACAAGTGTAAGACATAGGTCTTTTACGAGTTATGAAAATGATTTTTGTTAATTTTATTATAACAATTACCGAATCGAATTAACTCGTTTCATAATGATTTTTTTAAACAAGTTAAAATGTTAAAAGACCTAACTCACTTTCGTAGGAATCACGACTGCATTTAGCGTATGCAACAAGCTCTTTAAACCTCCTGGTAGCCCGGGAGGACGAGTGGGGTCTCGTGAGGGTTTATAGCGAACTACACCCACAAAGTTCAGTTAAAACAATATATACAAATAAATAAAACACAGCAGCAATCAAAAGATATATATACATAAACACCCAACCAGTTACCCATACATGATTCCCCAGAATATAATATAATATTATACAAACCATGATAATAGTAAAAACAAAATAAAGTGAAAAAGGTAACCCAAAAGCTACTGCTGTGGTGGATCGTCGGCGGTCTCTGGCGTGTCGACAGGTTGCTTCAAAGTAATAATTAATGACTGTGGGAGCGGTACCTGCGAATCAACAAATAATAAACGGAAATAGTCATCATGGCGGGCCAGGAGGGCCCGCGTCTCCGCCATAAACGCCAGGCTCTGCCCCCTGTGAGCACGAACCTCTACTCTCTCAGCCCGAGCATCCTCCATCATCTGCTGTTGCTGCTGAAATATCATGTCTAATGTGACTGGCTGTTGCGACTGCTGATGCTGAGGCGGTGGCTGTCGAATCTCGAACTGCGGTTGTGGCCGCATCATGAGAGGGACTAAAACATGCTGTCGATGTGGCGGAATGCCCCTCTTCATGGAGACCGCCGCTGATGATCCCTCCGGTGGGGGTACCTGTGGGCCCTCTCGAACTGGAATGAACCGCGGCGGATCATCCATCTCACATATGGTGGCCCTACGGGCATCAAGTAACCCGAACGGCTCTGTAGCTGGCCCCGGAGTGAAGTACTCGACCGGGTATCTCTCGAAAACTCCCAGGCTCTGTGCAATCCTGGTGATGTATGGCCACAACGCCAACTGGGCCGACGCCCCCTGCAAACTCCGGCCTCTGCCGAACGATGTAAGGAGCAGCATCGCAATGTTGGCCTCCCTGCCAGTGACGATAGACAGGAGGCACAACAAATCGATGTTGCTACACTTATTGCGACCCGAATGGCGGGCAGCGATAGTGTAAGAAACGATGCAGTATACATATCGGAGGACGTGGTCCCGAATATAGGATGCTACTAAAGCGCTAGAGTGGGCCCCGTTCGCGATCTGCTCCCAAAACCGATCCAAATCCGGCTCCGTGAGCCAAAACTGTCTGCCCCGCTGCTGGTGTGTAGTGTAACCGCGGAAGCTCTGTAAAAATGCGGGGGTTTGAACATACTCCCACGTGTAGAAGCCAGTCGCAACCGCAAAGTCGGGCACCGACATCTCTATAAAAACACGTGTCGTCCAAGCGAGAACGACACGGCATATGGCTCGTCGAAATCGGGGGTGGTGTATGTGAATGTCGAGTAGAACTCGACATATGATATCGAGTCACACTCAAGTACTGCCCGCCACCGATCCGACAGCAATCCCTGGACCCTGGCCTCTACCCTCAGGGTACCCAATAAAACCCAATCAAACGACCGCATGCGTATGAGCTACATACCTCGAATGCGCATAAACCTGGTGTACTCCTCATATGTAATATAAAAATGAAGCACTTGATGCTGCGTGCGGCATCCGTCACCCACGATATCTGCTCGCACAACGCCCTCAATAATCGGCACCTCATCACCATCGTATCGTATGGTGTGGGGCCCAGTCCTATGTCTCTTGCGCTGAGAAGACTCTGCCGCACCAGACTTATCTGCAAAATCAATCATATAAGTTAGATATGTCAACCGAAAATGTGGCTACTATCGTATAGCATTTCGGTCGCGATCGTCCCACATAATTAAATAATATAAAAATAGTATTAAAATAATAAACTAAAATAAAATAAATAAAGACGAAAAATTCGGGGAAAACCATTGCATTATTCTCAAAACCTGATTATCCCGCCCGAATGGAGATTGAGTACGGGCGGGTAATCAATCGACAATTCAAAACCAACAGTTTCACAATAGCAATGTGTCCCCGGGACTCGACTCACAAAAGCACAAACAGACTCAACTCGACTAGAAATAAGCAAATGCAATTAAGTAACGACATAACCACACAAGACAAAACAAAAGAATCCAACTGACTCTAACAAACTAACAACTGACAACTTGCCTCAGATAAAATGCAACACGCCAAAAACTGTCAGTAACAACAAAATATGTGACAAATCGGGTTCTGTTAGTAGAATATTAATAAAATATAAATAAGTTAAGTTCAAAATAAACGTTTCATATTGATCCGTCACTATCATTTATTTAGTAATAAATTAATGATTTTAAACTTTTGAACTTGAAAACCCGTTTTGTCATATAATCACATTTAATGAGACCCGACTTTCATAATCTCGACAATCAATAATACCAATCCCCGATTAACCCGACACATTTCTAATCACCCCAAACTAACAAACTGCCCCAAACTCGTACAATTTTAAGAAACCTGACAGCCAATTTCAAGAAAATAATTTCCCGACCCGGCTAACCAAATCCGATATCCCATAACCAACAGTAACAACGATCACCGTAACATGAATCAACTTTCGGCATAAAATTTAATAATAAAATAATACCTCGAGTGTCGGAAGCATAAAATGACAGTGAAAAACGATAACAATGACGGCAGTGACTGTAGACGGTGGTGGGTGGCAGCAGTGGTGAGGGTGGTTGTGGCGGTGGACGGTGGCATCTGGTGAAGATGGTGGAAGGTGAAAGGATAATGGACGAAGATGGCGGCGGTTGGTGACTGTGGACGGACGGTGACGGCGGTGGTGTGGTAAGGACGGGGTCCCAGATGGTGGAGTGGTAGTGGCGGTGATGATTGTGAATGGTGTTGAATAGTGATGGTGGGTGCCGGCGATCGGAGAAAAGAAAGAACGGGAGGAGAAGAGAAGAGGAAAGAAGGAAGAAGAGGAAGAAACAGCGATTATATTAATTTTCTTCCGGTCAACCATGCCCCATCGCGATACGCGATGGGTCAAATGGGTGGCAATCGCGTATCGCCACCCAATTTGATATCAATTAGGGTTTGACCCCATCGCGATACGCGATGGGGTGTTTTGTGACGTCATCGCGTATCGCGATGGCGTCATAAATGTCAGAGAATGCCTCTTCCAACGCTTAGAGCGATGGAGGCAATAACCAGCCCATCGCGTATCGCGATGGGCTTAGAAAACAGATTTTAAATTTTTCAAAAACGCACTTTTGGCATCCCGACGTCACCCTGAACACGTTCAAAACTCAAAATACATTTACATACCTGGAATGACGTGTAATATGACCAACGCTTACCGAACTTCTCTAACTTCCAACTCTTCAACGAGCTTCCCCACACTTGGCGTTTACTACACAAAACTCGAGACGACAATAAGTACAAGACTCAATAAAATGAAAAAAAACTGGACAGACACTTACAAACCCAGAGTTGCCTCCCGTAAGCGCTGCATTTAAATTCTACAGCTCGACAGTGCCTCGAACTCAGTTATCTTCATAAATCGGTGAAGTTACAACAAAATTCACTGATTCCTCATCCAGCTCGTGTATGTCCTTCATCTCCAAATATGGCTTCAGTCTATCGCCATTTACCACTTGTCTCAAATGATCATCAAAGTCTTCAATCTCATATTGACCATGATTCCCGATTCGTACAATCGAATATGGGCCTATCCACTTACTTTTCAATTTACCCGGGAAGAGCTTCATCCTTGTGTTGTACAACCACACTCGTTGACCAACTTCAAAATTCTTCAACCGGATGTAAGCATCATGAACTTTCTTCATCTTCGCCTTGTAAGCGGACGCGCAATCGTATGCCTCGTCTCTCAATTCCTCAATTTCGCACAAAGCCAATTTTCTCACCTTCATATTTACCTACTTAGTAGCCCAAAATGGCCTTTGTGCAATTTCAACCGGTAAGTGGCAATCATTTCCATACACAAGTCTATAAGCAGTGGTTCCAATTGGCGTTTTATAAGCTGGTTCGGTAGGCCCATAGGGCATCGGTCAACTAGGTTGACCAATCCTTTCGGTCCGTCCGAACGGTTTTCTGTAAAATCTGTTTTATTTGCTTATTGGAAACCTCAACTTGTCCACTAGTTTGTGGATGGTATGGAGTTGCATTCCTATGATCAACACCATATTGTTTAAGCAATTTCCCGAATTTGAAATTCTTAAAATGAGATCCCCCATCACTTATGATGGTTCGGAGGACTCCAAATCTCCAAAAAATATTACTTTGAACAAAATTGCAAACGACTATGTGATCATTTATCCTAGTGGCTATCGCTTCATCCCATTTAGAAACGTAATCGACGGCCACTAGGATATACAACTTACCGTGTGAATTTGGGAACGGGCCCATGAAATCGATCCCCCAGACATCAAAATGTCAACAACTAGGATCGGGTTCAAGGGCATATCGTCCCTCTAAGAAATACTCCCAAGTTGTTGATACTTTAAACAAAGAAGGCCAAAAGAAACCACTCGTTAAAACTTTTCGAGCGGTTTTCTGGCCACTAAAATGACCACCTCACGCTGACGAATGTGCATGTTCCAACACTGATCTGATATCCTCCTCGAAAATGCATCGTCTGATCATCTGATCTGCACCAATCTTAAACAAGTCTGGATCGTCCCAAATGTACAGTTTAGCCTGGGAAATCAACAGTTTCTTCTTTCTCCTTGGCCAATGCTCCGGTAAATCACCTGCAACTTTAAAATTAACAATATGAGAAAACCAGGGATTTTGTGAGACTACTAAGATGTGCTCATCCGGGAAAGAATCGTTAATGGGCCCGTCTGTGCTCCCATTTTCCACCATAATTCAGAACAAGTGATCTGCAACAACATTTTCACTTCCCTTCTTGTTCCGAATCTCTAGATCAAATTCCTGAAGCAGCAAAACCCATCTGATAAGCCTCGGTTTTGCATCCTTTTTGTCCATGAGGTACCTGAAAGTAGAATGGTCAGAACATATAATAACTTTACTACCCACCGAAATTTATCTAAAGCATATACTACTGCTAGTAACTCCTTCTTGGTTGTGGTATAATTCAATTGGGCATTCGAAAGGGTTTTACTTGCATAGTATATAGCAATGGGTTTCTTGTCAACCCGTTGACCCAAAATAGCCTCGACCGCGTAATCACTTGCATCACACATAATTTCAAAAGGTAAATTCCAATATGGTGATTGCAAGATCGGGGCTTCAACTAACTTCAACTTCATAATGTCAAAGGCCTTAGCACATTCATCATTAAAATCAAACGGGGCATCCTTAAGCAATAAATTACATAAGGGTTTGGTAATGTCACTAATACCCTTAATGAACCGTCTGTAAAACCCGGCATGCCCCAAAAATGATCTAATGCCTTTGACATTCGTGGGATGAGGTAGAGTGAAAATAACTTGGACCTTAGCCCGGTCCACATCGATCCCACGACTTGACACGACATGGCCCAATACAATTCCCTCTTGGACCATAAAATGGCTCTTTTCCCAACTAAGAACCAAATTCGTTTCAACACATCTTTTCAAGACACTTTCGAGTTGATTTAAACATGACACGAAAGATGTGCCAAAAATCGAAAAGTCATCCATGAAGATTTCCAAAGAATCCCCCACCATATCTGAAAAGATACTCATCAGGCACCTTTGAAAGGTGGCGGGGGCGTTACATAACCCGAATGGCATTCGCCTAAACACGAATGTGACATACGGGCACGTAAACGTGGTTATATCCTGGTTATATCCTGCATACCCATCTAAAAAGCAATAAAATTTCTGACCAGATAGATTTTCAACAATTTGATCGATAAACGGAAGCGAAAAGTGATCTTTAGATGTTGCCGTGTTCAGTTTTTTATAATCAATGAAAATGCGCCACCCAGTAACCAGCCGGGTGGCGACCTCGTTACCTAAGTCGTCCTTGACGACTTGGATGCCCGCCTTTTTCAATACTGTCTGAGTCGGGCTCACCCACGTGCTGTCGAAGATAGCAAAGATAATCCTAGCATACAACCACTTCAGCACTTCCTTCTTCACCACTTCCCTCATATTCGGGTTCAACCTCCACTGAGCATCGTGTGCAGGCTTGACAGCTGGATCTGTTAAGATTTTGTGCATCACAATTGAGGGACTGATTCCCTTCAAATCCACTATTGTCCATCCAATTGCTTCCTTGTTCGCAACCAGCACCGCCATCAAAGCATTTTCCTGTTCAGAAGACAAATTAGAAGCTATAATAACAGGCAAAGTGCTATTCTTACCAAGAAAAGCATATTTTAAATGCTTTGGGACCTCTTTCAGCTCGACTTTCGATGCTTCCAAGATGGATGATTTCAACCCGGTATCAATCTTCTCGGGAAGCGGTTCCACCTGAACTGACCATGGTGGACGGTCTCCTCGCACAGTTGCGATCTCCATCTGCTTCTCCTCCTCTTCCAGCAACTTGTCTGTTTCCACCTGTAACCTGTCAAACAAAAATCACGTCTCCACTGTGCCATTGTTGGAACCCGTAAATCAATCCTATAACTATAACAGATCTCGGATCTATGTATAATCGATTAATACCTTAATATGGATCTAGCTCATAATTACATTTGATTAAGTGTTATATGTGAATATGTATTATCAGTATATATATTAGTAGTTGTATAATATTACGATGAAGATCGAGAGAGAGTTTGGACAGGGTTTCGTTAATTATCTTCCAAAACTTAATAACTTGTGAACAGTGTTCACCTTTAAATAGAAGATAGGTCCAGTTCGCTAACATTCCCTAGCTAACTAGACACTACTTCGTTACATACATAAATAACGAAACACCCCCTCATTCGTTAACATTCCCTAACGAATCAGGAGGGAATAAGCTTAACTCTTAGTTCGCTAAACAACCTTAGCGAACTAGACATTACATATAACGAACTAGAGAATAACTTAATTGTTTATTACATTAAACATAAAACAAATACGTGCACTAACAGACACCCCCTCTTCTTGAGCTCTTTGTCTTTAAGTTACTTGAAACGCTTGGACTGCCAGTCTTTGCAACTATGAATTCCATTTTCATAACAAACACGCACAACGCGTTGGAATTGCATAGCTAGGTCGTAGTCTTCATTGCGCTCAATCAGAATCTGGTTCTTGTGTAGCACGTCATTGTCGGTCTCTAATAAATTAACCAACCACATAGGGTCGATAATCTTGATAAGCTCAGTCTTCAGTCCTTTACCAAGCACAATGAAGGCCTCTCCAGTACGATTATCGTAGTACCAGCGGTCAAACGAGAGATGCATCTGTTGGGGCATCGTACCTGCTTCATCGTCTTTGGCGGCTTTACCTTAAGAACCAGTTTCCTCCAGCCGGTCCTTGGATCAATCTCGTCAATCCGTTTACGTCTCAGGACCTGAGGCTTAAAGAACTTGAAGCCATGATTGACCTCAAACAGTAGGTGTTGATGAAACAATTCAGCTGTCTGGTGACCACCACGATTGATGAATGGACGACATTGTAGGGTACGAACATCCCAACGCGGCAGTGTAAGAACCTCCATTATCGTTTCGTAGTAATGGATCCCCTTTTCCCATTTAACTATACATACCTTAATCTAAGAATCATAAAGCCATGAGACAATATCACCATGTACCTTGGATACAGCTTTGACCCATGCTGCAGCTATGTCTTTTCGTTCTTGATCAACATAACGATACGCCTGGATGATCTTACCCGCAGCTTTAAATCTGAACCAACTTTGAATCTCCTCAAGAGATGTGTCGAGAAGCGAATCAGGATAAAATTTCCTCTTGCCTTTGGATTTTTCCTCAAGATGATCTTCTGCTTCTTTAACCATTTCTTCATTAAATACTGGAGCACCTTGATCAATGTTTGTGTGTTGATACAAGTCTATCTACTCATCAACAGTGACATCTTCCACCTCAACTTCCTTGTCTTCATAGATAAAATCCATATTCATTTGAATAGACGGATCATCTGTTATACCCTCCTCATTCACCACCTCAACGTCTGGCTCTGTCTCTAACACATCTAATTGTTCGTCATTCAACCCAAGCATGTATGGAAATCTGCTCCCGTGTCCGAGACCTATCAACAAACTCACCAACTTCAATCTCGTCCCTGTTTACCACACTTCTAACCAACCCCGATCCATCCATAAATATCACAGTGTTGGCTTCAATCATTTCAATTGGCTTAATAGCCGTTGAATCCTTATACACAACCACATGTTTATCCAAATCACCGCCACTTGAACCAGCACCGAATAATGAACCGTGCGTTTGTTTAGGCTCACCTCCTGCACCAGATTCATCAGGATCTTCATTATTGTTCTTGAGTTTCTTTAAGGCATCCTCTTTGCAATTCAACTGCAAGATTAGATCCTCTTGTTCCTTCATTTTCACCCCCTTAGACTCAACAATCGCACGTAGAACTTTAGTCTTCTTTTGACAAAAAGAAATATAACCCATCATCCGTCTTTGATTCTCCATAAGTCGTTCCTGATTCTGACGGTCAGCTGCCATTTGGTTTTCATATAAATGAAGAAGATTTAATATCATCTCTGTCTGACGGTTCGGTGGCAGGTTGTATAATGAGGGATGAACTGGTTGGATTGGTCCCTGAGGCCTAGTAATTCTCAGAAAAGAGATATCACTTGGAGTATGAGGAGGAGGCCTCATGGATGGTGTTGGAGGGACAATCGACAATGTAGCGGAGGTCTTGGTATTTCAGATAAAGAAATTTGTGGAATTAAACCAAGTCTTTCATGGGACACCAACGTCGTCGTCAATGTAAGCATCGGAGTGCTAGTAATAGGCGGAACTACCGAGCGTTGAGGCGTTGATTGACGAGGTGGTGGCACACCAATAATTACCCCAGCCCCAGCTGACACACGTCGTTTCTTTGATGGCTCTCCAGTTGCCACATCTTTCCCCTTTCTCTTCCGTTCTTGTTGAGCTGCAATAGTGGCAGCTAATGCAGCATTTATTGCATCTTGTTGCTCTTGAAAAGCAGTATCACCAGCTCCACCATCCCCACCATCTCCATCATTATTATCATCATCATCGTTCCAACCTTCTCCCCCTTCACGCTCGGAATCCGAGTCATCATGGATCCAGTGTTCATTAGGAGGACATACATAGTTCGGATTAATTATATGACCAATCATTCATTTATCCGCTGGCCTTCCCTTTCTATAAAGCGACATTCGACGCACGGTATCCGCTGTCATGTGTTCCATAAGAAGCACATCATTCACCAAGGTTTGATCAATAGCTAAATTAGGTATCAAATCTTGAATAATCAACTGCAAGAAACGAGGATACATTAAAAATTTCTTCGACTGAATCGTTTGCTGAACTTGCTCTTTCAAATGATCGAAGACTAGCTCCGAGAAGTTAAATGGCTTGTTCAGAAGCTTCAAAGGCTGATTGCAAACTGAGTCGACATTCGTCAAAACCGCCACGACGACCACTCATACAATGAATTAGAACATGGAGAAGATACTGTATGGTGGGCATAATCCATTCTTGTTCAATATAGATTTATCAATGTCTCCACCATAACGTACACGTGTAAACAAACCCTTGATCAATTGCTTGTCAAATTCACTCGGGTTGTTATCATTATCATCAAATCGAAGCACACGCCGAATTACTTCAACATAAATTGTAATATGAGTTTGATTAATCGTTGCTCGAATATGATTCTCCACCTCCACATACTCAGCAGTAGCCCAAAACTGCCTGATAATACTCAGATACACCTTAGGTCAAGCAGTGATGGCGTAATGTATCACTCACCATCTTAGAAAGGCCAACATATCTCCAAATGTAGCTACATCAGCAACGTCTGAATCAACGTAAGCACATATGTTGTGCTTCTTGTCATATGGTAACAAAATAATTTCATCTTGTTGTTCCTGTTGAGGTGGTTGTTCTTGTTGTGGTTGTTCTTGTTCATGAGGAGCAACAGGTGGATCTTGATTTAATTGATCGGCCATTGTACTGTATAAGTATAAACGAATATATGGAATGTGAAGATGTAATATACATTTAGCACATATATATCTATTTATCTATAAATGGTGTATTTAATTTCATATGTCATGTGTAATTAATATATTTACGCGTTTAGATGGTTGGAATCATATATTTAATTCAAAAGGTAATAAAATTTAAATAAATAATAAAAAAGAAATGTCATTCGCGTGATTATCACTCTGATTCGTTACCAACTTGTAACGAATCAAGTGATTCGTTATCATGTAAATATGTTAACGAAGTAGACTTAGCGAATTACTATTTAAAAGGATGAACTAGAATCTAGTTTGTTATAATTTGACGAATCTACATCTGATTCGTTAGATAACTTATTCGCTAATCTAATTCATTTGACTCTTTAACGAATTGGACACTAAGGAGTTCCAATTCGCTAAAGTTAAACGAATGGTCAATAATTAGACTTGATCTTTGACTCACACAGTCAAAGTCAAAATTAATATGAACACTGAAAGTCAACAACACGAATCAAGCTTCAACCAATCCATAACTATCATCGGATAACCAAAACATTATGTGTAGTGATCTCGGAAACATATTACAAAGCTCATGGTATTGAGATTGAGGCTCAACACCAAGAAATAACTTAGGTTAACCGGAGTTTACAAAAACCCCGAAACCATAAACACTCAATCAACCCGGCTAACAGTAATCATACTTCGATTAAAGTCTACCAAGGGTATCGGAATCGCATTCCGATCACAAATGACTATACATCAACTATATACACACCGTATATCATAAATAAATCAGAGTTTTGAACTCGGAAAACCCTTAGAACAAAATCACATAATTAGACTATCAAACCAGCAACATTTTTGACGAAAATCACAAAGATGTGATCGTCTATACCTGAGCAACACAATGATATTCGTGAAAGATCGAAATTCGAAGGTCGAAAATCAGAGAAAAAATTTGAAACGGGTGAAATTAGGTGTATGGAAGATGGTGAATAGTGAAAGGATGGTTCGTGTTTCTGTCTTATATAGCCTTACACGCTACCCAATGTACCCTATGTACAAACAAGAGATTCGTTTGAATTCTGAAATAACGAATCAGGCAATTCGTTATCCTAATTCGTTATATCAGAATAGCGAACAAGACATGTATCGTGTCTTGATTTGTTAAATATGTAAAACGAAGCAGAAGTGGTTCGTTAGAGAGTACGGAAGCTAATTAGGTGAGCGAACTAGAAAGTAGTTCGCTAGAGAACCACCTAGTTCGTTATCCATACATAACGAATTAAAATTTATTTAATTTTAACTTAAATAATTAAATGAAATAAATAAAGAATTAATAAAATAATATTTAAAAAGAATTTACCGAGGACCAATATCTCGATAATTAAATACCTTAAATTTGTTTCAAGTTTTCGAAACATAACTTAAATTATTAAATAATATGTAAAGTAAAAAGAATAAAATATTTTTGGTATTTTATAAAAATGAAAGAATGTATTTACAGAAATATCCGAAATAGAAAATAGACAATTTTTTGTGTTTTTCTATGTTTTTCAAAAGCAGTACATATTTTTGTGTTTTTGTTGAGTTAAAACAGAGAATCATATTGACTAAAATGCCCTTCCATCACAGTTTTATATTTCAGCGATATTATGATTGGCGTTAAGTCGGTCATTGATATTATTGTCCACTTAAATCTTATAACAAACCTTCAAGCATTTTTGTGATATGATTTATGGTTCAATTAGCGCACAGAATATCAGAAACGATCAGCCCCTAATCTCGGTTCAAGCTTAATTTGATTTTTGCCAAATCACCCCAACTTGACTTAAACCATTATAGTGTTGATCAAAATTTTTGAATACTAATTGAGAAATTTTGAGCAATGCATCAAGTTTCCTTTACTGTGAGTGAGTATGCACGAGTCCATCTGTCGGCTTACATACAATATATCCCCTGGGGTCCGTTTCTTATTGGTATTGAGACGCACGCAAGGGAGGAACAATTGTATGACTAACAGCGGATTTTGATCAAGTCAGTAATTTGGATTGTACGAAGTACAACATTGATCAAGTTTAATGACTTTGGGTTTGCTCTGAAAGCGAGTAAAATATTCATGTATATGAATACCCAGATGATTATGCCGCATAAAGACTCACAGTGTCTAGAATCCTAACGCTTGTTAATTGCTTTATTATATTTTTGGGTGATCAACAACTATAAGGCTTGAGTATGACTGGTTATTTACATTTCTGTCATCTTCACCTAGAGTTTTGCTAGAGACTAACACCTCTTTCAATTTGGCTTTTCTTTAAGTTTATATCTCTTACTTTACTCTAACAGCTTGTTTAAGACCTATCAATGCACCAATGATTAAGCGCACAGCCTTTTAAGCTTATTTCTTTCTAGATTTGGAGTCAAATAATCAATGTACTATCATTTTCTCTATTTGCTTCAAAAACTCAAAATTTTGAAGAGCATAAAAACAGAATGATTTTAATTGCCACAGTTAATTTAAGTTTATAAATTAATGGCTATCCTATCCATCTTCAAGTAGAGAAAACAGGACCAAAACATGCAAGCACGCTTCACAAACTTAAATAACTGACTAAATTTTCAGCTAAAAATAAAGTAGAAAGCTTAACGAACGCCCCAAGTACTTTCCATTTGTCAGGTAAATTGCTAACCCGAAGATTTACAAAAAATTATCAGGACCAAATATATACAAGTATATGTCCTTCAAAATAGAAGCAAACGACATAATTTTCAGCGAATATAAGCAAAAATCTTTTTGATTTTTCTCTTTACAAACTTAAAAACACAATATTTTTGTCTTTTCGGATTTTTCTTTACAAAAACGAGAAAATTCACATTCTTTTTGACTTTTTAAAAATTTTCTGTACAAGCAGAAATCACAATCTTTTTTATATTTTCTAATTTTAAAATATTTTTGGTGTTTTCAAAAATTTAAAATAAAACAAGAAAGAACACAATATTTTTTTTTATTATTTATTTTTTAAATTTTCTAATGTTTTTGGGTTTTATCTATACAAACACAAAGCACAATATTTTTGTATTTTTCTAAGATTCACCCCCTAAAACCTAAAAAGAAAATAAAATTTAAACTAGAATAAACTAGAATAAAGATTATTATCCTAATTTTAGGATCTCAGCAAGGGTGTTCAATCCATTTAAACCAAGCAAAAAATTAAAACGTGTTTTATCAAAGGCTTTGGTAAATAGATCGGCTTTTTGAAAATCAGTATGTACTTTCTCAAGATCAATTAATTTATTTTCATAACAATCCCGTATAAAATGATATCGAATTTCGATATGTTTTGTTTTAGAATGTT
The DNA here is from genome assembly GCF_021521415.1 of Bidens hawaiensis. Taxonomy (NCBI): domain Eukaryota; kingdom Viridiplantae; phylum Streptophyta; class Magnoliopsida; order Asterales; family Asteraceae; genus Bidens; species Bidens hawaiensis. Next base: position 1,998,472 of record NW_027491244.1, read on the forward strand.
GTACGGGATTCTTGGTGATACTAATAGCAGCAGAATTATCAATCAAGATGGGAGTAGTAAGAAACTTCAAACCGTAGTCGCGAACATGTTGTTGTATCCATAAAACCTGGGAACAGCAACTCGATGCTGCAACATACTCAGCTTCGGCGGTTGAAATGGAAACCGTTGTCTGTTTCTTACACTGCCAGGAAACAAGTCGGCTTCCTAAGAACTGACATCCCGCTGTAGTAGACTTGAAATTTATCTTGCATCCTCTATAGTCTGAGTCTGAGTAAGCGGTAAGATCGAAAGTATCATCTTTGGGGTACCATAACCCGATGTCAGGATTTCCCCCTAGATATTGCAGAATACGTTTGACCGCTGCCAGGTGAGTCACTCGGGGACTAGCTGGTACCTAGCACATAAACAAACAGCAAACATTATGTCGGGTAAAGAAGGAGTTAAATACGTTAAAGAACCAATCATAGCACGATAGACGGTCGGATCAACGGTATCCTCCAATTCATCCGGTGATAAATTGTGACCCACGGGAAGAGGAGTAGAAGGAATTTTTCCGGCAGTAATCTTGAAACGGCTCAAGACGTCGTTCACATATTTTGTCTGTTGAATGAAGATTTCCTTCGCAGACTGATGAACCTGCAACCCTATAAAGAAATTCAACTCTCCCATCGAACTCATCTCGAACTTGGTTTGCATGGACTTCTCAAACTCCTTACATAATATGTCGTTTGTAGACCCAAAGATTATATCATCCACATAAATCTGAAAAAGGAGAAGATCATCACCAATATTCTTATAAAACTAAGTGCAGTCGACAGTTCCACGTTTGAAACCATTCTCCGTCAGATGGTCGGCGAGCGTGCCATACCAAGCTCTCGGGGCTTGATGTAGACCATATAATGCCTTGTTTAATCGGTAAACACGGTCAGGATAATCAGGATCTTCAAAACATGGAGGCTGTAAAACGAACATTTCCTCATGAAGTTCACCATTGAGAAAAGCACTCTTAACATCCATTTGATATACCTTAATATTCTTGTAAGCAGCATATGCCAGGAAGATTCGAATCGACTCTAATCTTGCAACTGGAGCATAAATCTCAGTGTAAGCAATACCCTCTTGCTGATGAAAACCTTGTACCACTAAACGTGCCTTGTTTCTCACAATTACACCATGATCATCTTTCTTACACTTATATAACCACTTAGTCGGAATCATCTTTCCAAGGTTTGCAAGTCCTAACTCGAGCCGTTCTTAATACGCCTCAAACCGTGTCCCCGGCAACGGCGCCAAAAACTTGATGTGCGAAAATATATATATAAATATTAAACACAAGTCGCAACTAAGCTTTAAAAACCAAACAATCTATCCTAGTTCACACAAACGGCAAGTGTACCGATCGCGTATAGCACAGATAAGGAAAGTCCGGATATCGAACTCGAAGACACGTGAAAACGTTTATAATTACTAAACTCTAACCAAGACTCACCAAAATATTTAATTAATTTAATTTAGAATTTATTTAACTATTTAACTTAACTGAATGAAAACTTTTAACAAAACTTTGAAAACTTTGACTGCAGTGATAAAAACGTCTACCTAGGAATGAATCATGTTGATAGAAATAACAAGACAACGGATTGAAAATATTCAAGACACCGATTATAAAAGATGACACAACTAAAACTTGTTTAAGAAAGTCAAATTACCTCTCAGTCTCTCTAACAAACTCTAACTTATTTTAGTTGATTTTAAAGAATAAACCGGAAAAAACAATTATTAACGTGTTCAAATACCGACTCACCTCTCGGTCTCACCGACACACTAACCTAATGGAAACGAATACTACGCAACCAAGGATAGAGGAACAATTTAACTTAACCCAAATTAAACCAACTAATTGCACATAAACACTCAAACTTGACAAGACAAAAACCCGCTCTCGCGTGGTCTTAATTCTAACAAGTAAAAGCAACTAGACAATATTACTTCTTATCACCTCTCGGGCTCAAAGAAGGTGTATTTTAACTGATTTTAGATGATTATATTACCCACTTATCCCTACGGTTGTACACCCCGCAAATAAACCCTAACACCAAGTCAAGAGTCTAACAAGCAATCAATTAATCAAAACCAATTCAATTAACTAATGCAAGAGGATTATAAGTAATAACAAATAAAACTCAGCCATCACACACAATCTAATTTATGGTTTAGTTAAACTTTACATCAATAATTTAAGTCTTGAACATTAACAATCCATTAAACAAGTCAAAACTACTCAACAATCATCTATCCTAGGTAGAACAAACAAGTTTAGCTACTCATTACTTTTGGACAGCCATGCATACTCAAGAAAAACATCATAAACATCATTATAAACATAATTAAATTCATTCAAGATCCAAACAATATCAATCACAAGACAAACTATCAATCAATTGTAAAACAATTCAAAACAAAAGATCAAATCAACAAAGTTAGGGTTCTTGAAAAGTAAATAAAGTTTATGAATGTTTTACTAAGTATTATGGCTGAGATCTTTGCTTGTTTAAGGTCCCTAGTAGCTGCCCCGATGTTCCTCTTTGATTTCCAGCCGCCAACACCTCAGCCGCCTTGCTTTTTCTTTTTTTTTTCTTTCTTTCTTGCCGGCGGCAGAAGTTCCGATCGGAACTTAGGGTTAGGTTAGGGTTTTAGGGTTCTTGGCTGTATTTCGGGATTATGGACTAGATAATGGCTGGTAACAAGTGTTATTAACTTAATATAATATTATAAAAGGCTTTTAAGAAGTGGGCTTGGGTCGGGCCTTGACTTATAAGTTTGAAAGTTGCACAATTAAGCCCCTAAACTCTTCAATTTAACTCTTTTTTCCACCAAACTTCATAACCTACAAGTAAACAATCATCTTTGTAATATCAAGCATAAATAAACCATAAAACTTAATAATTAAACTAAAAAGCAATTAAAACATGATAAAAATGATACGAAAAGTACGTGTGTTTCACTACACATCAAACATCCCCACACTTAAACCTTTTTCGTCCCTGAAAAAGTCTAATGCAGTTGGATCAGAATCGGAAAATCAAAGTTAAATCAAACATATAGGTTATATTTTAAAGCTCAGAAAAACGCAAAAACCGCGATCATCGAAATTGTTGTCCACCTAAACCCATGCCTTAATCTTTACCGGGACAAATAAGATCCGACAATAATATTACTTAGTGGTTTACACAATTAAGACCCGCTTATTTTCTACTTTTACCGGACCAGACCACCCCAACTTAACTTAAACCTCAAAATTTGCAGAATTAAAACTTTGTTGCTCAATATTTATGAATAGTTAAGACGATCAAGGGTATTGTTTATCCACCTAAGCTTAAGCATCAAAGTCTACCAAGCAGCCATCAGATATGATTAAGGTTCAATTATTTATAGCTAGTGCTCCCCACAACATGACATACCCCCGTTATCAAGCAATACCCCAAATCCATAACCATAGGTGAGTATGCAAAGTTTTATCTGTAGGGCTTACATGTAGCGTGTCCCTTGTGGTCCGTTTCTTAATGGTAATGAGACGCGAGCAAGGGGACCCCACATGACTAACAGCGTGGATGATCAAGTCTGTAGTGTATTTGTACTTTCGTACTTTTTGTGATCATGTTTATAGACTTATAAGGGTTTGCTCTTTGGCTTTATTTTAAATATACACAACCCCATTTAGGAATTGTGAATACCCAGCTAAATAGATTGCATACAGACCCATGGTCTCCGGACCCGAAGCATCCCATCAATACAAGATTTAAGGTTATAAAACCATACGCCGATGAGGTGTAAAACACTAACTAGCATTTTAAGATTTATATCACAGGCTACAAGGCATACTCAAACGTTAAACCTACCCAAGCATCATATGATAACGTATTCAGATTTTTAAAAACTCATGATATTTCCAATTTTTCATACCAAAATTTGAGGCTTGAGTATGGCCCGACCTTTCATTGCTTATTTTCCACGGACAAAACGCTTTACCCACAAAAGATTTTCGTTTAGTGCCCTTTCATTTTCAAGGCTGAGCCTACCGACACATCCCAAGTTAAGTGCGTTTTCTTTAATTTATCTCATATTATTAGTAGTTTGAAAAACCGATTTCCGAATGAAATCATCATCTCCGACTTTAACGCAAAAGAAACTAAAAACAAGGGACAACTTTAATTTTTTTTTTATCAAACTTGAACAACGTACGAAAACGAAAAACAAGTGAAAACTTTTTTATTTTTTTAAATTTTTTTAATTAATTTTTTTTAAATTTATTTTTTCTTCTACAACTAAGTAAAATAAATTCCCATTCCCATCCCCACACTTAGAACGAAATCGTCCTCGATGAGAACAAGGAAAAGAAATAAAATAAAAACAAAACGTAAAGCATGAAATAAAAACTTTAAAGAACAGAAATTAAAATAGAGAACGGGTTACTCCCCTGGTTTAGATGCAGATTCTTCATCAGCTGTGTATGATTCGAACGAACGACCGTATAGCATTTCATTCGCGGCCGCAACCTCGGGTGAACCAGTTCCAAAACGCCATCAGAGCTACCATGCGCATAATAATACCTGTAACAACTCAAACTCGCTCGCATGTAGCGTCGTACAAAACAGAAAACAAAAACATAAGAAATAAACATATTTTTGTGTTTTTGAATTTTTTTGAAAAATTTTTTTAGATTTTTATTAAATATTTATTTTTTTTGTATTTTTTTTATGTTTTTATAAATAGAAATAAAACAAATAAAAACAGAAAGTAAAGGGAATCATAATACAAACTCTACAACTCGGGCTGTCTCCCGAGTGATGCATCCATCACGACTATTCCTCGGTGAATGAGTCAAGGTAGAACACCTCGACTGTATAATCAGTTATCGGCTCTCCAATGTAGTGCTTCAATCTATGGCCGTTCACCTTAAACTTCCCGCTTCGGTCTTGTATCTCAATCGTGCCATACGGGAAAACCTCAGTGACCGTGAACGGTCTCGGCCATCGGGATTTCAACTTTCCCGGGAATAACCTCAATCGTGAGTTATACAGTAAAACCATATCCCCACACTTGAATTGCTTATTATCCTTCAATTTCCTGTCATGCGGTTCCTTCGTATGCTCCTTATACCGAAATGATTGTGCATATGCGTGATCCCGGAGCTCCTCTAATTCATGTAATTGATGGAAACGATTACCCTCTACGGCGGGTAAATCAAGATTAACCCTTTGAAGGGCCCATGAAGCGCGGTGTTCCAATTCAACAGGAAGATGACAGGCCTTCCCATAAATCATCCGAAATGGTGTGGAACAAGTCAGAGTCTTGTAGGCTGTACGGAAGGCCCACAGAGCGTCATCTAATTTGTCGGACCAATCCCGACGATTTGAACCAACCGTTTTCTGGAGAATACGTTTGATTCCCCGATTACTCACTTCCACTTGCCCACTAGTTTGTGGGTGGTAGGCGGTCGCAAGCCGATGGGTGACCCCATAACGCTTCAACACCTTATCCATCTGCGAGTTGCAAAAGTGAGTACCTCGATCACTGATCAAGGCTTTCGGGACTCCAAAACGAGCAAATAGACTTTTCAGAAAACGGACTACCACTCGGGCATCATTGGTGGGTAGAGCTTTTGCCTCAACCCACTTAAACACGTAATCAACGGCCACGAGTATGTATTTGTTTCCACGCGAAGATGGAAACGGTCCCATGAAATCAATACCCCAGATATCAAAAACCTCACAAACTTGAATGGCATTCTGGGGCATTTCGTTTCGCGAAGAAATGTTGCCGACACGCTGACAACGATCGCAACTCTTAACGAACAGGTGAGCATCCTTAAAGATAGACGGCCAGTAAAAACCAGAATCAAAGACTTTCTTTGCCGTAGAATTCACACCGTGGTGACCTCCAGTCGGTCCCACATGACAATGGCCCAAAATTTGTCATCCTTCCTTGACTCCACACACCTTCTAATAAGCTGATCAGCACCAATGCGGAAAAGATATGGATCGTCCCAAAGGTAAAATTTTATGTCAGCAAAGAATTTCTTCTTTTGCTGGTAAGGCATCTTTGGGAGGTATCCGTCAGCAAGATAGTTTGCGAAATCAGCAAACCATGGAAAACCTTCCTCTCGTGCAGTAACGAACATCAGACTCTCCGTCGAAAAATGATCGTCGATCCTAACTCCCGAATCTCCTAAATCAACTCCCTCTAGACGTGAAAGATGATCAGCCGCCACATTCTCGGCCCCCTTTTTATCACGGATCTCAATATCGAACTCTTGCAGCAACAGGATCCATCGGATAAGACGAGGCTTAGCATCCTGCTTGCTGAAAAGATATCTAATAGCGGCATGATCCGTATAAACAATCGTTTTGGACAAAACCAGATAGGACCTAAATTTGTCGAAAGCGAAAACCACAGCTAAAAGCTCTTTTTCGGTGGTGGTATAGCTTTTCTGTGCGCTATTTAAGGTCCGGCTCGCATAGTAGATCGGATGGAAATGCTTATCCTTCCGTTGTCCAAGAACCGCTCCGACTGCAAAGTCGCTTGCGTCACACATCAATTCGAATGGTAACGACCAGTCGGGAGCAACCATGATCGGGCCGTTAACTAGTTTGTCTTTTAGAAGATCAAATGCCTCGATACACTGCTCAGAAAAAATAAATGGAGCATCATTTTCCAAAAGTTTGGTCATGGGTCTCGTGATTTTAGAAAAATCTTTGATGAACCGGCGGTAGAACCCAGCATGACCTAGAAAGCTACGAATTGATCTCACAGAAGTTGGCGGGGGAAGATTAGAAATGGTCTCGACCTTTGCCCGGTCAACCTCAATACCCGCACTTGAGATTCAATGACCTAGAACAATGCCCTCGCGAACCATGAAATGACATTTTTCCCAGTTAAGGACTAGGTTGGTGTCAACGCAGCGGGACATCATCCTCTCGAGATTTGATAAACAATGATCGAAGGAACTCCCAAATACGGAAAAATCGTCCATGAACACCTCCATGGAGTCCTCGATCATATCATGGAAAATGGCCACCATACACCTCTGGTATGTGGCCGGAGCGTTACAAAGTCCGAACGGCATACGTTTGTAAGCAAACGTTCCATAAGGGCAGGTGAAAGTGGTTTTCTCCTGGTCGTCATGAGCTATCGAAACCTGAAAGTACCCGGAGAAACCATCTAGGAAGCAGTAGTACTGCTGACCTACTAAACGCTCTAACATCTGATCAATGAATGGGAGAGGAAAGTGGTCTTTCCTGGTGGCATCATTCAATCGGCGATAGTCAATGCAGACTCGCCATCCTGTCACAGTCCTCGTGGGAATAAGCTCGTTCCTCTCGTTGGTGACGACAGTCATGCCACCCTTTTTAGGAACCACTTGGACTGGACTCACCCAAGCACTATCAGAAATGGGGAAAATGATCCCCGCATCAAGGAGTTTAATGATCTCCTTCTTTACGACCTCTTGCATTTTCGGATTAAGCCGCCGTTGCGGCTGGACGACAGTTTTGAAATTTTCCTCCATGAGGATTTTATGAGTGTAGAACGAAGGGTTGATACCCTTGATGTCGATAATTTTCCAAGAAATAGCCTCCTTGTGCTCTCGTAGCACCCTCAACAACTTCCCCTTCTCGACCTCGGTCAACGCAGATGCAATGATAACTGGAAGCTTCCTCTCTTCACCTAAAAAAGCATACTGAAGGTGGGAAGGTAAATCCTTAAGCTCTAAGGAAAGAGGAGGACTCTCGACCGAAGGTCGGTCCATCAGATCGTCTCGTACGATCTCAGCAGACACGCCAGATTCAGGGGTATGCGACTCGGTGTCGTCATCTAAGGATTGATTGGTTACGGCAACCATTTCAATCTCCGGAATCTCCCTATCGAGAATCTGGGTGTCGGAGGCAGATCCTCCACAAATTTCGCTGAAAAACTTCCCGACATGCTCCATGATGGTATCAATGAAGTATAAGGAGTCATCAGCAGACTTGGGGTGTTTCAGTGACTGTCGAACGTCAAAGGTGACGTTCTCATCCCCAACTCTTAAGATTAATTTACCCTCACAGACATCGATCAATGCCTGTGCAGTGGCAAGGAATGGCCGGCCCAAGATGAGTGGGACACTATCATCATCGTTCATGTCCAGGATGACAAAGTCCACCGGGAAGATGAACTTGTCGACATGAACAAGCATGTTCTCGACCACCCCTCGGGGGTATTTCATAGAACGATCAGCAAGCTGGATACTCATACGAGTAGGCCTCGGTTCGCCTAGTCCCAACTTGCGATATACGGAATACGGCATGAGATTAATACTGGCACCAAGATCTGCCAGCGCATGGAAGACCGTATTATCACTCAAGATGCAGGGAATTGTGAAACTCCCAGGATCGGACATCTTTTCTGATAACTTTCTCTGCAAGACTGCAGAACAACCAGCACTCAGAGGAATGGAAGAGACTTCGGCTAACTTCTCTTTGTTCGAAAGAATATCCTTAAGAAACTTTGCGTATTTGGGCATTTGCGTAAGTGCCTCAAGGAAAGGAATATTAAGATGAAGTTGCTTCAGAAGATCAAGAAATTTGGAGTTTTGCTCCTCATCTCTATCCCTACGGACTCTCCCGGGAAATGGGAGTCTAGGTTTGTAGACTCTCGGTGGTGTGCTGGGTGATGGCTGGTTCTCGGTATGTGCTGTACTTCCTGGGCTGTGCCTTTGATGCACCCTAGCCGGTGGAGATTCCAACTGAATCTCCTCGTCTACCTGCTCCTCTACATCTACCGCAGGCTCGTTAGCGACTCCTCTCGTCGCCTCTTGAATCACGGGCTCGCTACGTGCCCCCGCACCGCTCCTTGTCGTCACAGCCTTCGCGAACGCCTTCGGATTTTGTTCAGTGTTACTTGGAAGTGTACCTGGCGACCTCTCATTTAGACGACTTGCTATCTCTCCCATCTGACGCTCAAGATTTTGAATTGACGCTCCTTAATTTCTCATGAATGACTCGTGCTCCCGGAATTTTTCTTGAGTTTCTTTGTGACGGGAGTCCTCTCGAGTCATGAGTTGCGACAGCATCTGTGTCTGCTGTGCCATCATCTCCTCTAACGTGGGCTTCTTCTCCCCACTACTCGGTCCCACACCGGAATCCTGGAATAGGCTCTAACATTGCTGGAAGTCGGACTGATTTCCGTTCCTCCAGTTTGAGTTTTAGTTACCTATCCACCCCGAATTATAAGAATTGAAAGAATGTTGATTTCGGTTTGGATTATTAACGAAGTCGACTGCCTCCTCCTGGAAACCTACGGGGCATTGAACGGTATCGTGTCCCCCTCTACAGATATCGCATAACTTACTTTTCACCTGAAAGTCCTTCACGATCTTTACTAACGCTTCAACTTGTGCCGCAAGTGCGGTGCTCGTGTCGACCGAATGCATGCCGCGTGATAGGGAATCAACGGTTTTGGTACTCTTAACTGGTGGTCGCTGGTATCCACTCATGGCTAAACCGTTAAACAAGGCAATGCACTCATCCGTATCTTTCGTTGTCAGCAGGTTACCTCCTGCAGCGGTGTCGAGCATACTCTGAGTTGCGTACGTCACTCCGTTATAGAACTTCTCGACAACCGCCCAGTCTTGTAGGTCGTGGTTTGGACATAATGCGAGTAGATTTTTGAACCTTTCCCACGCCTCGTAGAAGCTCTCGGTGTCCTCCATCTGGAAAGAATAAATTTGGTTACACAAACGAGCGGCCTTAGCCGGAGGATCGTATTTTTCAAGAAATTGGGTCTGCATGGCAGCCCAAGTAGCAATGGATCCCTGTGGGAGGGACTCAAGCCACAGACTCGCATGATCAACGAGTGAGAACGGAAAGATTCGGAGTTTTATGGCGTCTTCGGATACGCCGGCAAGATGAAACGTGTCGCAGATACGTGCAATACGAGTGAGATGAGAATGCGGGTTCTCGTGGAGCAACCCGTGAAACTGAGCAGAATGAGCAATCGTGTTCAGAACATTAGATGGAATCTGCCAAGTCGTTTGAACTCCTATAGTTGGTGGAGCAATGCTGGATCTCGCGCCAGCATCGACCGAACAGGCCCGGTCTGCAACTGTCCTCCTCGGTAGTGGATTCGCGTCGCCCATAATCCTATCCCTATTGACGGGTTCAGAAAAAGTAGGAGAAGAAAACGTATTACCAACGGATGTAGATGAACTGGAAGACGGTTTTGTACGACGTCTCTCAAGAAGCTCTCTCTCTGGTTCGGGAAATCCTTCAACTTCTGGTGGCCCTAGAGATCGAGTACGTCGCATACAACTATTAAAATAAATAAAAGAAATATTAATTAGCTAAACTATTTTAAACTAACAAACAAAACAATTAAGAAAGACAAGTAGTAAACACGGCAAGTCCTAACTCGAGCCGTTCTTAATACGCCTCAAATCGTGTCCCCTGCAACGGCGCCAAAAACTTGATTTGCGAAAATATATATATAAATATTAAACACAAGTCGCAACTAAGCTTTAAAAACCAAACAATCTATCCTAGTTCACACAAACGGCAAGTGTACCGATCGCGTATAGCACAGATAAGGAAAGTCCGGATATCGAACTCGAAGACACGTGAAAACGTTTATAATTACTAAACTCTAACCAAGACTCACCAAAATATTTAATTAATTTAATATAGAATTTATTTAACTACTTAACTTAACTGAATGAAAACTTTTAACAAAACTTTGAAAACTTTGACTGCAGTGATAAAAACGTCTACCTAGGAATGAATCATGTTGATAGAAATAACAAGACAACGGATTGAAAATATTCAAGACACCGATTATAAAAGATGACACAACTAAAACTTGTTTAAGAAAGTCAAATTACCTCTCAGTCTCTCTAACAAACTCTAACTTATTTTAGTTGATTTTAAAGAATAAACCGGAAAAAACAATTATTAACGTGTTCAAATACCGACTCACCTCTCGGTCTCACCGACACACTAACCTAATGGAAACGAATACTACGCAACCAAGGATAGAGGAACAATTTAACTTAACCCAAATTAAACCAACTAATTGCACATAAACACTCAAACTTGACAAGACAAAAACCCGCTCTCGCGTGGTCTTAATTCTAACAAGTAAAAGCAACTAGACAATATTACTTCTTATCACCTCTCGGGCTCAAAGAAGGTGTATTTTAACTGATTTTAGATGATTATATTACCCACTTATCCCTACGGTTGTACACCCCGCAAATAAACCCTAACACCAAGTCAAGAGTCTAACAAGCAATCAATTAATCAAAACCAATTCAATTAACTAATGCAAGAGGATTATAAGTAATAACAAATAAAACTCAGCCATCACACACAATCTAATTTATGGTTTAGTTAAACTTTACATCAATAATTTAAGTCTTGAACATTAACAATCCATTAAACAAGTCAAAACTACTCAACAATCATCTATCCTAGGTAGAACAAACAAGTTTAGCTACTCATTACTTTTGGACAGCCATGCATACTCAAGAAAAACATCATAAACATCATTATAAACATAATTAAATTCATTCAAGATCCAAACAATTTCAATCACAAGACACACTATCAATCAATTACAAAACAATTCAAAACAAAAGATCAAATCAACAAAGTTAGGGTTCTTGAAAAGTAAATAAAGTTTATGAATGTTTTACTAAGTATTATGGCTGAGATCTTTGCTTGTTTAAGGTCCCTAGTAGCTGCCCCGATGTTCCTCTTTGATTTCCAGCTGCCAACACCTCAGCCGCCTTGCTTTTTCTTTTTTTTTTTTCTTTCTTGTCGGCGGTAGAAGTTCCGATCGGAACTTTGGGTTAGGTTAGGGTTTTAGGGTTCTTGGCTGTATTTCGGGATTATGGACTAGATAATGGCTAGTAACAAGTGTTATTAACTTAATATAATATTATAAAAGGCTTTTAAGAAGTGGGCTTGGGTCGGGCCTTGACTTATAAGTTTGAAAGTTGCACAATTAAGCCCCTAAACTCTTCAATTTAACTCTTTGTTCCACCAAACTTCATAACCTACAAGTAAACAATCATCTTTGTAATATCAAGCTTAAATAAACCATAAAACTTAATAATTAAACTATAAATCAATTCAACATGATAAAAATGATACGGAAAGTACGTGTGTTTCATTACACATCAGTAAACGAATTAAATAAGCCATTATAATCAAACATCCAGTCGGGACCTTTTCCTTGAGAAGGAGTAGTGTACTTTTGACAGTCCACATGGTACCATTCTTCAACACAACCGGACGTAAAATTAAACACTCTTTTCTTAGGTGACGCATACCCCAAGAAATAACCCTCAATGGCTTTTTCATCAAACTTTCCCACATCCTTTTTCAACATAGTACAAGGACACCCAAAAGGTTCCAAGTACTTTAAATTAGGTTTACGATTATTCAATAATTCATAACTTGTCTTCTGAGTCTTTTAACAGTTAGAACTTGATTGAGTGTATAACAAGCAGTATTCACCGCCTCATTCCAAAACTGGACAAGAAGCTTTGAATCAGCAAGCATCGTTCTAGCAGCTTCAATCAACGTTCTATTCTTTCTTTCAGCTACATCGTTATGTTGTGGTACATATGGTGCACTGTATTCTCGATGAATTCCTTTTTGTACACAAAAGAAATCCAGTACAGTATTTTTAAATTCAGTATCATTGTCACTTCGAATTCTCCTCACTTTCAGTTTATAAAGTGATTCAATCTTAGTGATTAGATTTTGAACAAGACCCGGTGTTTGATCATTTGAACTCATAAACAAGACCCATGAATATCGTGAATAATCATCTGTAACTACTAGGCAATACCAGTCTCCAGAAATACTCGCACGATTCATTGGACCAAATAACTCCATATGAAGTCGTTCAAGCGGAGTATCAATGGAATTTAATAATTTAGATGGGTGTGACTTCTTCTTCTGTTTGCCCTTCTTGCTAGCAACACAGTGATCAGATAACTTAAAATTCTTTAACAACACACGCTCTACCAGATCGTTTTCCATTAAGTAGTTCATCTTTCGAACATGTATGTGACCCATTCTTCGATGCCAAAGTACTGAGTCTTTCTCGGTCGCTTTCGAGACAAAACACGTTTCGATCGATGTAGACACTTTAGAATTCATATTCAAGACATAAATATCATTTGATCGAGGTGATCGCATGACAACCATGTCCTCGGGAATCACATAACCCGGTTTCAAAATCAGACACTCTTTATCTGTAAATACTGTAGTGTATTGCTTATCACAGATTTGTGACACACTCAATAAATTATGGTCCACTTTATCACAATAGTTAACCTTCTCAAATGTAATCTTCCCATTTGAAACATCACCTTCTTGTGTAATCAAACCCCCAGAATTCCCAGCAAACGCTACATAACCCCCTTGTATATTTTTCACTTTTGTTAAGAGGTTGAGATTCCTAGTAATATGCCGAGAACATCCACTATCCATGATCCAGTTTTCACCAGAAATGGTCTTGGATGTACCCTACACACAAAAGAAAATGATTAGTTCAAAAAGGCAGCCCAGGTCTCAGTCTTGGGCACCTTTTGGTTTACTTGAGAAAAGTTAACTTTAGTTGCATTCAATTGTTGTTCAGTAACTTGAGAATAAGTTACAGGTTTCTTAGACTTTCGTCTTAGATACGCAGCTTGAACCACATTTGAATTAACGTTTTTGCAAATTGATTCGATTGGAATAAACTTAGGTTTAACGGAACCATGAGTTTCATTCACATGAACAACTTTTCAAGGATGTACATTTGAAAACATAATATGAGTATCATCAGCATACGACACAGGTCATTTCAGAGTCTCCTTTACCAATGGAACCGGTTTGGAGTGGTCCTTGATAAAAGGATGAAGATTCTGATAGTTCTTCTTGCCACAACTTATTACTACATGACCTTGTTGACCGCAAAGAAAACAATTTCGCATGTCAACATGATGATGTTGAAAATTTGTTGGAACATGTGACACAGATCATGACTGATGACTCATATTTTTGGTCATGCTTGTAGCAAAATCATCAGATGATTCAGATTTCTTTTTCAAGTAAAAATCTAAATTAGAACAATTTGAAAAACTTTTCAACGTATCTGTTCCAGTTGACTTCACAAATTGAACCCTTTTAGCTTGTTTTAATACTTGCTTTGCTTTAGTCAATGGATCAGATGGAACTGAAGTTTTTACTTGAGCATATTGTCGTTTAAGTTCACGAACCTTGGAAGTTTCATTGTGAAACACACTCTCAATCAGTTCAGGTTTAATGATACTTATTGGAATGTCTTTCTCAGTGAACATCGTGTCCATCCCCTTTAACTTAAACACACGAGCAGATGAAGGCTTAGATGCATTAGGATTTATGAAACGCAACAAATCCTCATCAGAAATTTGGGTTTTTCTGGTTTCTTAGCCTTCACTGGTTTGACAAGAGCATCTTTTTTCATCTTAGTTGTGTGTGAACGATACACAGCTTCCTCAAATTCATGAGGTTAACAAAGTGTGTGATTAGAACTTGGAATATTCTTGTTTTTGTGTATAATTTCAGGTTCAAACACATACTCAATGATAACTTTGTCAATATTTTCAACAAAAACTTTATTGCTTTGAACATGAGGTTTCTGAGTTGAAGATTGAGATTTTTAAGACTTTTAGTAGAAACAGGTTTTAATTTTTCTGAAGTCACAGGTTCTTTAAGAATAACATCTTCCTCAGTTAGAGCAAAAGGATTAATTTTATAATCATTGTGAAATGGTGGTGGAATTTCAACAAAACCTATACCTTTCTTTGAATCCTTTTGTTTTCCGGAAACTTCAATAATTTCATTCAACAGAAAAGAGGAATTTCGAAATTTACCCAATTTGTTCATTAGCTCAAGAACCTCATTCTCAAGCTCGGTTATCTTCGAACGATGTTTTAAAATTTCTTGAAACTTTTGATCATTAATTGTCATTTTTACAAATAACTCAGCTTTGAGATCATGGTTACTTGTTGACAATGCTTCAATCTTTTCACAAGATCTCATTTGAGATTAGAGAGATTGTCGATAAGTATCCTTTAGAGAAGCAATTTCTCTCACTAAATTGTCATTGTGATTCTTTAAAGATTCTAACTTGGGTTTGTTAGATTCACAATCAGCACAATTTACTTTAACAGATGATGTAGCAGAAATAGAATGACTAACCTCATTTATCTTAGCCATGCACGCAAAGACTGTTGTAGGCTTGTTACAGGAATCATCAGAATCTGATCCAGAATCATTATTAGAAGACACCTCACTTCCACTAGCATCGTGAAAATCTTGAGTCAACCCGAACAAAGCCAAATTAGCTTGATTATCATTACATAATAATCGTTGTGACCAATCATCTCCATTAGCTAACATTTCCTGTGATCCAGAACTTGATGGTTTCTTCTCAGCATCATTACCTCGTGGTGTTGAAGAGTTTGAAGAGTTTGAACTTTGACCACGAGGAACATTATACTCCTTTTTCGGTTTGTCACATTCTTTTGCAAAATGACCAAATTCTTGACAATTATAACATTTCACCTTCAACTTGTCAAATCCCAACTTCTTGTTCAGAGCAGGAAGATCTTTTCCGGTTCTTTGCATGAATCTTTTCACCTTATGAACAATCATTGCCATGTTCCACTTTAAATCCATGATTTCTAAGTCGTCTGGATCAATCTGATCATAGTCTTCATCGGTCAGATCACTAATGGCAATTTTGCTACTCACCAAGTTTTCATAAGAAGTCATAAAAGCTAATAAGAAGGCAAAATGTTGTTCAGCTTCTTTCATGTTGACGTTTGGAGGTGATGAGTATTGATTTGTTGAAGACGAACTTCCTGAACCAGCAGAAACATTTGGTGATCCAGAGTTACCAGCAGTAAAAAAACATGCTCTAGGATCACTATAAATTATTGTTTCATTTTCTCTTGCGTTCTGTGTCAGAAAAGCAGTGATCGATGAAATTGTTGAACTTAGAGGCATGCTACCACCATAGAAAGCAGGATCTTGACTTTCCTTTGATGATTTTTGACACTTGAGATCATACTCACGAGCTTCAATCTTTTGTAAAAACTCACTTGCAGTCAAGTCTTCATTGAAATAACTGTTTTCTTTTAATACCATTAGAAAAGTAGAATACGAACTTGGTAATGCACTATTAATAGTATCAATCTTGTCAATCTCAGAAATTTCCAACTTCATTTTATCCATTTCTGCAATCAAGTGATTGAATCTCGTTGTCATCTCTTCAACCGTTTCACCTTTGAGTAAATTAAAGTTTCTGAATTGAAACTTAAGCATCACCTTTTTGCTTTCAGCTGTGTTTCCCATACTTCTCATTCGGATATGTTGAAACAAAGAGGCACAGATTTTAATACTACCCACTTGGTGAAATATATTTTCAGGTAAAGCCATGGTTAGAGTAGAGTAGGCATTTGTTTCTATCTCTAATTCCTTCTTCTCTTCTTGTGAGTATTGAGATATAGCTTTAGGTCTGAATTCGATAGTCTCATCTCCAATCATAGGAACAGTATGAACTTCATCTAAACAATATGAGCAATCAGGATGAACTGATCCTAGATGAGCACGAAATCTAGGTTCCCATTTGGCAAAGTCACTGAACTTCATCAATCTTGGACATTTCGAATGTGAACCTATCTCGGTATCAAGTTGCAACATTTGTTGCATCAACATGTTTTGAGAAGCTAATGCATACATACCAGCCATTTTTGACAAGTTTCAAAAATTCAAGGGTGTAACGAATCAAACAACTAATAAGATTAACGAATGGTGAATGTAACGAACTGTAAACAGTTGTAGCGAACTTTGAACAGTAGATTAACGAATCAAATCTTAACGAAGCTAAGATTGATCAGATAGCGAATCAAGATTGAGTTTAACGAATCAATCCAACGAATCAAAAAGTCAACGAATCAGATTTAACAATAAGTCAAACTAACGAATTGACTAACGAATTAGCTTTGATAAGAGAAATCTTGACGAATTAGAAAACTATTCAGTAACGAATCACTAAGAATGACTTAGAGAAATAGATAACGAACCAGTTACAGTTGATAGTGAATCAATTATGGCGAATCAGGTTGTTACAACGGTTTGTAACAAACTCTGACACCTTATGCCACGTAGCAAAGGTTGTTATGACCCAAATCCCAAGGTAGACACGCCTCACACGAATCTGTTGAACACGAATCAGATATTGATGCGAACTGGTTAACGAACTACTTGAAATTTACAACGAATCGGCTAAATTAATGAATGAATCAAAGTGAACAAGATAAAGAATCAACATAAAGATGATAACGAATCATGTTCATCTTCAAATCTTCAAAGACGATTTCCAGATTTTCTAGAAATGGAGAAAACGAAACCCAGAAACTAAAAATCCGTAATACAATCTCAATTCTTAACCAAAACGCACAAATAACCTACCAAAAGACTCGTAACTCGATCGCGAATCCAATACACCTAAACTCGTAACCTATTAACCCCGATTACCAGTTCACTTATCCCAAAACACAAACTCTGTTTCGGTTAACACCGAAATCAATATCGATTCAATCCAAAACCAAACCAAAACTCAATTCCAATTCACAATACCCTTCCAATACCTTAACCAACTTAATTCCAGTCCAAACCTTCCATAATTCAATTAATTCATCTCAAATTGATTCAAATTCACCCAAACAGAACACTAATAATATCCAATACAAATTATCAGTCTAAACACCCAAATCAAGTGTAATTGAGCCCCGAAGCTCTGATACCACTTGTTGGAACCCGTAAATCAATCCTATAACTATAACAGATCTCGGATCTGTGTATAATCGATTAATACCTTAATATGGATCTAGCTCATAATTACGTCTGATTAAGTGTTATATGTGAATATGTATTATCAGTATATATATTAGTAGTTGTAAAATATTAATATGAAGATCGAGAGAGAGTTTGGACAGGGTTTCGTTAATTATCTCCCAAAACTTAATAACTTGTGAACAGTGTTCACCTTTAAATAGAAGATATCCACGTGTGAAAACATTAATCTTGAGCTTACGGTTACCAAATGCCATGTCAACAGTACCATTTCTACAGTTAATGTTGGCATTTGCGGTAGCCAAAAAAGGTCTACCGAGAATAACCGTAGGCTGTTTGGTCCTTTCACCCGAAACATAATCGAGGACCAAAAAGTCAACTGGAAAGTAAAAGTCTTCCACCTTAACAATAACATCAGTCAGTATTCCTCGGGGAAGTTTTGGTGTCTGGTCAGCCAAGACAACTGTGGTGGCAGCCGCACGAAGCTGGCCAAAGTCATACTTATCGTATAGACTTCCCGGGAGAATACTGATGCTAGCTCCAAGATCAAGAAGCGCCCGTGTCATTTTAAAATCACCCACTTGAATGGGAATAATGGGAGTTCCCGGATCTTGTAGCTTCGGTGGAAGAGCACCCGAGAGAATCGCACTCACATTATCAGTAAAATTAATCTGTTTAGGAATCTTATGACTCCTTTTCTGTGTGCACAATTCTTTCAAGTACTTGGAATTGGCGGGAATTTGTTTTATGGCATCTAAAAGAGGAATGTTAATTTCTACTTGTTTAAACGTTTCCCACATTTCCTCTTGTTGCGGGCCTCTTTTTGATGCCATATTCGCCTTCGATGGCACCAACAAAGCATCGGGATAGGGGATGGTTTTCACCTTTCCCTTATCCTTAGGATTGTTGGTGTCATCCTTCGTAACCGATTTATTATTTTTAGTTTCACTTTTATTAGATTCATTTAATTCAATCGGTTCTGGCTCGTCATCACTGACGAGATTTTCATCAATCTCTTCCACCACCACCATAAACTAATGGCAGTAGAGCCCCAACCTTATTGTCATATTTTTTACCATTACGTAAAATACTTACCTAATTGACGTGCTTTTTCGAACTGGAACTGTGATGATTCGGGTTAATTGTGGTGTCGCTTGGGAGTTGGCCCGCATTATTCTTTAACTTTGCCATGTCCAAAGCGAGCTGACCGATTTGCTTCATCATTGCCTCTGACGATTTATCCCGTAACTCGAACTGTTGCTTCGTCTCAGCCTTGTGATCAGTCATAACCTTCAATAATGCATCCAACTTTGAGTGCACCGACTCATCCGAATTTCCCGAGGACCCTTTCTGCTGGTCCTGATTACCCGAAGAATTTCCACCCCGGTTACCATCTCTATTATACCCCCGATTCTGATTACTCGAACCCTGATGATAACCGCTCTGGAGGTAATTACCTTGCGATCTGTTCTGGCTCGTTCCCTAAAAGTTCGTGTTCAACTGAGAAGACGCGTTCCCGTAACGAAATTTCGGGTGATTCCTCAAGCCCGGGTGATATGTGTTCGAATTGAACCCTTGGCCTTTGGAATCCCCGTAAGCATAGTTAACCTCCTCGGTGTCATCCTCCTCAGCATCATAAAACTCGGGAAAATTTTCTGCTTTATGCCCGAGTTCACCACAATCTTCACAAATCGGGAATTTAACACCGACTTTCCCGACTTCTTTCTTCTTACCCTTTTTCAACTCAGCCAATTCACGTTCCAACTCAGTAATTCTTTCAGACTCACTCACTACTCACTTATCTGAACTGGACGAACTACCACATCTTCGTCTTCAGCTGCTTCTTCTGATTTCGAGTCTTCACACATGAACTCCAAAAAAATCCCAATCTTCTTCCTCTGGCTGATTCAGCAACTGACCATTACACGAGGCCTTAAGAAGCTTTCTGTCCTTGTAAGGCCCAGTTACCGGTGCCCTACATTTGGTGTTGGATTTACTCATAAACGCAGTTCTTTATATCAGAGTTAATTAAAACATTCGCGGAATATTAAAACTTTCAACCATCCATTACAAACATCCATAACTCGTCTTTTAAAAACATAGTATCAAAACATCACGACAAATCTTCAGATGCCATCCTCTTCAGTATTGCCATGTGTCTCCCTCAAGCCAGCTGTCTCAGTCGATTAGCCTGCGTGCATACTAAAAGTCAGCTACAATGAGTGAGTTCTAGTTAATCAAGCAACATACAATACATTCACATACTTACCTATGCACCCGAAGGTACATACCTTCCTATTATCTTACATACTTACATGCTTACGTACTTTCATACTTTCTTTCATATTAACATGCGTACTTTCATTCGTACACATACATTATAAAGAGCCTTCCGCCCTATAACCTTCGCCGATATTATTAGGGTCGGTTCCCTACATTCGCCGACATTATTAGGGTCGGTTCCCTGCATTCGCCGACATTATTAGGGTCGGTTCCCTACATTTGCCGACATTATTAGGGTCGGTCCACTCTCTAACCATACTTATCCTTCATATTATATACTCATCACGTACTTTCATACATACATATTTCATACTTGGCATACTACATGTTACCTTTCCTGTCGATACGTGCAATATCCGAAGATCGTTCACG
Source organism: Bidens hawaiensis (assembly GCF_021521415.1). Classification (NCBI taxonomy): domain Eukaryota; kingdom Viridiplantae; phylum Streptophyta; class Magnoliopsida; order Asterales; family Asteraceae; genus Bidens; species Bidens hawaiensis. The sequence goes on from NW_027491244.1 coordinate 2,019,057, forward strand.
TACCGACAAGCTTACATTCACATCCAAAATATACATACATAAATAACATATAAATCATACATGGCATACACTTACCATTTAAGGTAAGTGTATTAAATATTACATCGAGTATGCACACAGCCCCGAAACATAACAAGGAAATGGGGCTAGAAACTCACCTGGATCCTGTTGCGTTCATCGTTAATCGTTATCCACTTCTTTAATTGTGCACGGCTAACTGTATAACAATTACACGTATCAATCTAACTATCACTACCCATATTGCGTTTCAAGTTCAATCATTGCCCTCAACGAACGGGGGTCCGGGGGCAGCGCCCCTGGCAGCGTGGTTCTAGGGGCGGCAGCCCCTAGCGGGGTCCAAGGGGCAGAGCCCCTGGCTGGGGTCGAGCTGTCAAGTCAGCTTGGAAAAATTTTATTCTCACTAACTGCCATGACACATTTTCCATTAACATTTAAATCATTTTCTAAGTTGGGCTTGTTATTTATCTTAAGATATTGGCTTGTTTGTTTAAGTTGTGGACTGAGCTAAGTCAGGCCCAACGGCCCATTACAGCATCTGGGTTCAGCTGGGTTCAGGCCCAAACTGGGTGGCCGAGAACCCAAGACAGAGAACCTTTAGGTTAACCGAGAACTCTCATATTTGGCCGAGATCCATTCTTAACCGAGAACCCGTGTTTTCGGCTGAGAACTTGACCGAGAGCACGTGTTCACCGAGAACACTGACCGATAACTCTTGGTGACTGCATGTTTGACCGAGAACCACATGGTTTGACCAAGGATTTCTCAAAATTGGCCGAGAACACCCAGTTCAGCTCATCGTTCCATTTCTAGGTTTTTGTCTTGCCCAGTTTACTTATTCTAAGGTTCAAATCATGAACTCTTAATCCTTTATCATCATCATTCATACTCATTTACCCCCATTACTATCACGACTTCAAGATCTATCCCGTTTTAGGCATAAAGCTTAGACATTTATAGGTTTAAAATGTTCTAGGCTAGATCTAGGGTTTCCTTTATGAACCGTTTATATCTATGAGTCCATTTCATCCATTTTAATCATCAAGTTTGTATTTTTATGGAACATCTAGACCCGATCTACTCTAGGGTCAAGTTTCATGGCAAAACGTTCATAAAAATGTAACATTTAAGCTTAAAACGTACCTTTAGACGTTAGTAGGGTCACGGCTAGCTTGAAACACGACCTTGGACTCGTTAGCTCACTTGTATGATTGAAAATCTATGATTACTATGATCGATTTATGGTTTGGATAATGGGTGGCGGCTAAGGAAGGTATTTTATGGCTTAAGTGTGTGTTTTAAGGTGTAGAGAGAATAATATGGATAAGTTGGATGGAAATGAAAAGATTTAGGGTTTAAGGGGTATTTATACTCCCTTAAGCCCATGGACCTAAGGCCCATCTTTCCTTTTTAGTCCATGATTAATTCCATTTAATTAGCCTACTTATCTTTCCCTTTTACCATTTTACTATTTTATTTATTAACTCAAGTAAACTTTTTCCGTCATAACGAGTCAACATACAATATTATTATTATTATCCGAAATTTTGGGATGTTACAGTCCTCGTATGTCAACCCATCAACGAAGTACTTTACCAGTTCCCACAGTTCGATTTGATGATGTGGGCATTTCCTGATCATGTCTTTGTACCTGATAAAAGCTTTATGAAACAATTCGCCAGAGAACTTTGAAAAATTGCGAATTTCCGAACGGGCTTCGGTAGTCTTCGACTGTGAATAAAACTCATTGAGAAACACCTGCTGCATCTCGGCCCAATTTCTAATACCGTGCATCGGTAGCGAATTAAACCAGAGCTTTGCTTTGTCTTTTAGAGAGAACTGGAATAATCGCAACCAGACTTCATCCAGGTCAAATGTGCCATCACCAATAGACCCGCAGATAGCCGAAAAATCGGTCAAGTGCGAATACGGGTCTTCCGAAGCCATCCCGTGGAAATGAGGAACGATGTTGATGTAAGATGGCCAGGACTTGAAAGTCTGCTGCCCCGGCACTCGTTCCTGCGGAACCAATGGGGATGCCCCGTCTGAGATAGCAGGTCTGAACCGACTGTTAACACCATGAACCGGGGCCATATAATTCCTCCGAAGCCCCCCAGAGTTTCCCATACCGCCCCGGTTAACCTGAATATTCCAAACTCTTTCGGGTCGTTCTGCCCGATTAACCCGTTCTCGATCAGTTCCGTTTCTGTTAACGGCTCCAGCCCGTCTTCGATTAACTGGTTCTTCCACCTTTTCATCCCAGTTATCATCACCAACATCCTCGTGCTCAACATCCTCATTCTCGGGCTCAACTGCCCGATTCCGTCTAACCCACCGATTGACTTCTGCCTCAACCTCTACACCTCGGTCCGCATTATTCCCTTCCCCCTCATCTTCGTCTTCAGTCGGGATACTCGATCGAACATCATCAATATTCACCCGAACTCGGCTATTAAGGTCATTGGCTGGGGCAGCTAGTCCGGCTTCATCAAAGTCTATGTTAAGGTTTCGGTTTCTGTTTCGGTTTCGGTTTCGGTTTCTGGATCTGGAGGCACGAGCTGAGTTGTTTTGGTTATTTTGATTATTTTGATGATTGAAATTTGGTGGTGGAGGTATGTTATCAGGATGGGATGCGTTATTTTGTGGAAGTGGGTCTTGGTTTCGGTTCTCATTTTGGTTTTGGTTCTGGTTTTGATTTTGGTTCTGGGTTTGGTTTTGGGTCTGGGTTTGGTTTTGACCATCCATTTCTGAATTCCTGTTTTGAACTCGAGTCTGCCAAGCTAACCCTCTATTTCAAGCTCGAAAACTAACGGTGACTGTCTGCCCGAATGGCGGGTGTGCATAAACATGTTACCTGCACAACGAACACAACCCGCGTAAAATGGAAAAATAAAAATTTAAACTAAAAACTGAAAACAAAATAAAATTAAACTAAAATTAAAACAAAATTAAACACAAAAATCAAATAACACGAAAACACTAAGCACACTAACTCCCCGGCCACGGCGTCATTTTTATAACCGTCGTTCAATTCAATCAAACTAAATAGTTAGAGCAAGTAGGGTATCGTATCACAAGGAGTATGTGGTCAATATAATTCGTGTACAGATTTAATAATATGAAGTGAATGGTTTTTAGTGCTGATCACACAAGCAAATAATTTGAGTTTAGCGAACTAAGCAACGAACAAAACATGTTAATAACCTAATTTTTCCCGTCTGCACCCCCTATCGCGATACGCGATGGGGTCTTCAATGGTCCATCGCGTATCGCGATGGACCAAAAGTCAACAATAATAATTAAACCCATCATTATACGTGATGGGCCTTCATCCAAGCCTATCGCGTAACGCGATGGGACTTGGCATCAGCAACTTCAATAAACTTCCTCATTTCACATGATGGACATCCCGCGTCTTCATACAATGTCACAACAGGTCCAAAATAAACTCTTTAACACATGTGACCTGAAATCCAATAATACATGTATGAAGTATCGATAGTCCTAGAATAAACAATTAAAATTAAATAATAAACAAACTAAAACGCATACAAATTAACCCGACCATCACATTCGTAATTACAAAAGTCCTCGCATGAAAATCATAATCCGAATAGTTGTGTGTCATAATGAAGAACCGAAAGTAGTTGAGATAACAGTACAAATGTAAAGATGATAAGGACATGGTGGATACGCCACTGGTATATCCTATATATAAGGGCCCTTATCGGATTTCATTTGGAGCGTACTTCAACTATCTAAAGTTCTGTATTATTTATTTTTATTTAATGGTGTTGTTATAGTATTCCTTAATTTCGGGACGAAATTTCCTAAAGTAGGGGAGACTGTAACAACTCGGGTTTTTGAATTTACTTTTACCTGATTCCGTTCGATGTTCGGATTATGTTATTAAATAAATATAATGCGTTTATCGAGCTCAAATTTATTAATATATTATTATTTATTTATTTATAATTACATCTTTTAAGTTTTGACATATTTAACCCAAAACATAGAGTTTTAACTACTTTTGTGTCCATCTGCAAACTTCAGGGTCTTTTATGTAATTATTATTATAAAACAGATTATACAAACGGATAACCATCATCCAGACCCGAATCTATATTTGTTTCTTATACCCGAATGCCTAATTCGTTAACTTGGACTACGATTCACGCTATAAACGTGTTAATTTATTTCTTAATCATACTATCATCGCTATCATAAACCTCATTGTCATCATCTGTTAGAAAATTTTGGCTGTTTCGTTGAAGATTATCCGATTTAAATTTTAAACGAACCTTAATAACTAAGTTCTATATAAACGAGCATAATATTGCAATTAATTTCACACCAACCTTCCCTCAGCCATCGTGTTTAATAAACCCATACATAATCATATCAATTTCGTCATTTACGTGTTCATCCGCTAACATATTTGGCCGGCTACTGGGTGAATCAATTAACCCTCTCTGGATCATCGTTTTAGGTAATTCTTCTTAACCTTGATATCGCGAGTATGTGTGGATCAAAAGCCCTAAGGCTAATTTGATTAACCATAACAGATTCAATCCAATTGAATCTGTTAGGGTTCTTATCCAATCTGTTGATGTTTGTGTCTGGTTATTTTAATTTGGTTCTGCTTATTATTACAATTTACTGGAAAGCCCAGCTGGGTAGGGCACTAGAATCTCATGGGTCAGGTCGCAGGTTCGAGACCCTTCTACTCTGATTTTTCAGTTTTATTTTTTATATTTATTTTAAAACATTTTATATATTATATTATTAATATTAATAATCAAATAAAACTATTTTATTGAAAATTGGCTTTATGATACTTGTTTAACTCACGTTTTCATTCGTGTATATACGTATATGTAAGCATATATATATATATATATATATATATATAAATATGTTTATAAAACTAAAAAGAAAATATAATATTTTCAAGATATGTTTTATAATCAAACTAATTATTTTAACTAATAATATTTATATATAATATTATATTATTATAATATTAATTTAATAATGGTTATCGAGTTATCATAATCGATATTGTACATTTAACTTAGTGTATCCATATTTCTCTTTTCCTTGTTAGGCTATTTCGTCAACGCGTGATTTCCCGCATTCTTAATACCCTCAGTCACCCTTTTCGTCTATTGAGGTGAGTACCAAATTCCCCTCTTTTTACTTGTTTCCACGTTTAGGGGACATTGTGTAAACTGTATTTCTCATATATACTTATACTCAAAATTGCAACTTTGTCTTATGTGTTAACAACTTATCATTTACTTGTTTATGTGCTTACTTGCTTTATATGCTTTCGCATTCGGAGAGGTACAACATAATCGCATAATAGTATGATCATACGCCAGTCGTTACAGCTTTGTGCTTCTCGACATCTCATTATACTTACTCATTTGGTTAATTTGTTATTATCATATGACTTGTTGTGAATACTTATTTTCCATACATTTAAGCCGGTGTGTTGCTCACTCAACCTTGTTTTAACAAAACTTCTTTATTTTCAACGCATATGCAGGTATTCGTTTGATGCGAAGTACAAGATTACTTAAAGATATATGCTAGAAGAAAACTTAATAAGACATATTGTTATTGATCGATATATGTACTTTGTTTATTTGGATTTTTGTTTTATATGTAATTTAATAAATAGATATTGAAACTTAAAATGTTGCGTGATAGTAACCTTGAGAGCTGTTACAATCAGCTCACGCCCCGGCATTTCCGCCGTAGGTTGGGGTGTGACAGATTGGTATTAGAGCCGAAGGTTTAGGATAGGTCGTTAGTGGTGCCATAGTAACATGCTTAGGAGCCCCATACGTGCTTATCTGTTTACCTTTATGTGTTCAAATTAAATTGTTTACAGCTTTCGTAGATAATTATTTATTGTATTGTTACGCACACACACACAAACTCCGAGGCTATGCCTCAACATTCAAAGAAAACTTTTCAATAAAATTAGATTGCTTTTATTTTCTGGAAATTCCTTAAGAATTCGCACCTATTGTTTTCACTCGTATACCTTAAGGCTAGGTTATGTGTCATGTCCCTATGATAATGAAAGCGGAAGAAACTGTGAGTTGGGCACTAGCAAAACAGTTCCAAGAACCAAAGGTAAGAAGTTATTCCTTACCTAGGTGATAACCTGACCATAGTACTCAACCCTATGGACCCGAGAGAGACCCATAAATGTCATATGACCGACACCTTAAGTTGTCAACCATGACCAAATTAGTGGTTGCATCCCTAAAACGAATTCACAGTGGTTCATGGCTACACTCGGTTTTCCCGATTATTGTGTTCCGTTATTTAAATGGTTAGTTGGGTGAAAAATTCATGGAACCCATGGGTACTCCTACTATCCATTTCTTAACTTGTTTTCGTGTTTTTGTTGGAGTAATCAAACGTGGTGGTTCACAAGATACTCTGACTATCCATGTTTATTTCGATAGTTCGTTATTTAGTTTGGTCGGTTAAAACGACGTGTAACGCTCATTGGGCCGACAAACTTCATTGCATTGTTAATTCTTTAATTAGTTGGGACAATCAAATTGCCATGTAACGCTCATGGGCTGTCCAACTAAACTGTTTTTTCGTTAGTTCGTTGGGTTATTCAAATTACCATGGAAAGCTCATGGGAGGCCAACATCCACAATTTATATTTCGTTGGTTTATTATAAACTTAAAAATCTAAATTTTAAACTGACTTAACTCCTCATTTAGTCACCACACATTAAACTTATTGACTACATTATTCAATAACTATTTACGCTATGTACCCCCTCATCTTATAATCTTTTACTTTTAACCTTTGTGACGCACATCCCTTTACTTCTCAAGGAAACGTTATAATAAGTTATCTATATACTTAACCATTTTATTATTCTAGTGTTTTCTTAGACTTATCCTTTATCTTATAAATCCTCATTTTTTATCCCTATAGAATGTCGTCTCTAATAAATCACCGTCGTCACCAATCCTCATCTGGCTCAAGCGATCTCCGCTTGGCTGCAAGAATCACAAAGGAATTTGCTGCTGCAATGCCCACGATAGTCACTCAAATCCAAAGCCTCAACTCTAACGGATTTGCCTCATCGTCTGCGTCAAATAACTATGTTTTTCGTAACTTTTTGAGCACCAAACCTCCATCCTTCCGTGGTGAGGAAAATGCCACCGTCTTGCTTCAATGGTTCGAGGAAATGGAAAACGTTTTCATACACTGCGAATGTCCGGACTACAAACGGACTAACTTTTCCTCAAGCCGATTCGAAGGTTGAGCTGTTGTTTGGTGGAATGCCCTGAGGAATGATAAAGGATCTGACTTAGTCGTATCCATGCCTTGGGAAGAACTTAAAGAGGCACTGAAGAAGGAGTTCTGCCCGGAACATGAATTGCAAAGACTTAAGACTGAATTTTGGGAACTCAAACAGGTTGGGGGGATAACTCTACCTACTCGAACTGTTTCCGTGAACTTAGCCGAATCGTACCTCAACTTGTAACCCCCGACAATCGTTGCATTCAGAAATACATTCATGGTTTACCAAGCCTTTTCCGTGATGCTGTGACGAGTTGTGATCCCTTAACCATCGGTGAGGCTATGGACCTAGCTGCTTCCCTCACTGACAGTCATGTCAGGGATGGAACCTTGTCTCGCAAGGATTCCAAGCCTAATCCCGACAAGACCGAAACTGACTCATCCTCTGATGCTAAATCTGAACCCAAACCTACTTCCAACAACAATCACTGCAACAATAACCACAACAACAAGCGTAAAGCCTATGCCGTTAACCAACCCAATAACCAACCTCCTCTTAACCAAAACCAAACTGCCCCGAACAAAAAGACTTACCTTGGTCCTCATCCCTTATGTGCCAAGTGTAACTTTCATCATTCTCCCCAAACCCCTTGCCGACTATGCACCCAATGCAACCTTTATGGCCACCTTGCTAACACTTGTAGTATCCCACCTAATGCACAAGCCATCTCACGTGCTTAACCCAGTGCTCCTAATACCCGTGCTTGTTATCATTGTGGAGACCCAAACCATATTCGTAATGCGTGCTCTCAACTTATCCATGCCCATCAATCCCAAATCTTGACTACACCCTACTACTTGACCCATGCTCACCAAGTTCAAACCCAACCACCTCATGTCTTTCAAGCTCCTCCTATCAATCCAAGTCAACCTTACTTAGCCCAACCCTATCAAGCTCCGCATCCCCAAGCTCAAGCGTACCCAGCCTACTTTGCTCAAGCCCCTGCTATGCAAGCTCAACCTATTCAAGCTATTTCAAGTCAATCTACCTCAGCTGCTCCTACTTTTATGAATGCAACTCCTCACGCTGCTCCAAGTCAAGTCAATTAAACTACTCCCGGATCATGAAGACTTTTGCCATTCCCTTTGTCTTAATTATTTTGTCTTTCTTAATTTCGTATTGTAACGCCACTTTATGGCTTTGAATTATTTCTCATTTGAACTATTTATCTTTTATAAGCTATCTTATGAATAAAATTCCTTTTTCGGTTCAATAGATTGTTTATTAAAGTTTACTTTTATCTTATTTGTTTACCTTCATAAGGGATGTCTTCTTCAAATACTTATATTTTTGCAATATCTTAATAAAATTTCACTGCAACTTTTGAAAATATTTTATACATTGATTCTTATTCCCTCGAAATTTTGTTTTACTTAAAACGTTTTGTAACCCACACAATGGAACGAATTATGTGGGCCATCCGACGATCTAAGTAATTATGGATGCATACGTAATTACTAAAATTCCTCGCATGAAAATCATAATCCGAATAGTTGTGTGTCATAATGAAGAACCAAAAGTAGTTGAGATAACGGTACAAATGTAAAGATGATAAGGACATGGTGGATACGCCACTGGTATATCCTATATATAAGGGCCCTTATCGGATTTTCATTTGGAGTGTACTTCAACTATCTAAAGTTCTATATTATTTATTTTTATTTAATGGTGTTGTTATAGTATTCCTTAAATTTCGGGACGAAATTTCCTAAAGTAGGAGAGACTGTAACAACTCGGGTTTTTGAATTTACTTTTACCTGACTCCGTTCGATGTTCGGATTATGTTATTAAATAAGTATATTGCGTTTTATCGAGCTCAAATTTATTAATATATTATTATTTATTTATTTATAATTACATCTTTTAAGTTTTGACATATTTAACCCAAAACATAGAGTTTTAACTACTTTTGTGTCCATCTGCAAACTTCAGGGTCTTTTATGTAATTATTATTATAACCCAGATTATACAAACGGATACCCATCATCCAGACCCGAATCTATATTTGTTTCTTGTACCCAAATGCCTAATTCGTTAACTTGGACTACAATTCACGCTATAAACGTGTTAATTTATCTCTTAATCATATAATCATCGCTATCATAAACCTCATTGTCATCATCTATTAGAAAATTTTGGCAGTTTTCGTTGAAGATTATCCGATTTAAATTTTAAACGAACCTTAATAACTAAGTTCTATATAAACGAGCATAATATCGCAATTAATTTCACACCAACCTTCCCTCAGCCATCGTGTTTAATAACCTCATACATAATCATATCAATTTCGTCATTTACGTGTTCATCCGCTAACATATTTGGCCGGCTACTGGGTGAATCAATTAACCCTCTCTGGATCATCGTTTTAGGTCATTCTTCTTAACCTTGAGATCGCGAGTATGTGAGGATCAAAAGCCCTAAGGCTAATTTGATTAACCATAACAGATTCAATCCAATTGAATCTGTTAGGGTTCTTATCCAATCTGTTGATGTTTGCGTCTAGGTATTTTAATTTGGTTCTGCTTATTATTACAAGTTGCTGGAAAGCCCAGCTGGGTAGGACACTTGAATCTCATGGGGCAGGTCGCGGATTCGAGATCCTGCTACTCCGATTTTTCAGTTTTATTTTTTATATTTATTTTAAAACATTTTATATAGTATATTATTAATATTAATAATCAAATAAAACTATTTTATTGAAAATTGGCTTTATGATACTTGTTTAACTCACGTTTTCATTCGTGTATATACGTATATGTAAGCATATATATATATATATATATCAAGTAAACTATATATATAAATATGTTTATAAAACTAAAAAGAAAATATAATATTTTCAAGATATGTTTTATAATCAATCTAATTATTTTAAATAATAAATATTTATATATAATATTATATTATTATAATATTAATTTAATAATGGTTATCGAGTTTTCATAATCGATATTGTACATTTAACTTAGCGTATCCATATTTCTCTTTTCCTTGTTAGGCTATTTCGTCAACGCGTAATTTCCCGCATTCTTAATACCCTCATTCACCTTGTTCTTCTATTGAGGTGAGTACCACATTCCCCTCTTTTTACTTGTTTTCCACGTTTTGGGGACATATGCGTAAACGGTATTTCTCATATATACTTATACTCAAAACTGCAACTTTGTCTTATGTGTTAGCAACTTATACTTTACTTGTTTATGTTCTTACTTGCTTTATATGCTTTCGCATTCGGAGAGGTCCAACATAATCGCATAATAGTATGATCATACGCCAGTCGTTACAACTTCCATACATTTAAACCGGTGTGTTGCTCACTCAACCTTGTGTTGACAAAACTTCTTTATTTTCAACGCATATGCAGGTATTCGTTTGATGCGAAGTACAAGATCACTTAAGGATATATGCTAGAAGAAACTTAATAAGACATATTGTTATTGATCGATATATGTACTTTGTTTATTTGGATTTTTGTGTTATATGTAATTTAATAAATAGATATTGAAACTTAAAATGTTGCGTGATAATAACCTTGAGAGCTGTGACAATCAGCTCACGCCCCGGCATTTCCGCCGTAGGTTGGGGTGTGACAATCTTTGAAAGGATATTTTATCTTTACAAATTTTCTAAAAACTAAACTATGATAGTTATAAATTTACAACAATAAATTAACAATCAACAAATAGTCAAAAGATTGAAGTTATTATTAATATCATCCGGTTCTATCTAAAGCTTTAACCCGGATTTCACCATCTAAACATGGTTCTTCCATCCGGGTTTGACATATGTTACTAGTTGTTCATGACTTGCAGAGAAATTAAATGAATGGGCATAAAAGGCTTCATTCCCGTAAAAGAGGATACCTGATTATTCTTCAGCTGAGTTGATAAGATAGAGTAACTATAATGTCGCATATATAGGCGGAAGGGAGGTTCTCGATATACTTTGTAGATATATAATAATTATAATTAGTTTGTCAAATCTCATCTGTTTTGCAGGAGGTTTGAATTTAAAGGCAAAATGACAGTTGTGATCTTGTCACAACCGCCATTTTAAGGGTAATTGTTAGGGCACAAAAATTTGACACTGTGGATACGTTATCCTGGCATATGTTATTGGAGTCAGATCATGTCAGGATCAAGGATCCTCGGTACTTATTATTTACTAACGATTGTTTCTCATGTATAGTCTTGTATTTAGCAGGTGTAACGGCTAGAAGACTCAGTCTATCCAGTAACTCGCAGTCAAGAATATATGACACGTGGTCAAATGGCTGTAACACGTTTAGTGGGGATAATGGCGGATTTATAGGACATTAGTTATTTCTTTTTGTTATTAATAATGAATCTTGATCAATATAGGATATATTCATTCGTTCTCTCTTACACACTACGACCAAAGAGAACACCTGCTACACACAAACACTTAGATCTTTTGTAACTATTGATCATAGCTTCCACCCTTGTAACCTTGTTTTTTATTAATAAATTGGTGATAGACGGTTTGTCATCAACCAGGGTTTTTGTGCCGGCGATCCGATCAAGATCAAGGTATTTTCCTTACAATAAATCTCTGTGTTAATGTTTATTTTCGTTACATAATCGTTATTGTCATACAAGCACTATACCTCACTTTACACATTTGGTTACATTATCCTTAAACCGATTTTTGACCAAAACAAGTACCACGTGGCTTTGGCGAGAAAAATTGAAATTAATGATTGTCAGGCTAAGGGCACATGAGATGGGACGTGTTGACGACGGTTACGTTTTGCATGTAACTTTTCCGTCTGTGGAGAGTTGAGGATTGCATTTTTATTTTTTGAAGGTGAAAAGATTGTTTGTGGGATGAATGAGTAGATGATAGTTTGTGTAATATGGTTAGGAAGTATATAGATTATTATTAATTTGTTTTCTTCATTTGAAATGGTAATATTACCTGGGGTGTTCAAAAAAGTCTGAATCTGATTCCGATCCCGAATCCGAAATATCTGAATCCGAAATATCTGAAAATTCAGATTTTCGAAATTTCGAATTCGGATAGTAATTCAAAAAAATTTCGGATATCCGAAAACCTAGATTTTGTTTTTTTACTTGTTTATTATATTTAAAAGGGATTTTTACACATTTCCCCTAACAACGCTCATCCAACTATCCATTCATTCACGCTGCTATCAGAGTCCTTCCCTTCATCTCTTCCACATTGTAGGTAACTGATTCGACCTTCTTCGGTTCATCTCACCAGTAGGTATTGGTTCGACCTTCATCTTGCTGATAGTATTAATTACAGTCTTGGTCGGTGGTCGCAATGCTTCAACTCTAACAGTGATATAATATTTTGGGCTTTGATTTTTACTTTGTATAACATATTAACTAATCAGATTTTTTGAACCCATGATTTGGTATAGATTTGTAATAATTTTGTTTATTTGTTAATTATAGGTTTGCTACTTCATATATTCGTTTAACTATCCGAACGAATATATGAAATTTCGTATATTCAAAATTTCAAATATGAAATCGGATGGTGAAATCCACTACCCGAAATGTTCGGATATCCGAAACTCCGGATACCTGACTTTCAACCACCCCCCCCCCTTCCCTAATATTACCACTGAGTGAAGTTGGCCCCACACAACCCTTACCGCCCCCAAGCGGTGTTTCAGACACAATACCGTCCCGATACAGCCCCTTATAGCTCACACCGTTGAGTCTTAAGATATTAGATAGAAGATCGTGAATTTAGATTTTTTATAATGCAAAAATTTATTGTTAAATAAAAATTTTAATATCTATATAATTGTCTACCATTAAATCCTACGTGTCACTCTCACATTGCTCCCCCCATCCTCTAAAGTAGGCCGTCCAAACCGCTCGTCGCTCAAACTCGCTCGACGCTCGCTCGAAAATTGCTCGGAAATTGCTCGCTCATTTTTTCACTCGATTGTAAACAAGCCACTCTGCTCGGTTCGGTTTGTAAACGAGCCAAGCAACAAGCAAGGGTTCTCTCGGTTCGGTTCGGCTCGAATATTTTTAGTTTGTTTTATTATATATATTGTTGGTGCATAATGTCAGTAGTTCATAGTCTAGTGTCTGTAATCGAGTCTGTAATGTTAATTATGTTTTATATATGTCTTAAGCGAAGTTGTTAACAAGTTCGCCTAGGCGAACTTGTTAGTCAAGCGAAGTTATGGACAACTTCGCCAGAACATGCCAGGCGAAGTTGTCGTGTATAAATAGTCCTAGGTTACGGCTGTTGTTTAGAATCAGTTGTTCGTGTTAGTTTGTTCGAGTTGTTACGAGAGCTGTAACGTGTGTCTGTAATAGTGATATCGTATCACGTGTTTGAGTTATTATATAACGTGTGTTCGTTTCGTGTGTTCGTGTGATTCGTGTTCTATACTCGTAACGATCTACGCAGGGATTCCGCACCTGAGTTGATCGAGATATCTCGTGCGATCCGTCCAGGGAACCTACAATTGGTATCAGAGCGTTTGCTCGATTGTGTGGTTCGGGATATTCACGCGGGTGTAGAAATCGTCCCGTTTCGACTATTCGCGGGACGTGTTTTCTGTGTTTTTGAGTCAATCTTACCTCCTACCATCGTATTCAAGCCTTTGCACCGTCAAAAACCTCGTAAAATCCAGATTTCAGATCTGCAAAAACTTCCGTGTTCATCAGGCGAAGTTGTCGTCAGGATACGTAGGGTTTCGGCGAAGATATAAGGTTAAGCGAAGTTATCCACAACTTCGCCTACCTTCTCAAGTTCGCCTAACTCAGCGAAGTTCTCTACAACTCCGCCTACCACCTAAGTTCGCTTACCTTAAGCGAAGTTAATCATCTGCGAAGTTCTTCAGCGAAGTTAATCAGCGGCGAAGTTAAGGCTTAAGCGAAGTTATCCGTAACTTCGCCTACAGTACTTTTCAGAAAATTTTTTGATTTTTTTTGGGTTTCTTACTTTTCGGGAAAGATGTCGTCGATTAACATCTCTGAGTTAGTGAAGATGGAAGTTGAAGCAGGGTCAGCTACTGAGGCCCCAAGATTGATGAAGGGAACCGATTTCGTTGCATGGAAGGATCGGTTCATACAATACGTCAAATACCAGGATGCGAAGATGTGGGTATGCATCCAGGATGGTTATATTCCACCAGTTATGGAGTATGAAGGTCGTGATCAAATCAAAAAGTATAGCAAAATGGAAGAAGAAGAGAAAAAGATGTATGAGGCCGAGAGCAAGGCTCATGCTGCTATTACTATGGCTCTTCCACAAGAGATCCTTCATACGTTTAGAAAGTACATGTCAGCAAGAGAGCTTTGGGAAGCTCTTGAGAACAGATTTGAAGGGAATGTAGGAATCCGTGCTTCAAAGATAAAATTGCTCAAAACCCAGTTCTCAGTCTTCAAGTATTTGAAGAATGAAACTTTAGATGATATTATCACTCGATATTACCATCTGATGACTGAATTGAGCAACTATTCAATTTCCTACCGAGAAGAAGAAATAGTTGAGAAGCTTCTAGATGCTCTCCCACCAAAATGGGAGATGTACACTGTGCTGATGAGGGAAGACAAAGACTTTCCCACATATGATCTAGAAACGGCAGTTAACAAGCTCCGAACCTTTGAGCTTAATATGGTCAGAAAGGAGACACCTATGGATCAGGTTCAAGATCCAGGTATGTATGGAGCTAAAGTCAACACTAGCTCAGGATCGAAGACTGAATCTGCTGCCTACTACTCGAAGGGAGAGTCGGGCGCAAACTCATCACATGAGGGTCATGTGTCAGTCAACACAAATGGTGATGTTTGCTATGTAGCAGGTGGATCGAGTGGTTCTCAACCCCAGGTAAGCAAGAGTAGTTGCTCTCCAAGTATTCCCAGCAACAACTACTCCAAGATGCCTATGAGTGTCAAGTCTGCTGAAGAGCAGTTTGGTCTCTATGCTTCTTTTATTGCTTCCTATGAGAACTACATTCAAGGGAAGATTGTTGATCCAGCTATGTTGGATGAAGACTATGACTAGATTGATGCTGATGATCTGGAGGAAATGGATCTGCAATGGCAGATGGCTATGATAGTGAGAAGAGTGAAGCGGTTTGTGAGAAAGACCGGAAGAAAGTTTGTCGGTGGAAGACCAGGGTTTGACAAGACGAAGGTAAGATGCTACAATTGTCAGCAAAACGGTCACTTTGCAAAGGAATGCAGGAATGAGCGTGTGGAACGAAGTCAGAGCAGGTCTACACAGCAAAGTGGGGGTTCTAAAGATTATAGTGCCATGATGTCCAGAGGAGATGGTGAATACAACTGGAACCTGCATTCTGAAGAAACTTTCGAACAGGCCAATTTGGCGACGGTTGAAACTGAAGGAAGTGAGAAGGCTACCGGAGAAGAAAAAGCTTTCATGGCAGATGTTAAAGACCAGCTCTCCAAGGTATGTTCTAAACCTACATGTTCTAAATGTGAAAACTTGTCTGAGCAATTAGCAACTATAACCGATCAGTATGTTAGGTTGGATGCTGAATTTAAAACCCTAAAAGAAGATCATCATTTTACAAAAGCAAGAGAAAATAGCTATAAAGTCAAAATAAAAGCTTGTGAAAAAGATGTTAAAAGTCTAAAAACAAAACTTGCTGAAAAAATTGAAGTGATTGATTTAAGCTATGAAGTTTTGGAAGAAAAAACCAAACTAATTGCTGATAGAGAAAAACAGATTGCTGATCACCAGGTAAAAGTGGTGGAACTGAATAGAAAACTAGAGCAGTTCAGAAATTCCTCTGCTATTCTTGATCACCTTGTTAGTGATCAAGGTTCCTCTGCTAAGAGAGGAGGAATCGGTTATCATGAGGTTCCACCACCTTATAATCACAATTACACTTTTAACCCTAGTGTTCAGAAATCTGTTGACTTTGAGGTTGCTCAGACAGTACCAGTTAAAGTAACTTGTAAAGAACCAAATGTTAGTGGAGGCGAAACAAGTTCGCCTGAATCTAGTGTTAAAATTTCTGATCCAAGTCCAGTCTCATCGGATTCGGATAAGTCATCCGAGTCTGGTAAGGCAAAAGAGGAGGTGGTATTACCCAATGGTGGAGAGAAAGATAAGACGAATAAAAAGAGTACTCCACTAAACCCGTACGTCCCACCATATGTGAGACGAACGGGCGGTAATAAAGCCTCGACATCTAAAACACCGGTTGATAAAAAGGTTAAGCATAGGTGTTGTTTTAGGTGTAATCAATTAGGGCACCTAGTTGCAGATTGCCCTCTGAAGCAGCGATTCAGAGGTGTAAGGCCTACTAAAACTGAGAATAAGCCTAATAGTAATTATCATGCTGCTAAAAATGAAAACCTTTCAAAATTCAAAAATGTGACTAATTCAGGTTTTCATAGAAACAAATCTCAGTTTTACACTGCTAATAACCAAACCACAAGCTATAATTCTTTCAATTCACAAAGGTTTGGAAGGCCTCACAATCAATCTTCAAGGAGATATCCTAATAGGACTTACAGGAATTATCCAGAGACTAACTTTGGAAAGCCAAAGTTTGCAATGTATAGATCCAAGACCAATTGGTCTTGGGTCCCTAGATTCTAATCTTTTGCTTTATTGTGCAGGAACAGTTGAACAGGGCTGCCAACAATCTTTGGGTTGTGGATAGCGGCTGTTCCCGGCACATGACGGGTAACAAATACTTGTTACACGATTTGAAACCTGTTCAAGGAGGGAGAGTGAGCTTTGCCGGTGAAAGTGGAGGCAAGATTACAGGAATGGGAACGGTGTCGAACGGAAAGATGACATTGGAGAAAGTTAACTTTGTAGAAGAATTGAAGCACAATCTACTGAGTGTGTCGCAGATCTGTGATAAGGAGTACACCGTACATTTTACAAAGAATGAGGCGATTGTGTTGCAACCTGGTTTTCAGATACCAGAGGAGTGGATTGTGATGAAGGCTCCACGTGAAAGGAATACGTACGTTATGGATATGAGGTCGACTGAAATGGCCACGGAAGAATCATGCCTTATGACAAAAGCGAGCGAATCGGAGTCCGAATTGTGGCATAGGAGAATGGGGCACATTCATCTTCGGAAGATGAACCACATTGTCAAGAATGGACTTGTGCTGGGCGTTCCCTTGAAGAGTTTCAATTTTGAAGATAAATGTATAGCGTGCAAGAAGGGAAAGCAGCACAAGAAATCCCATCTCACCAAGAAAGTCAATTCAATTGCCAGTACCCTAGAATTGCTTCACATGGATCTCTTCGGTCCCGTGAATGCAAAAAGTCTATGAGGTACTTCTTATTGCTTGGTGATCACTGATGATTACTCACAATATTCGTGGGTATATTTCCTGAAATCAAAAGATGAAACGGCTCAGATGGTGAAGAATTTGATTACCAAAGTTGAGAACGTTATGGATAAAAGGGTTAAGTTCATCAGGAGTGACAATGGAACGGAGTTCAAGAATTTTGAGATGGAGATCTTCTGCCTTCAGAAAGGGATCGAACACCAATACAGCGCTCCGTATACACCGCAACAGAATGGAGTGGCTGAAAAGAAGAATAGAACATTAATTGAAGGAGCCAGAACTATGCTGGTTGATTCAAAGCTTCCTGTGGTGTTTTGGGCTGAAGCTGTTGCTACAGCCTGCTATATCCTCAATAGAGTCTTGACGGTTAAACGACTTAATAAAACGTGTTATGAGCTTATGCATGGGAGGAAGCCCAACTTGAGTGGTCTTGAACCATTCGGGTCCCCTTGTTCGATTTTAAAGACAAATTCTAAATTTGGTGAAGTAGCCGATGAAGGAATCTTAGTCGGTTATGTTGTTGTGACTCCCAACAGACGTGTCTTTAATACATCGACCAGCAAGGTTGAGGTGGTGTGTAACACCGATATCACAAGTTACCAACCGCCAAAACCGAGCAACGGACCTGCTGAGTTTTTCGACTATGATAGACTTTTTAAGTCTTTTAATATACCGTTTTTGGATAGTGCAGAAAAAGAAGAAAGAGTTGCTACGAAGATGATCCTTGATGAGGAAGAAAATCTAGTCCAAAGACAGCTGTTTGATAAATGTCAACCTTCCTCATCAAATGCTGTCAATACCCCCGCTGCCTCGACTGAGGAAGAATTTTTCAATCCGTTTCACTCTCAGCAAGAAACAACCATTGACGAGCTCTCTTCTAACTTGGAAGACAATTTGCATGTCGGTTCTGTTCCGACCACGAGAATTCATAAAGATCACCCTTTGGAGAATGTGATTGGTGATGTGTCCTCCGATGTACAAACAAGACGTGGCTTGAATGAGCACACCTGTGTTTACACAAGCATTAAGGAGACAGGCATAATCAACGAATGCTTGTACACCTGCTTTATCAGCCAGATTGAACCAAAGAATTATCAAATGGCTCTCAAGGACAGCTCGTGGGTCAAAGCTATACAAGAAGAGTTGGCTCAATTCAAGAAAATGGAAGTTTGGACTTTGGTTGAAAAACCGAAGCATGTGCATGCGATAGGCACAAAATGGGTTTTTAAGTGCAAGAGAGATGAGAAAGGGATTATTATAAGGAACAAGGCGAGGTTAGTAGTTAAAGGTTTTAATCAACAAGAGGGGATTGATTATAATGAAGTGTTCGCTCTTGTGGCAAGATTGGAAGCCATTAGATTGTTTTTGGCGTTCGCTGCTTATAAGAAGATGAAGGTATTTCAGTTGGACGTGAAGAGTGCGTTTCTGAATGGGAAAGTTGATGAGGTTTTGTACGTTGAGCAACCTCCGGGTTTTCCTGACCCAGACTTTCCCGACCACGTGTACAAGTTAAGCAAGGCATTGTATGGACTTCATCAGGCACCTCGTGCCTGGTACTCAACTTTATCAGATTACTTGCTTGAAAATGGGTTTGAAAGAGGGAAGATTGATAGCACATTGTTCTTCAAGAGAGAAGGAAGCGACTTCCTGCTGGTGCAAGTCTACGTGGATGACATTATCTTTGCTGCATCAAAAGTCTCCATGTGTCAGGAGTTTGAGGCTGTCATGAAGAAAAGGTTTGAAATGAGTGCTATGGGTGAACTAACTTTCTTTTTAGGATTGCAGGTTGATCAGAAGAAGGATGGGATGTTCATTCATCAGACCAAGTATGTCCATGATGTGCTCAAACGCTTCAAGATGGAGGACAGCACTCCATTCGACACTCCAATCTGCGTCAATCACAAATTGGGTGCTGATTCGGACAACGATGCAGATGTGGACCCAACTCAATATCGGGCTATTATAGGTTCTTTAATGTACTTAACTGCTTCTAGGCCTGATATAATGTTTGCTGTTTGTCTTTGTGCACGCTTTCAGGCAAACCCAAAAGAATCTCATCTGAAGGGTGTGAAGAGGATACTGAGGTATCTCAAGGGCAAACCGAAGCTGGGGTTGTGGTACCCGAGAGGAGGAGACTTGGAGCTAGTCGCTTACACAGATTCTGATTATGGAGGGTGCAATCAGAGTCGGAAGTCAACAACTGGAGGATGTCAGTTTCTTGGTGGCAGATTGGTTTCGTGGCAATGCAAGAAGCAGACTTCGGTCGCAATCTCAACCTGTGAAGCAGAATACATGGCAGCACATCATCATCAAACAACACATCATCACTAAACATATCATCATCTAATTCTTTCAAAGCATCAATCACATCATCTCCCATTTCTTCATCATCAACCATCACCACCTCATCACCACCAGAACTGCCAGCCGCACCTGCAGACTCCCCCTGAGATGTGGAAGTCCCAAGAGCTTGAGTAGTTCTTGGCAACTCACCACCTGCACCTTTCGATGCATTGGGATCATCGTCTCTATCATTTCTCTTCTTTGTCCATAACTCGTCGCCTTTACAGCTTGTCTCCCCCTGAGACAAGCTGTGAAGCAATCAGAGTCGGAAGTCAACAACTGGAGGATGTCAGTTTCTTGGTGGCAGATTGGTTTCGTGGCAATGCAAGAAGCAGACTTCGGTCGCAATCTCAACCTGTGAAGCAGAATACATGGCAGCATCCAACTGCTGCTCCCAGGTTCTTTGGATTCAACAACAGTTGCGCGACTATGGTCTGAATTTCTTACTTACTCCTATTTGCATTGATAACACAGCTGCTATCTCAGTAACTAACAATCCCGTGAAGCACAGTAAAACTAAACATATTGACATACGTCATCATTTTATACGGGATTGTGCTGAGAAGAAACTGATTGTGCTTGAAAAGGTGGATACGCTTGATAATTTCGCTGATTTATATACTAAAGCGTTTGACAAAACAAGATTTCAAAACCTTATTGAGCTGAATGGGATGATCAATCCCGAGTAACCATGCTTGTTATGTTCGGTTAAAAAAAAACGTCACTATCGCTTAAAAATATGTCGGTTGCCTCAGTTTGAAGGACTTGTCTTCAGATATGTTTTGGTCCTCATTTTCTACTTGTAGAATTTGAGGATACCCATTAACCAGATGACTGAAAGTGACCGGGGCGGTTTATGATGAGTTTTCATTCTTTCGCTTAAAATTAGTCGATCATACTTAGCTAGAAGGACACATACTAGTATGTGGTCGGTCCAGCTGATCCATTGGATCTTCGGGATAGCCGTTTACCTGAAGACTTTGTTTTGGTCAGGGCGATTAATGTTAAAATTTTTTAATGGGAAATGAAATTATTTTTAAAGTCTACTACTTCGTAAGAAGTTCGTTTGCTATGTTTAACAGAAAATTGATCCAACCTTGGAAAATGATAGATATACTGATTCTGTGTGCTTAACTAGTGAAGTTATTAGGCTTAAAAGGCTTTAGGACAGTCATTGTATGTCATGGTAGCTTTTTATGGTGCGTAAAAGTAGATGTGATACAAACTAAATCTACTCGATTTTACGTGGAAACTCCTTAAGAGTTTTGCATGTCTTCATATACATCTTTCCGAATGATAGGCAGAAAAGCGATTACCCAGTCATACACGAGCCCGTAAGTGTTCTGATTCCTGTAAAGATAGTGTGTGAAGAAACTGCAGTGATCCAGATTCGGGACTTGCAGTTGTTTACTACTCTGAAGTCTATGTAAATGTTTATCATAAAAAAAAAATTAGGAGTTATTGAAACATTCTATAGCTGAAAATGTCAAGACTTCTCAATCATGGAGTAAGAAAGAGAATGGGAAGCAGATGAAGAGTACTTACAAACTTAATCAGACACTATGGGTCGAGGTCAATTCGGGGTGACTTGGGGAAAGCCAAATACGCTTTGAGAATAGATAGGAGGCATCATAATCTCTGAGTTGTTGCCCACTTAAATTTTGAGGCATAATTGAACCTAACTCGTATCATAGAAACGATGAAAACCATCATAAGTTATTTACCTGCTTACAACCTGTTTCTTTATGTCATAATACAGCTAAACACGGATCTATGTGACAGTCACGTAATTAGTATGATTCCTGTTCGGATCTTTTCTAAAACGTAGTAGTCCCTATCGAGACTGAAATTTGATCCCTTGTACTTTAATTTTTAATTTTTAAAAGTTTTTTGTACTTAGGTAGTTTTATGATTTTGTATCTGGTTACTTGGATTTGATCGTGTCATTTAATTCTTAAAGGGAAGTTTTAAAACTTAAATGCAAAATGTTCGAATTATAAGGTTTGATTTTGTAAATATAGGCGAAGTTGTTAAACAGGCGAACTTGTGAATAACTTCGCCTAGGCGAAGTTAACCGTAACTTCGCCTGTATAACAGCGCCCCTATATAAGGATTTTCAAAGGTCATTCGTTCATTATTCTCAAATATCAGCGAACTTATACTCTCCGATTTAACAGCGAACTTATCGAGGTTATCTGTCGATACATCTGTTCATCAATTTCTTCGATTTCAAACCGATTTAAAGGTTTGTTGGGTCATCATATCGTATAATCCATGTTCATTGATGTTAATCTGAGGTCGTTTCGACCTGTTTCGTGACCTCGGTCGATCGACCTTTGTTACCGGATTTTCAAACTTGTTTTTTACGTGTTCATACCCAACCTAGTCGTCTAGTTATCCTTAAAATCTTGTGTTTAAGAGTCCTAAATCTTCACATTAACCAGAAACATCAAGTTTTCAGAAGTTTGAAACGACTTTACTGTCGCCGATTCAGATTCAGGTGAACTTAAGGTTTGGGCGAAGTTATCCGTATCTTCGCCTGAGGCTTAACTTCGCCTGTGGCGATGTTGTGGTGAGGCGAAGTTAACATTAACTTCGCCTGGACCTTTTAACTTATTAGTTATCAGACGAACTTAAAGATGAAGCGAAGTTGTTCCCAACTTCGCCCCAACTTTAACTTCGCCTATACAGATTTTATCACAACTTCGCTCATGGTAACAAGCGAACTTGTGTTATGCCTTAACGTTTATCTAACTTGGTTTATTTGTTGCAGATATGGCTGCTGTTGCCGGTGCTGGAGGTGCTGGAGGAGATGACGGAGATAATCAGAGGAAATTCTTCCCGGGTCACAACATGTATATCACCTTAGACCCGGAAGCAAGCGGTGTTGAAGATTACCGCGAGATAATCACTTTCCTCTTCGCTCGAGGATATTCCACGCAATCACTACGACTCTGCCGATATCCTTACCAAATATTGAGGATTTCTGGCAGACGGTGGAATACGATTGCCGCGTTGAGCCCCCGGTTATGCGAGCAACCGTCAACAATCAAGAAGTTCAGTTCTCATCTGAACAAATTCGGGTGGCTTTACGTTTTGGGGAGGAGACTAGGGATGACCCTACAGAGTTTGTTGCTCCGTTCCGCGATGGAGAATTTCTACGAATGGGCTATTCTGGTTCATTGGGCGATACACAACGGAGGAAGGGTTTCCTACTTGATCAGAGGCGCTTCCTCATGCACGTAATGATTGTCTGCATGTCTGGGAGGAAGGCGGGCACTGATGGTATGGGTGCGACCATGCAGTCAGCAATGACTGCTCTGACTTATAACAAACGTTATAGCTTTAGTCAGATGGTCTTTTACGAGATCGATAGACAGAGAAGAGCGATGGCCCGTGAGAGGTTCATCATGTATCCAAAATTCATTCAGATGATCTTGAATCATGTTGCTCCCACGTTGCCTCAACGACGTCCAATACGATACGTGGAGAGTGTGAGCAAACGTATCTTCGCTCAATGCCGAACATCCAGTGCGAGGAGCAAGCCTGAACTGCGTCCAAGGCATACTCCACTCTTTGGGTACTTAATAAACCCGGGGTATGTGTCAGCTCGTGGGGATGAGTTCAGAGACCCGGCACCACAATAGGCAGGAGCATCTCAAGCTATACCTGCTGCTCCTGTTGTGTCACCGGAGGAGGAAGTGGACCTTGATGCAGAATTCGGAGGTCAAGGATTCTTCGATATGGATCGGGTGGATCCAGAGGAGAAAGTTCAGATCCCAGTTGAACGTGTCTCGACTGTGCGTATTACTAGAGCAGCTACGACGGTGGCTGACTCAGATCTTGATGATGTTATGGATGAGGCGAGAAGGATGTTGGTGACTCAAGAAAGGACGTTTGGGAAGAGAAAGAGGACAGATGATGATAGTGAGTCAGAAGAAGAAGAGGATATTCACAAGTTGATTAGACGTTCAAGACGGGAAAGGACAGGTGCAGGTATGGGAGCTGGAGAGACTTCAAGAGTTGTACGTTTCGCTCCGCCCGCACTGTCAGGTATGTCGATTGTTCCTACATCACTACAGGTCACAAGTTTAAGCGCCGCGGATGTTCCCGTGGTGGCTACATCATCAGCTTTCGGCATTCCATCTACTACTTTCCAGAGGACGACTCCGGAGATTGTGTCTTTACCACCTCCAACGCTTACTCCTTCAGAGGTGGTTGCACAATTTGTTGAGTCGACAGTCGTTGCAACTGCAGGGTTGTCGGTCACGATACCACCTGCGGTTACGTCCACAACTACTTCTGATGTCCCTGTTACATGTGAAATCCCACCTCAGTATTCTCAAGACATATCTCACATGAGGTTCGATTTCGATGCAACCCTATCAGACTCGGAGAGAATAGCTGCACTTGAGCGGGTCGTGGCAGAACAATCAAGGGTGAATCTTGTCCAGTCCCAGGCTATTCAACGCCTAGTAGCAGAAAATCAACTACAGTCGTCCCTCCTGGTTGAACATGGAAGAATTATAGATGCTATGAAGGAGTTCTTGGCATCTCAGGGGGAGACAAGCTGTAAAGGCGACGAGCTCAGGACAAAGAAGAGGAATGACAGAGACGATGATCCCAATGCATCGAAAGGTGCAGGTGGTGAGTTGCCAAGAACTACTCAAGCTCTTGGGACTTCCACAGCTCAGGGGGAGTCTGCAGGTGCAGTTGGTGGTTCTGGTGGTGATGAGGTGGTGATGGTTGATGACGAGGATGATGTGATCGATGCCTTGAAGGAATTAGATGATGATATGTTGGATGATGAATTTATGTGTGAAGATGATATATTGCCAGTCGAAGAGATTGAAAAGATTGGTGAACAGATTGTGATTGAAGATGATATTGAAGAAGGTGAGATAGTTGAAGAGAATGTTGAACACGAGCTTCCAACAGTTGAAAAGTCAGATATGGATAATGAGATAGCAAATGATGAGACTGAATGGGAGGAGCAGCCTAGGTGGAAGGAAGGCTATGCTCATTGGTTTATCAAAACGAAGAAGCCAGTGGTACCAACCATGTTCAAGAAGAGTTATAATATTAAAGGGTACGCTGAGTCAAAGAAAGGAATTATCTGTTGGCTATATGATGAACAGCTAAAAGTGTTCGTGGTGAAAAGATATGATGGGATACAATACTTTAAGAGGACGTTGAGATCTCTCAATACCTTACCTGAATGTGAGGTGAATGATTTGGCTAGATTGGGGTTGATTAATAGAAGCGATGACAACATGGCCAGAGTTATTGGGAAGATAGTATGGAAAGAAAGTATTAAAGAGAAAAGGTTTGAGTTATTGAAGCCACAGAAGGGAAAGCTAGTGGAAGATAAAGAAAGGGGAATGAGAGCAGATGGCAAACCTTGGATGGTGATGAAGTATAAGCCGATTCGGTGTCTTAAAGATGTGCCGATGAAGACAATGCCCAAGGATGTGTTGAAGAACCTTAAATGGTGGTATGTTGATTGCCAGACTGCTGAAGCCGTGATGGAAGACGAAGACGAACAAGAAGTGCTAAGAGTGTATGATCCGATGCATCTTGTTAATTTATCGAAAGCTGATCTGCAGGTGTTAAATGAAAAGAAGATATTTTATATTCCTGCTTGGAAAGACAAAGCGAGGAAATATCAGCGAGTAGTCACGGTATGTGTGAGAGAAGGAGTACATGCATGAAGACAAAGAGATTGAAGGTTACAAGACACGTGCTTGAAGATCAAGACATGAAGCTACTGCCAAGGGGGAGTCTGTTGGTGCATAATGTCAGTAGTTCATAGTCTAGTGTCTGTTATCGAGTCTGTAATGTTAATTATGTTTTATATATGTCTTAAGCGAAGTTGTTAACAAGTTCGCCTAGGCGAACTTGTTAGTCAAGCGAAGTTATGGACAACTTCGCCTGAACATGCCAGGCGAAGTTGTCGTGTATAAATAGTCCTAGGTTACGGCTGTTGTTTAGAAACAGTTGTTCGTGTTAGTTTGTTCGAGTTGTTACGAGAGCTGTAACGTGTGTCTGTAATAGTGATATCGTATCACGTGTTTGAGTTATTATATAACGTGTGTTCGTTTCGTGTGTTCGTGTGATTCGTGTTCTATACTCGTAACGATCTACGCAGGGATTCCGCACCTGAGTTGATCGAGATATCTCGTGCGATCCGTCCAGGGAACCTACATATATATATATATATATATATATATATATATATATATATATCATTATATATACACTTAGAATTATATGTGTACAAAGATATAGCTATATATCTAATTTATAAGTAACTATTATTTCAACCACTCGCGTTGCGGGGGTTGTGAAACCATAGCCGATTCCTAGATCTTGGTGATCGAGAGTCTCAATTTTGATCATCTGGCTTGAAGTAAATCAAAGTTTTCAATACCGTACATAAGTAAGAGAAAACGTAGTTAGTAAACAATAACTTCTTGTTAAATTGTGTACATTTTGAAACATGGTGTAAGATTTGAATTATATATATTTCTATTCTAATGAGCTGCACATTGAGTCCAATACCTCTAAGGCCACTTAACTACTTAATTCAATTCTCAAACCATTTAATCTTCCAAGACATACACTTATTATAATTTAATCATGTTGGAGATCTAAAATAAAAATTATTGATCGGAGTAATAACAGAATATGACTCGAGACCATGCCAGTCAGTTATTTTCCTTGATATATACAAACTAATACACTTAGTAAATAACACAATGAAATATTGCTAACCAAGGAAAACAATCATTCCTAACTAATACGAGATTGCAAATGATTTCTGTGCGTTTCCTTTAGAATGTTATTCAAAAAACTATATTTGAAAACTATAGTTAACAAATATGATCCATTCTCATTGGTCTAAACTCTAAACCTCTCTAGTTTTTATTACATGTATTCACAAACATTTACAAAGACTAATTCATCAGTGAACATGGAAAAACCTTAACACAAAGAAAATCATTGATCACTGATGTACTTTTATCCATGATTTCATTAATTAGGGATTACTTCATATAATAGTAACCAACTTTGAAAGTTGTTCCAATCAGATCACTGATAAAAACTTTTGTTCCATTAGGTCACTGAACTTTCATTTTTGTTCTAATCCTAGATATTTTACCTGGGTAGCAGGTAATCTAAGTTTTTTTTAATTTTTCAATGTTTTAACTTTGCATAATAACTTTTAACGGTTGCGAAAATTAGCAAAAATGCGAAATATAATTTCAACAGGTTCGGGATAGAACGGGTCAAGGTCGGGACGAGTCAATATAGGTTTCGGGTCAGTTTTTTTTTGGACGAACGAATCAACGCGTTTTCAACACGTTACAACTCGTTTTAGCAGCAAAAGCTCGTTTAAGGGATTTTTTTCAGTTCACTTCAGCACGTAACAGCTCGTTTAAGCGATTTTTCAGTTTGTTTCAGCAACTAACAGCTCGTTTAAGCGTTTTTCAGTTCGTTTCATCAACTAACAGCTTGTTTAAGCGATTTTTGGTTCGTTTCAGCACCTAACAGCTCGTTTAAGCGATTTTTCAGTTTGTTTCAGCACCTAACAGCTCGTTTAAGCGATTTTTCAGTTCGTTTCAACACCTAACAGATCGTTTAAGCGATTTTTCAGTTCGTTTCAGCACCTAACAGCTCGTTTAAGCGATTTTTCACTTTGTTTCAGCACCTAACAACTCGATTAAGTGATTTTTCAGTTCTTTTCAGCACCTAAGAGGTCGTTTAAGCGATTTTTCAGTTCGTTTCAGCACCTAACAGCTCGTTTAAGCGATTTTTAGTTCGTTTCAGCAGCTAACAGCTCGTTTAAGCGATTTTTAGTTCGTTTCAGCAGCTAACAGCGATTTTTCAGTTCGTTTCAGCACCTAACAGCTCGTTTAAGCGATTTTTCACTTTGTTTCAGCACCTAACAACTCGATTAAGTGATTTTTCAGTTCTTTTCAGCACCTAAGAGGTCGTTTAAGCGATTTTTCAGTTCGTTTCAGCACCTAACAGCTCGTTTAAGCGATTTTTAGTTCGTTTCAGCACTTAAGAGGTCGTTTAAGCGATTTTTCAGTTCGTTTCAGTACCTAACAGCTCTTTTAAGTGATTTTTTAGTTCGTTTCAGCACCTAAGTGGTCGTTTAAGCGACTTTTCAGTTCGTTTCAGCACCTAACAGCTCGTTTAAACGATTTTTAGTTCGTATCAGCACGTTTTGACCTAAATGGGTTGTTTTGATTCAGGTCTATTCAGGTTAGGGTCAACATGTTCGGGTCAGAACGGGTCCGTGTCGGAATGGGTCAAGGTCGGATGGGTCAAAACGGGTTTCAGGTCGTTTTTTTGGTTGTTTTGTTTGTTGAACGAGGACAACGGACAAACATTTTAGTTTTTTTTTACATTTTTTGTTTTTGTTTTAGATTTGAATTATGGTTTTTTATTAATTTTGTTGATTTTTATGAATGTTTTTTTAAATTACCTGCTATCCAGGTAAAATATCTAGGATTGGAACAAAAATGAAAGTTCAATAACCTAATTGAAACAAAAGTTTTTATCAATGACCTGATTGGAACAACTTTCAAAGTTTGTTACTATTCTATGAAGTAATCCCCATTAATTATTGTCAATTAGTAACTCAAGTTCCCTAGTAATCTAAAGGGACCCAACATTTTCAATTGCAGCGACCATTATAATATTGCTTGTTGTCCTTCCCAATATCTGGTAAGATGACGGGTCGAAACTTATAACGGGCCGAGGGAAAGCATTTCAATTCCCTACACTATAAAATGCACAAAAAGTATAATATTGGCAAATAGGATTTGATGAGTAAAATGTTTTATCATTTAGCCAAATGTTTAGTGCAAAATTACCATTATTTTGAAAAACTTTTGGTAATAAGCAGATAGTAGATGAACTAATTCTAATGAAATAAACACACCCAAGTTAATAAATCAATAATTCAAATGTTGATAAGAGTAGATGAACTAATTCTAATGAAATAAACACTCACCCAAGTTAATAAATCAATAATTCAAATGTTGATAGAGTTGTCCAGTAGGGAGATCTTCCATGATCATCATCAACTACACATAATGTCTAACCAAGAAACTAATTTGAACAAATGAGCTTTTCACCAAAAAATCACTCAAGTTCTACCAAGGGTAGTGTTATGCAAGCTCAGATCGGTTCTAAACCATCATCATAATGAATTAAAATAAATCAAAGCTAGAAAACGAATGCTCAGATCTTCGTTACGATTACATGCAACATACGTTGTCATTCCAAACAACGGAGTGTCATCATTGCAAAACACAATGTACAAACAACATAAGCAAGCGAATTATAACCACTAAATTAGTACAACCAAATAAAGCTCGGAAGAAAGGACTGACATCAGGTGTGCTCAGATCAATTTCAAACCATCATCATAGCAACCTTGAACACCTTTAAGCCCATAAACACCCATAAACCATCATTAAAATGAGTACAGTCTCGTCATATCAACCTGTAATCAGACCATCGCTTCAAAGTTATATAAACATCAATCTATCTAAAGAGGTTCATACCTTTTGCAATCATCACAACCTCGAACCCCACATGCTACAAATCCACAACTACCATAGACGACCAAAAAGTCGCTGGCAATATAGTAACCACAAAGAAAGCCAAACCAAACACCACCAACAATGAACAACAACCGATGGGCTAAAGCCCATAGGAAGATACCAACAATTGCTGCAAAAATTAACCAATTTCAAGTACATGTTGTACAACACGTGAAGCACAATGTACACTCAAACAAATGACATTTACGAAACATACCGGCCAATAACAACCGATGGCACGCAACCTTGAACACCATTCAGGCCATAAACACCCAAATACCACCACTAAAATGAGAACAATCTCACCATTTGAACCCATAATCAGACAAACTCAAGGGGCTCACCACCAGCAAACGCCGTTAACAAATAGAACCCAACAGCAGCGGGTAAGCCGTGAGCACCCAACCGCAAATCTGCAATATCAGAGGCCGTAGAATACCAACGGAACATCACCACCACCGCTAACGGTAGGTCAGGTTGAAAGGTTGAAACAGAATCCAGAGACCACCAAAAATGTAAAACACCACCACGCCGCCAACACCGGACCCTCGCTGTCACAACACCCACAACCCTTCCGATTATTTCCCCACTAAAAGGCCATTGGACCACCACCGCCACCTAGGGTGTCCGAATGGAACCTGACAACGTAGATGGGATGTCGAACAGATGAACACGATGGTGGTGACGACCTTAGTAAAGGCCATCGGACCACCACTGCCACCTAGGTTTCCAAATGGAAGCCGACAACAGATGGGATGTGGAACACGATGGTGGTTGAAGACAATGGTGGCTGGTTTAAAGAAAATGAAACGGTGGGATTTAATTGAGAGAGAGTGACTCACCTAATGAGAAATTGAGAATAGCGAAACCTTATCACTCACTTTTGAATTCTGATGACATGTGTCATCACACAAATAATAATGAAACCTGACTCAACTTTTGATTCCAGGTGTTATCAAATCAAGCTTTCAGAAAAATGTATAACTAAATTAGCAAAGATGACAAAAGTTAAAGCATAAGATAGTTGTCTTTTAATATATATATATACATAATAGAGATAAGAGAAAGAAAACAGAGGATGTTGAATTTTAAGAGTTTTACCACACTAATAGCAACAACATATTGCACTCTATACAAAACCTGGTTAGATTGAATTGGTGGCCGATATAGTTGTACCGACTGGTTTCCAAAAATTGGTAAGTATCGGTACGGAAATGCCCACTTGGTTATGCGCATAGTCTTTAACTACTATATCCTATAGTTTGATAGCAGGTCAAACAAGTATAAAGAAAAAAATAACTAAAATTAAACGAGCGGGTATACTCAAAATCTTATAAGGTTTCAAAACTGTATTTTATATAGAAAAAATATTCAACTAATATAGTTTCTATAATATGTAATACCTTTATTAGTTACAAGCTTGAAAAAAAGTTGGGTGAGTAAACTGAATCAATATGGCCCTTTTGACCCGTTACTTAAAATGCTTGTATATGAATCAAATAATGATTTTAACATTTGACAGCGTTGCAGGTTCTGGTAAGGGAGTTGCAACAGTGTTTGAAGAAGAAATTGATTTAGGATAATAAAACTAGCATCTCATACTTTGGTTATACTTTTTAATGAAAAGATTTATGACATTTTAGAACCATTATATCATGGTGATAGTTCAATTAAAAATCAGACTTGGAAAGTTTTGTTTCAATTGCAATTATGGATCTGTTTTGAACAAGTTATATTTTGGTTTTAATTGGAAAACAAAAGTCATACTTTTAAAGTGAATTTGAAAGTTTCTGCCAAAAGTTGAAAGGCTGCAGAAGGTTGCAGACTTGAAGTAGTTGCACAAAATAGATAGTCCACTTAAGTACTAAGGGGCGTTTTGGATATTCGGAAATAAGGCTATTCTAATGTTTGAATTGTATCAAGTCATTAAAGTTCAATAAAGTGAACACAACTTTTTTTCCTAAATGGATATTGATTTAATTGTTATTCTCTCTCTTTCTTTCCTTTTCTTTTCTCTCTTCGTTTTGTTTTGTTTTTTTTTTTTATGTTATAGCCTTATCTAGAATGTAATAATAATAAACGCATTCTTACATAGAGATATTAACATGAAATGATTCTAGATGCCAATTGTTTTAAATCATTATACATGACAAGTTGCTAAAGATGTTTTTGGATTTTTTATATTAAGGAATCCTTATGTGCTACATATGCTAATATTATTTGGAATGTTTCACCCACTAAATTTAAGTGTCAACTGAAGAGGTATGCACCCGTCTTAACATCGAGCGGGGCGGGTCAACCCACAAGATATAGACAAGAGGCTTGGAATCAGGATGTCATGAAGACACAAAGCCAAAACCTATGCGCGTGGCGCATATCAAATATGCTCACGCATATCACATATGTTCACGCATCACATATGCTCACGCGTATCACATGCTCACGCATCATATATGCTCACGCATATCACATCTGCGCGTGGCGCATCTGCGCGTGGCGCATATCACATCTGCGCATGAAACATCTGCGCGTGAGAATAAAGAGAAGACCTCGCGCATCCCCAAGATAGGCGCATATCACACATGCACATAATCAACCACGTCCTTATCCAAATCAGGATAAGGACAACCATGATTGTGCTCATCAGACAACCTTCCAGAAGGTATCCTTTAAGAAATAAAGAATATGCTGATGTTGATAGCTGCCAATGAAGGGTGGACGACTCAGCAAAACCCATGTGCTACCACGTGATTGCACATGGGTCAGGTGAAATACCTTGGTCAGAGAATAATCAATGAAAAAGCACCAGGTGTCCTAAGGACACGTGGCGCGAAGCAATAGGAGGAGGCCAAAAAGGCCCTAATTGGGTCTGAGCCCAATCATTGGAAACCCTAACACTATAAATACCACACCACCTCCACAAGGGGAGGTAAGCAAGAAAATACACTCTAAATCCTTACTCACTTTCAGATTATTATTATCTTCTCCTACAATATCTTATTCTCACACCGGAGGGTTACCCCAAAGAGGACCCCTCTGTCCCTTTCTAAGGGGTAAGTTCACGGTGCTGCTCGTTTTGTAGGTGGAAGAAATCATACTCCGGAAAACCATCGGTGATATAGCACACTCATACCCGAGGAAAGTTGATCGTCTACTAGTAAGTCGATCCACGTTTCTTCATTGGCGCCATCACCTGTTACAAAGGCAACAAAACCACTATCTCATCAGTTTTCTCTGAAAATCTTCACCATGGTTTCCGGTGTTCGAAACAGCGATCAAGTTCTGGAGTATAATGAGCTTGAGGATGTTAATGAGGGACAGCAGTTTCTGAGGGCGCCGCGTGATACTGCGCGCACCACCAGTAACCATCCCTTCATCACAACACCTCATAGCCAGACTGAAACTCCTCCAGACGATCTCACGTTCCAAAATCTGACTGGTGCAAAACAAAAAGGACCAATGGGTCCGGAAGTTGAAACCAATGACCCTAAAGAATGGCTCATAAACGAACAACGGCGTTTAATGGACAAATACAATGAGCTGGTCAAACACAAAAAGTTAGCCGACTTAACACAAAGGCTCGCATTTGATAAACAACCCATTCAGGGAACAACAAAAAGGGCGCGCGGGCCGGAAGATGGTCACTCTGTTCACACCGAACACGCTGATGTTAGTGATGAGGAAGAAGTGCACAGCATGAGGAAGACGCGAGATACTCATGCAGGAGGTTCACAGCTCCGCGCGCACATGAACATAGCGCCTGGAACCAAAGCCGATCTGGATCTATACACACCGTACAACCCACAAGTGAGAGGGCAAGTGGACGTAACCACACCATATAGGCCAGCCATCTTGGTGAAGCATTCAAAATTCACTGAGCGCATCGCGAAGGCTCCCATTCAACACAAAACCAAGATGCCAAGTGGTCTAGGCAAGTACGATGGTACAACAGATCCAGATGATTTCTTACAAGGTTTTTACAACACTGGAAACCTAGAAAGCTGGACGATGCCAACATGGTGTCACATGTTTGCTCGCTGCCTCACGGGCGCAGCACGTGTCTGGTTCGAAAGCTTGCCGACTGGACAAATCGATGGGTTCGAAGAGCTATTGGAGAAGTTCCAGGCTCACTTTGTACAGCAGCGCAGACACACGCGCGACCCCGATGACATCATGCACCGCGTGCGCAGGAATGATGAAACCATTGAAGACTACATAACTCGTTTCAATCAAGAATCTCTTGCAATTGGAGGTATCACGGAACAACTCTTGCGCGTGGCCTTTATACAAGGTGCGCGCAGTGATCAACTCCGCAGAGCTCTCGAGAGCAGAGATGGCATGCCAACCACTTGGGCTAAGCTTATGGAAGCATCGCGAGTCTTCGCACGAAATGAAAAACAAATTGCCCAAGACAGAGCAAGAGATAGAGGGCATCAAACAGAAGCACCACGCAACAATGAAAGGAGGGGCAAACAAAACTCCGTATGGTCCAGGTTGCAACAAACCAGTTATTCCCCCGCAGAAAAGCAAGCGCAACAAAGTTCACCCCAGCCCCAAAAAGACATTCGTAATCGCGGAGAAGGTGACAAGAGGGAAGGCGGCAGAGAGCCTAACAGACCTCTACCAAGAATATGGACTCCCCTCACCAAAACGCCTTCGCAAGTGTTAAGCACAGAGAATGTCCAGTTTAAAAGCCCCAAGCCATTACTCCATAAGGGACCATCAAACAGTGGCAAGTATTGTGAGTTTCACAAGTCCACAGGGCACAACACCGATGCATGCCACCATTTGAAGGATGCGATTGAAAGAGATGTGAAATCAGGCAAGTTGGCTCATCTGGTGAAAAACCCAAGACCAGAGAATGAACAACCAGACGGAGCCTCAGCCAGTAAAAAATTCAAAAGAATCTGTGTAGCTGAAGGAGGAAGGCAAGGGCAAGGATCGGGGAAGAGAAGCGCGCAAGTCCAAGGGGATTGGCGCGAGCAACAAGTAATCTTCCCAAGAATCAGAGGAGGCCCGTCTATCAGCAGTCCTCTAGTCATCACTGCACACATCGCTCATTACGAGGTGTCAAAAGTCCTGGTGGACACCGGCAGTGAATCAGACATCATGTATGAGCAATGTTTCAGGAAGTTGGATCCAGCAGACCAAGCAAGGCTTGAAATTGTGAATGCACCAATCTCGGGTGTCTCAAACGAAATTATTCACCCCTAGGTCAGATACAATTCGAACTAACTATGGGGGATGAGAAACACGAGCGAGCTGAAATTGTCAACTTCTTGGTCTTGCCCACCATTTCATGCCATAACATGATCTTGGGTAGAGGAACGATTGCCCAATTCAACGCCATACCGTCACCAACGCACGGCGCGTTGGGGTTCCCAACACCAACAAGAGTAACATTTGTATACCGAGATCATTTGTGCGCAGTAACAAGTATACCGCGAGAAGGGGGAGTGAAGCTTCCAATGGCAAACAACGCGCCAGAGGAATGGATTCTCAACCCAAAATCCCCAGAACAAACAATCACAATTGGAGCTACGATATCAGATGACACAAGGGTGAGAATGAAAAGATTGCTCACAACGTATATATCGGTCTTCGCGTGGCAACATTCTGATATGACTGGGGTTCCGCGAGACCTGGCGGAACATTCTCTCAACTTTCAAGTCTGTAGAGCCAATTGCTAAGAAAAGAGTCATGGGGGATGAGAAGGCAAAGGCCATGAATGAGCAAGTAGAAGATCTACTGCGCGCAAATATCATCCGCCCAATACGATACCAAACATGGGTAGCCAATCCTGTGATGGTAAAGAAGAGCAATGGGTCATGGAGAATGTGCATTGATTTCAAGGACCTCAACAAAGCGTGTCCAAAAGATTGTTACCCCCTCCCAAACATTGACGCGAAGGTGGACTCTGTGGCGCCATTTAAGCTCAAATGTTTCCTGGATGCCTATAAGGGCTATCACCAAATTCAAATGGCACCACAAGATGAGGACAAGACTGCCTTCAGAACTGACAAGGGTGTTTTCTGTTACACAAAAATGCCCTTTGGTTTGAAGAATGCAGAAGCCACTTACCAAAGACTCATGGATGCGGTTTTCAACGAGCAAATTGGAAGAAACTTAGAAGTCTACGTGGATGATTTGGTGATTAAAAGCAGGGAGGAAAAACAAATGCTCAAAGACATCGAAGAAACCCTTTGGCGCCTAAAGGAAGTAAACATGAAGCTCAACCCGAGCAAATGCACATTCGGCGTAGAAGAAGGGAAATTTCTCGGTGTAATGGTCACCAAGGATGGTTTCAAGGTGAACCCAGAGAAGGTGGAGGCTATCCTTGACATGCCCTCACCATCCACCATGAAGGAAGTTCAAAAGTTGAATGGTAGATTGGTATCAATTAACAGGTTCCTAGCGAACCATGCGAGCAAATCTACCCCATTCGTCAACACATTGAGAAGTTGCTTAAAGAAAAGCCAATTCAAGTGGACGCCTGAGGCAGAGCAAGCTTTCAGTGAGATAAAAGAATGTATGATAAATCTGTCTGCGCTCACAGCTCCACTTCCTGGTGAAACTTTAACGTTGTACCTGTCAGCACGAGAGCGCGCCATTGGCGCAGTGTTGTTAGTGGATCGCAAGGGAATCCAAACACCAATCTATTATGTAAGTCGGGTGCTGACAGATCCTGAGACGCGCTACACCATCATAGAAAAGTTAGTTTTATCACTAACACATGCGTCGCGCAAGCTTCATAGATATTTCAATGGTCATCCCATTGAAGTCCTGACTGATTACAACATCCAGCAAGTCTTGCGACGTCCCGCGCTCTCAGGAAGGCTGACAAAATGGGCGCTGGAGTTAGGGGAGCACACGATCACCTACAAACCTCGTCCAGCAATCAAGGGACAAGTTTTAGCTGATTTCATTGCAGAAATCCCTGAAGGAAAAGTCGAAGAGGCTCAGCGCGAAGTAGACCCTCCGCAAGCCAATAATGAAGAAAATGTTTGAAGATTATTCACTGATGGAGCTTCAAACAACGAAGGGTCCGGCGCAGGCCTCAAACTGGTGGATCCAGAAAATCATGAGTATACTTACGCAATCAGGTTGGATTTCAAGAGCACCAACAATGAAGCTGAGTATGAAGCCCTGCTGGCTGGTCTGCGCATCGCGCACAAGTTCGGAGTTAAAAAGCTAGAGGCCCATGTCGATTCATACTTGGTAGTAGCACAGGTCAATGGCCTTTATGATGCCAAGGAGAACACCATGCCTCTGTATCTAGAGCAGGCGAAAAAACTCATCGAACAATTTGAATCTTTCAGAATCATACACATTCCGC
This sequence comes from Bidens hawaiensis, assembly GCF_021521415.1. Taxonomy (NCBI): domain Eukaryota; kingdom Viridiplantae; phylum Streptophyta; class Magnoliopsida; order Asterales; family Asteraceae; genus Bidens; species Bidens hawaiensis. The sequence goes on from NW_027491244.1 coordinate 2,056,027, forward strand.
GCAGTGAAAATAAGTCTGCCGACGTGCTGAGCAAGATGGCATCAACCAGCTTCGATCACTTTGGCAAAGATGTCAGGGTGGAAGTAATGAGCAACCCGTCGGTGGGAGCGAAGTCTGTCCTTGTAATTCATACAACACCTTCATCATGGATAACTCCAATAATGGAATTCTTGAAGGAGGGAAAGGTACCGGACGATCGCGCACAGGCGAGGAAGATAAGACACAAGTCGCAGAACTACGAACTGCTTGATGGTACGTTATATCGACGCTCTTATCTTGGACCGCTCATGAAATGCCTGGATGCTGAGGAAGCAAGCTATGTGATCAGAGAGATACACGAAGGAATCTATGGAATACATGCTGACCCGCGCATGGTGGTTGCCAAGGCAATGAACGCAGGTTACTATTGGCCAGGCATGTACTTGGACGCGTTAAAAGAGATCCAAAAATGCAAAGCGTGTCAGAGCTATGCGCCAAACACCATGCGGCCAAAGAACAACTTGATTCCGGTGACCTCCGCATGGCCTTTCCACAAATGGGCAATCGATCTTGTGGGTCCCTTACCACAAGCGCAAGGGCGGTTAAAATTTTTGGTAGTGGCAGTAGATTATTTCACAAAATGGGTTGAAGCCAAGCCACTAGCAAAAATCACAGCCGAGGCAATGAAGCAATTTATTTGGAGCCACATCATATGCCGTTTTGGCCTGCCAATGGAAATTGTGAGCGACAATGGCAAATAATTCACTGACAGGAAGATATCCAGTTGTCTCAAGGAATTGCGCATCAACCAAGTCTTCACTTCAGTATACCACCCTCAAGGGAATGGCCAAGTGGAGCGCGCGAACCAAAGCTTGCTGAATGGGCTGAAGAAAAGTTTGGAGGGAGAATCCCATTCATGGGTTGAGGAGCTACCTAATGTCCTGTGGGCGCACAGGACATTAAGCAAAACCAGCAATGGCGAATCCCCGTTCAGCCTAACCTATGGAACGGAGGCTATGATTCCAGCAGAGATTGGATGCCCATCCTATAGAGTGCTCATGATGAGTAAAAAAGACAACGAGCAAGAAAGGAGGTTGGATCTCAACTTACTTGAAGGGCGCAGAGAGGCGGCTATCATCAGTGAAGCCAAATACAAGAAAAAACTAGAAAAATATTACAATCAGCGCGTGAAAGAATGCCACTTCAAGAAGAATGATTTTGTCCTTCGGAACAATGAAGCTAGTCGCGCAATACCCCCGGGAAAGATGTCTACTAACTGGGAGGGACCTTATCAAGTCTCGGAAGAATTGGGAAAAGGCGCATACGCTCTAAAAGATTTGAATGGAAAGAAGATCCCGCGCACATGGAACGCAGCACAGCTTAGAAAATGTTTCATGTAAAAGTTGTCAAGTTTGTAATAAAGGCCCTTTAAGCCATTATGAATAATGATGCGCGCTATTTTCTCTTAATGTGTGTTCTATTACCTTTTGCATACATGTTTCACACTTCCCTTTATTAATTTTGAGCAATATGACAACATTGTATTGACATCAAACTAAAGATAAAACGAAGTAAAACATACATGCGCGAGCCTCAAGCTCAAACGCGTTAACGAGTTTTGACTCTAAAACGTCAGGGCCTTAGCCCAATAATATGAGCCTTAGCTCAGGGCCTTAGCCCAATAATACGAGCCTTAGCTCAAATTACTCACAACATCCATCCTACATGCTGCGCAGCTAAACCATAAAAATACCTAAGCACAGCTAAGGCAAAGCACATGCCAAAACATAGTTGTTAAGGTCTCAGGTCGAGGTCGCGCAGGGGATTGTAATGGATATCAGAGTAACACATACTGACACGTAAAGGCTAAAAAACTCATTCATAGTTCCCTATAAATAAATGCGCGATAATGTCGCGCAAAAGTGGAATAATGAAATGCCAAGGCACGTGTCAGCATATTCAGAATATTGCAAAATAACTTGAAATATGACAAGGATTAAGTAAAATAATTTTCTTACAACCTTGTTCAAGTTTCAATGTGCAAGCATATCTTATATTCAACAAGCAAACACATGCAATATAAAGAGATGAATTGGGAATGCGCAAGATGCGAATAAGGGAAAAACAAAATTTCATTCCAAAACATAGAAGTTTACAAATTTACAAAATGATGAGATAAAAACTACAAACAAAAAAAAAAAACAAAAAAAAAACATGAAGGGCTTTTCAAGTCTCTATATCAACATCAGCCTCTTCATCGTCCTCATCATTACCCCCTACCTCAGCATCTGGCGCAACCCGCTCCTTGTCATCTCCAAACTTACCATAATCAAGCTGTTCGTCTTGAATGGAGTCGTCTTCTATCACGATAGTGTCAGGAGTAGGTCTTTTGGCCACGCCAGAGCCGCTAGCAGAGGCAGCATTGCCCGCGCCATCATCGCTGCCACCAGTCCCTTCACACTCGTCAAGTAATTTCTTTAGCGCGCCGAGATCGGGCTGGTCAGCAAGCGCGGCTATCTGCAAGTCACAAGGAAAAGTATGAGTACAAAAGATTAGGAAAATAAGTCAAGGTAAACTCATTAAGGTTAAAGTACCTGCTCAAGAATGGGAATTGGAGTATTCAAGTACTTCTCCCCCACCTCGGCCATGTCAGCGCAGACAACGTCGAGCTGATAAGGGTAGTCGGATGGATTCTTCTTCAGCATGCCATATTCATAGCCATCCTTAAACCCTTCAGCTGGACCCATTAAGCGCGACGCAGCATTACAATCCATCACAAGGGTCTGAAACTCGTCTGAGTATTTCATCGCATAAGCGCAACGAGTCACACCCTGTGAAACTAGCCATTGGCGATCCTGCGCGAGGGAAGAAACAGACGTCTCAAGAGCAGGAATCTAAGAGTTTAACAACTCAACAGTTTCCTTGGTCTGTTTTAGCTCTTCTCTGTCGGACGCTGCTGCCGCCAAGGCCTCATTCCTTTCCGCTCGCGCAGCATCGAGCTCTTCTCTGTTAGACGCTGCTGCCGCCAGGGCTTCATCCTTTTCTGCTCGCGCAGCTTCGAGCTCTTTCTTCAGGCGCGCAACCTCACTCTTTAATAAAGATTTGTCAGTGTTAGCCTGCACAAGAGTTTGATCACGCGCCTCTGCCTTCAACTCCAAGTCACGCGCTCGGCGCGCGTACCTGGCCGCATCCGCCTCTGCCGCCTGCAGCTTCTCCCGCGCAGCCTGCAGCTCATGCCCGCGCTTCACAAAGGCAGCGTTGGCACTTGCTCGGTTCTTGCTAAGTTCTGCTTGGAGTTTCTCAACTCTCTCTCGAGCGTCAGAAAGATTCCAAGCAGAAATCTTAGCCTCTTGCTTGGCCTCCGCAAGGGCATCACGCACTTTTATATAATCATTGCGAAGCTCTTGGGAGGCAGCAAAGAACGCAGACCCAGCAAAAAGGTGGTCGTTGAGCAAGTCCACGCGAGCGCGGTCCTCCTGAAACCTCCTTTCAGCCGGAGGCACAGAGTGAGCCCAGAAGTCTTCACACACGCCCATCGATTGAAATGAGCTATCTTCAGTAATATTCCAGCTCGGGCGGTATATGTGATCGGCTTCCTGCAAACACAAAGCAACGCAAAAGAAACGTTTTAGTTATCTAGACACTAATTTGGAAGTCCGCACAGCGGAGAAAAACAAACTTATACCTGCGGAGAGCCGGCAGAAAAGTCAGCGCCAGCCCCACGAGAAGAAGGCTGCGCCACGAAATCTCGTGGGGCTACAGGTCTTGCGCGGCCACCATCGGAATCTTCAAAATAGACCTCCTCATCATCCTCTGTAACAGGTCTTTTCTCCTGCGACTTGGAAAAATCAAAAACAGTCTAACGAGGAGGGCTGCGAGCAGGAGGAGGTGAGGGAGGTCTTGACGCCGTTAGATCAGCGCGTAAAATAGTCTCCTGCTCCTTAGTAATCCCAATGAGAGGAGATTCAGTGCTTGTTGGAGCAGGAGCAGAACTAACGGCGCCGGCGCCGGCGCCAGCAGTGCCACCAGCAGCTTGTGTGCCAGCTATAATTCCTATGAAAAAACCAACAAGGAGAAATGATTCATGACTTGATCTAAAGGAAAAAATCAGAAAATCAAAGCGCAATAAATACCTTGGCGCACCGCCGTCCGCGAATTGAGCATCGCCATGAAGTCCATTTTCCCCCTTTTCGAGGGTAAAACAGGGGACTTCAAAGCAACCTTCGGCGCAGCCTCGGTACCTTGCTGCGCCTGAGGTTGAGCCACCAAAGTCGCCGGCTCTACAAACATTTGAGTGAACAAAGCTTCATTAATAACTCTATCGGAATCACGCTCATAAAACCACAAAATATAAACAAAGTATACCTGTTGGAGAAGATGAAACAGCAGGCGCAGCGCTGCTTCCCTTGTCCGCCGCGCGAAGAGATGAGGTGGCGGCACCATACCTCGTGTGGACAGGAGGATTGCCCACACCTCGAGGCAAAGAAGACGAGGAAAACTTGGAGGTAAATCCCTTGGTTTTCTCAAGTCCCTTCGCTTGGGTAGGAGGATCCTGGGCAATAGGGGCATCATTTTTCTTCTGTTTTTTACTGGCCCCTGCGCCAGTTTTGCCTTTAGCTTTGCGCTTGAGTTGTGGCGCCTCAGCTTCTTCCTCCACCTCTTCTTCCGCAAGCTCCAACTCATAATTCTCGAGCACATCTACAATACATGCAACAGAAATGTTAACCAAATTTGGTATTCTAAAGGCCTAAGCATAAGTACAAAGGCTTACCAGGCGCATCGCTGTCAAAGCAAAATCCTAAATCAACAGGGATGAACATATCATCGAAGCGATCGGGGAAAGCAACTTCCCCAGCGCCCAGCGCGACAGAGCCACCCTCCATATGCTCGTCATAGGCGGCGTGGACGTATTCCTTGCTTACTGCATAATACAAGACAAATGATATCAGCAAAACGAAGTATATTCGCGCAGAAATAATGCAACGAGCTAATAACTCACCTAAGCCATCAACTTGGATGACAGGCTCAGTCGCGCTGTCGGCCCACCTCTTGCTCATACCAACCCCCACCAGCGCCTCCTCGCAAATATTCTTGGCGGGGGATGGTTCAGCAGTTAACTTGTTAACCCATGTGCCCGTTGGGTTCTTAAAAACATTCTCATCCGCGGGCTCAGAAGTGATCGCGCGGATGGGAATCACACCAGCCTTAATATAAAAAAAATTTTCAGACCAGTCATGAAGGATTTTGAAGGAAACAGTGCAGCACTTAACCTTCTGACTGCGCGGTATGAACGAGAACCAAGAATCTTGGATTTTTGGCTTGTAAAAATATTGAAAGCGCCGAGGGGTGGGCTCCTCACGCTGAGCTTTGCACATGAACTCAAAATGAGTCATGCGCACTAGTCCACAAGGATGGACTTGGGATATGTGAATCCCATAAAACTGAAGGAGCGCACCCATAAACCTTGTCATCGGAAGACGAAGGTTACAGTGAGTGAAAAAGTGAGAGTATAAAGAAATGTAGCCGGTGGGCGGATCTGCCGCTGTTTTCCCGGCCGCCGGGAGCAGACAGCCGTACTCAGGGAGAAAACCCTGAGAGGCGACGAGATTGTGGAAGTCAGACTGTTTCAATTTGCAGGGAATCTCATCCCATCTCTTCACTGCTTTGCTCTTCCTTACCTCCTCCGACGAGGCCTCGGCAGCCCGTTTACCCTTGCCGGTCTTCTTCAAAGTGGACATAACTAACGATTTTACACGGCGTTTGCTGGGGGAAATTGTGGTGTCTGGGTTATCAGACATACAATGGTGAATCAAACAGCGGTTACTTTAAGCACGGAAATCTGGAAGCAAAAGACAGGCTCTTAATCGGAATGAAAATTGAAGAAGAAAGAGCTCTGAAATAACAATGAAGATGAAGAAAAACCACTCAAATGGCTTGCTTTTATAGGCCCAGGAGAGAGAAAGAAACAGTTACTGATCAGAGTTACGCTCACGCGCCCCCACTCGCAGGTGCAGGCCAACATGAGCGCGACACGTGTTCCTGACACTGTATGAGGAGACATGAAAGGCCACTGTAGTACCTCGAGCACACGAAAAGTCTGACACATAACGTCTCCATCTCTGACGCATGTCAGCACCAACCAACCACGTACGTGGACGATTCATTTCAACCAAAAGGATAGAATTTCGCGCAACGCACATATGAGAAATAAAAAAGAAAAGACAAACCCTATTAAAAGAGCAAACTATTAAGTCTAATATCTATCTTACCTCGCTCGCGCGAGACAAGACACACATTAGACTGGGGGGGCTTGAAGAGGTATGCACCCGCCTTAACATCGAGCGGGGCGGGTCAACCCACAAGATATAGACAAGAGGCTTGGAATCAGGATGTCATGAAGACACAAAGCCAAAACCTATGCGCGTGGCGCATATCACATATGCTCACGCATATCACATATGTTCACGCATCACATATGCTCACGCATATCACATGCTCACGCATCATATATGCTCACGCATATCACATCTGCGCGTGGCGCATCTGCGCGTGGTGCATATCACATATGCTCACGCATCATAAATGCTCACGCATATCACATCTGCGCGTGGCGCATCTGCGCGTGGCGCATATCACATATGCTCACGCATATTACATATGCTTGCGCATATCACATCTGCGCATGAAACATCTGCGCGTGAGAATAAAGAGAAGACCTCGCGCATCCCCAGGATAGGCACATATCACACATGTACATAATCAACCACGTCCTTATCCAAATCAGGATAAGGACAACCATGATTGTACTCATCAGACAACCTTCCAGAAGGTATCCTTTAAGGAATAAAGAATATGCTGATGTTGACAGCTGCCAATGAAGGGTGGACGACTCAGCAAAACCCATGTGCTACCACGTGATTGCACATGGGTCAGGTGAAATACCTTGGTCAGAGAATAATCAATGAAAAAGCACCAGGTGTCCTAAGGACACGTGGCGCGAAGCAATAGGAGGAGGCCAAAAAGGCCCTAATTGGGTCTGAGCCCAATCATTGGAAACCCTAACACTATAAATACCACACCACCTCCACAAGGGGAGGTAAGCAAGAAAATACACTCTAAATCCTTACTCACTTTCAGATTATTATTATCTTCTCCTACAATATCTTATTCTCACACCGGAGGGTTACCCCAAAGAGGACCCCTTTGTCCCTTTCTGAGGGGTAAGTTCACGGTGCTGCTCGTTTTGTAGGTGGAAGAACTCATACTACGGAAAACCATCGGTGATATAGCACACTCATACCCGAGGAAAGTTGATCGTCTACTAGTAAGTCGATCCACGTTTCTTCATCAACCAATACCATTATCATTATTTTAAATCCTTTATTATTTATAAACTCACTTATATCGTAATCACACGAGAATATTGATCGGTGATGTAAGTATGTTTAGGATGATTATAAATAGATGTTACCTAATGTAAGGACGACCAAAGACATTTGGACCATTCTTAAACATTCACATTATCTTGATTAGCTTAATAATTCGAATCCAAAGTAATAAGCAAACTAAGACATTATTGAAAGTCGACATATACAGATCGTTCCCAATATCTTTACACTCGCGAATGAACCACCATTATAAATGAAACATGACCAAGTGTAGTGTTCCTACTAATGTTTTTATCTGGTTAATTGGTTTTGTGGTTATACAAATAAGGATATTAACAAAAGTATTGTACAATTAGCGTCACCGCGGCATCGTGCGGGTTCTGTGCTAGTATGTATGTATATATATATATATATATATATAATACTAGGTTATTGACCCGCGTGTGACGCGGGTGAAAATATAAAAATTGTCAAGTAACTAATATACAATTTTAAACGACAAGAAACCTTTTTTTATCTTTTATTTTATATGACAACATGATTTATAAATGCAATTCATATTAATACATAAAGAAAGTAGTAACAGACGAAATGTTACAAAACATGATTTTACATCTTAGAATATTTACAAACCAATTTAAAAGTTTCGAACATAATCTTTCATAAGCTACTACATATTTTCTTATAATCATATTTGTTTTTTTTTCAAAGTTACTTTCTCCATCTAAAATAAGCATTTTAGCACCGTCTTCACTCTTCAAATCTTCATTCTTAATAAAGCTACATACATTTGACTATGTGCGGTGATATGAAGTGTAATTACAAAAATGGTTGAAATCCTTGCATGTGCACCAATAAAGAGTTGCATTACAAAATTTGAATGTCATTTTGTAATAGACAAACAAAAACATATGCGTAATTTTTATGCCTATAAAATTGAGCATTACTACAAAATGACAAAAATAACCATATAAAAGTCTAGTACACAAAAACAAATTGTTTGCAATATTGATTGTATATTAGTGACCACTGTACCACACGTGGAGGAGTTTAGTAAATTCGTGAGGTAAATGTATATGCATGTATGTATGCGTGCATGTGTGCGTGCATATATGTGAATAAATATAAAAGTATGTATTTATGTGAACATATGATTTGACTTATGTATTATGTTTTTGTATTTAAAATTGGGTTAGTCTCTATTAAAAAAATCCGGTAGAGCCCAATATGATGAAAGTTTGGATAGCATATGGAATTTCTTAAGTCGGGATTATTGTCGACCAAAATGCAAGTTTGGATTATTAAAATCCAATATCTGAAACCAAAGAAATTGAAACAAAACTTAAAAAAGTAAATAAACTGAAATGAAACCAACAACCACAAAATTATAACCGAAATGAAATTAAGCACCAATAAAAATGAAATAAAACACCAAAAAAATAGACTAGAATTAAATTAAAAACTAAAGCCAACCTAAAAAACCTAAGACCAAACTTCAATGAAACAAAATTATCATATGTTTTAACATCTCATATTCAAAACCATATGAAAAAAACCCAAAATTTTTTGGATAAACGGCTGAGTTTACCTTTAATTACAAGTTTTATCAACCTTTTTTGGTTGAAGCATTTCATCGAGCACTTAACGTGCACATTTAATGTAAGGCCCCGTTCCCGGTAGCCCTACTTTAACGTCGGATTTACTCATAAACACAGTTCTTACAATCAGAGTTAATTAAAACCTTTCGCGGAACATAAAACCTCAATCATTTATTACGAAACATTCAATCTTTCCTTTAAAACCATAACGTAAAACCACATAATTAAAACATCATTTCTTCTATCTTCATATGCCAACCGCTCAATCCATGTCATGTGTCATCCTCATGACATCTCGATAAACATGTATACCTGCGTGCATACTAAAAGTCAGCTACGCTGAGTGAGTTCTAGTTAATCAGGCGACATACAGCACATACACATATCATACATCCTTACATATCCGAAGATACATATCCATAGTCAACTTGTTACCTTACTACCATACATACATACATACCTACAATCACTAATCCTAGTCTACCGAGAGTACGTTCATAGTCCGCCGTCTATACCTATACTCAAGGTCGTGAACACGTAAAAGGTCCGCAGTCCTTACCTATGTTCACCAATTATGGAACGTGCAAGGTCCGCAGTCCTTCCCTGTACCATCCTATATTGACAACACGTACAAGGTCCTCAGTCCTTCCCTATGCTTCAACCTAAACCATAGCACGTACGAAGTCCGCAGTCCTCCCATATGCTACCACAACACAAATATAGCACGTATAAGGTCCACAGTCCTTTCTTGTGCTGACGCCTATCTACATTACTGTAACACCCCGTAACCGCAGTGGAAACGTAAACGGGATGCAACAGACGCATCTGATATCAACAACATTGCTTATAAAGAAAACACCACTACATTAATATACTTCATTTTACATTGTTTCGAGTTTAGTTCCTGACTAGGCGATAACACATATGTTTTACCAACATTACATTAACATATATAATACAAAAATGAACCCTATGCTTCCACAAATAGCACGCATCATCAAACATATAGCACTTATTCCAGTTTGGGGGTACCTAGAAAGCATGGAAAGAAAACGGGTCAACTACGAATAGTTGGTGAGTTTCACTGATTTAAATAAACCATAACAAATCATTATAATAAATCATATATTAGCGATGTAATTATGCTGAGCCCACAAGTGAAACCTCTGACTATCACACACAACCCCGTGGCATACTCCGCCCACGAACCTGCCCCAAACCGCTATGCCTAACATTACATAGCAAAATAAATATAACACCCAATATAGACATGTGCAACTGGCTGGGAAACATCAGCAAATCCATGCCGGACCAGTTGGGTTTGTCAGACCAATAGTACTATCCACACTCTACCGGCTTTCAGTTAATCACTCGTGTTGCGGGGCCTTACAATGTTAGTAACTCAGACAATTACCATCTTAGTACATTTCCGTACGATTCCCGTACAATAAAACATATATAAATGCACGCAAATCTATGCGTTCAGTATGTACTTAAACATTTTAGTAACAACATGTTTTCCGCCCCGGGAAAATATTCGAAAACAATTCAGGAAAAAGGGGCTCGTGAAAACTCACCTTTATGTGAGCAAGATGTAATACTGTGAACAGCTACCGGCCTGGATCTGTAATACGATCCCTAAGTCGTTACTACACAATTTCTATTAATATAACTTAAATTCGTGTTAACCGGTACGTCTGGGTACACTGCTAACCCAGTACCGTACACGATCCGGGGACCATGTTAACCCCGATACACTTCTCAGGACTTAGATTGTGATATCACTTAGAGTTCTTTAGTCAAAACTACCGTTAATTTGTTTTCTCGTTTTACGTGCCTAGCACGGTTATCCGTCTTTATGTTTTCAAAAAGATGAGTTTGACCACATACGACCCGAAAATAGTTATTATTGATATTTTCATTAAAGTGGTGAAATTAGAGCGCGGTTAGACACCCCGTTTGGCCGCGGGGCCCGTTTCCGTCTTTAATACAACGGAAACGGTTAAATCGGGTAAAATTACCCAAATCATCCGAATTATTTTCGGATGATTTATTTTTACTTGATTAACTTAGTTTCATGAAAATAGTCCATTTTTAAGGTTTTTATGCACCAGTCAGCTCGCTTAGGCGAACTTCGCCGGTTTACTCGTTTTAAGCTTTAAAAGTTTGTTTTTAAGTTCCATTTAGCACAAATAAATATCCGTTTAGTCTCGGACCTTGAAATTTTGTACAAACCATATTTTGACAGTAAGGAATTTTATAAAATTTTTCCAGAATTAATTTTTATATCTAAAATTTATTTAACCATTTTTAAACGTCATTTAAACACCAAATATGTCGAAAATACCAAACGACCTTCGAAAAATCCCAAATTTTTCTGGGATGACCCCTGTCAGCCAAATAGTTCCCTGTAATTTTTCCAGAACCAAAAACTCATTTGTCATGCCATTTTTACCAATACCGAGCTAGAAATCCATAGAACTCGTTTTACCGAAAAGCCTACCTAGACTTCTCCAATGAACCTGAAATTTTGTGTGTGACTTTTATATGTTATAAAAAGCTTATCTTAAAGTTTCCAGAATTGTTCATGATGTTTAGCTATTTTTCACCAATTTTGGCCAAAACCGAGCATTAAATTCACCAAATATTCATCCTTTATCCAAAAATCACCAAAAATTCACAGATCTCATATTTTCATGTGTAGATCATCTCTGTGAAATTTCGTGATCCAACTCTAAGTCTACCACAATCTGTCCAAATCATACAAATCACACGAAAACCGAACTACCTTGTGTTTCTAGCGTTAGATCGCAAAGATCTTGGTTTCTAGCCTTTGCTAGCAACTAGATACAACACCTACAAGCACAACAACACCACACCAAGCAAGTTATACCCACAATCAAGCCATTTCTTTCGTGGTTTCGATTAAAACATCAAAACAAAGATTTTGACCGTAAAAATTCGTTTTTGACTCTTTTAACTACTTTCTTGGACCAAGATCCTTTGTATAACTTGTATACATCACTTGATCCTCCAAGAATCGGTTTCATCTCGGGTTTTCACCCATTTTTCATTTGAAACCTCATTTTCTCAAGATTATGAAATCAAAACTACGAATCAAACATTATAACCGTGTTTTTACCTTACAATTCTTGTTAGAAATCAAGGGTTTTGGATGAATGTGTAAAGGGTTGAAAGGGTTTTGGAGTTGGAGAGTTAGAAAAAATGAAAAATGAATTGTGTATGTGTGTGCATAGACCGATCGGTCTTGATGTGGTGTGGGGTGGGGCCCACATCTCAAATATTGGCCACACATTTGGATTGTGTAATCCGGATAATGTTGTGGATAATCTGGTTCAGTTCGTTTCTCGGTTAAACGTTTAATTCCGCTCAAAACGAGGCCAAAACGGTCGTTTTTCGGCTTAAAAATGAAATTTATATAAAACTGATTTAAAAACTTTAAAAACTTAAACCATGACATTTAATGACTTAACACATCGTATTGTCGGTAATTGTGCATCTTTTTCGGCTTGATCGATCGTCTCTTGCTTGGTTTGATGTTAAAGGTTTCGTTTATCGTACCGACGTACTAATAAATCGAAATCCTTTTTCTGTGCTATAATTCACTTATCCCGAAGCTTTAATACTTCGTAAACATCACTAAACATTATATATTTCGTCTATAATGTAATTCCCGATTCGTTCGGGTTTCAATAACCGTTCATCGATTAATCGTAATTCCGATACGACTAGTTGTACATTTGAGTATAATTCGTACTGAGAATCTTATATACTCGTATAATCACATTATAATTCATATATTCAATATTAAATAACACGTAAATAGTATATTCCGGCTAGGGTATACCTGAATTTGCCCGAATTGTTACATTCTCCCCCCGTTACAAAAATTTCGTCCTCGAAATTTTACGCATCAACTATTTCCTTTTGCGGAAATAGGTGGGGGTATTTCTTCCGAAATTCGTCCTTTCGTTCCCGTGTATAATCTGGGCCTCGTTGCGAGTTCCATCTAACTTTGACCAACGAGATCTTATTGTGTCTAAGTTGTTTGATTTTCCCGTCTACTATTTCTATGGGCTCCTCTACAATGTTGAGCTTATCATTTATTTGGACACCCTCTAAAGGTAACACCGATGTCTCATCCGACAGACACCTTTTCAAGTTTGACACGTGAAACACGTTGTGAACTGCACTCAGTTCATCAGGCAGTTCTAATTGGTATGCTACAGGACCGATTTTTGCAATAATGTCGAACGGTCCAATGTATCTAGGGGCTAACTTCCCCGCCTTTCCAAATCTGACTACTCCTTTCCAAGGTGATACTTTCAAATATACTTTATCACCTTTCTCAAATGATAACGGTTTTCTACGGGTATCGGTATAACTCTTCTGTCGATCCCGTGTGGCCTTCAGATTGTTCTTAGTTTCAAGAATTTTGCTTGTCGTTTCCTGGACCAGATCTGATCTAATAGCCTGTGTGTCGCCCACTTCAGTCCAGCAGAGTGGTGATCGGTATTTCCGACCATACAATGCTTCGTAAGGCGCTGCCTTTATGCTGCTATGATAACTGTTATTATAGGAAAATTCAACTAGTGGAAGATGTTGATCCCAATTTCCTTTAAAATCCAGTACGCATGCACGAAGCAAATCCTCCAGTGTTTGGATGGTCCTCTCAGACTGACCATCGGTCTGAGGGTGGTAAGCTGTGCTTAGATCAATACGCGTTCCCAACGCTTCTTGGACAGCTTTCCAAAGGTTGGAGGTGAAATGGCTATCCCGATCAGAGATGATCGAGATGGGTATACCATGACGAGACACAATTTCATTTATATAAATTTGTGCAAGCCTCTCAGTGTTAAAATTATTCCTAATCGGAATAAAATGTGCCGATTTGGTTAATCGATCCACGACTACCCAAATTGCATCATGTCCTCGGGACGTCTTGGGGAGGGGTGTCACAAAATCCTTCGTGATCTGCTCCCACTTCCATTCAGGAATTTCCGGTTGTAGTAACATTTCCGAAGGTTTCTGGTGCTCTGCCTTAACTCTCGCACATGTCGTACATTTACCGACATACGTTGCGATATCCTTTTAAGTCAGAAGGGTTAAAGGTTGGGCGATGCTGGAAAAGTTCTCTATAAATCGACGATAGTATCCAGCTAAGCCTAAGAATTGGCGGATTTCCTTTGGCGATTTAGGCGCTTGCCAATTCTTAATTGCTTCAACCTTACTTGGATCAACGTGTATTCCTTGATGGTTTATAACGTGACCAAGGAATTGCACCTCTTGTAACCAGAAGTTACACTTGGAGAATTTTGCATACAACTTCTCCTGATTTAGAAGCTCTAAAATTAATCTTAAGTGTTGCTCGTGCTCTTCTTTACTCTTCGAGTATATAAAAATATCGTCAATAAACACGATGACGAACTTATCGAGGTAGGGTTTACAGACTCGATTCATGAGATCCATGAATACTACTGGCGCATTTGTTAGCCCAAAAGGCATAACTAAGAACTCGTAATGGCCGTAGCGAGTCCGGAATGCGGTTTTTGGGATATCCTCCTCCTGAATTCTAACCTGATGGTATCCCGATCTAAGATCGATTTTTTTTTTTTTTGAGAAATAGCTCGCACCCTGCAGCTGGTCAAACAGGTCATCAATTCGAGGAAGAGGGTACCTATTTTTTTTTTTTTTTTTTTTTGATTGTTAGCTTGTTCAACTCCCTGTAATCAATGCACATTCTAAAGCTCCCGTCCTTCTTTTTCACGAATAATACAGGTGCACTCCACGGGGAATAACTAGGACATATAAATCCTTTATCCAACAATTCTTGCAACTGATTGGATAATTCTTGCATCTCGGATGGTGCAAGTCGGTAGGGCGCCTTAGCAACAGGGCCAGCTTGAGGTAATAAGTCGATTCTGAATTCGACCTGTCGGGTTGGCGGTAATCCAGGAAGTTCCTCTGGGAAAACTTGTGGAAATTCACGTACTACTGGGATATCGTCCACCCGTTTTTCCTCGGGGTCCGTGGCCGTCAAGCTCGCTAGATACGCCACGCATCCCTGGCGTATATATTTTAACACCTTGAGGTGGGATATAAACGGTATCATATTGCCCGACTTCTCACCCTGCACTAATACCTCTTCGTCATCCGACACCCGGATCTTGACGATTTTCTTTTCACAGTTTATTTCTACCTTGCTACGTGCTAACCAATCCATTCCCACTATCACGTCAAAACTACCCAATTCTACCGGTAACAAGTCAATCAGAAAGGATTGTTCGTTCAGAATAAAAGGGCAATTCCGAACTATCTGATTAACTATCATGGTTTTACCGTTAGCGACTTCTACGGCGTAAGGTTCTATGGTTTCACCAATAGGAAGGTTTGCTATCGACAGGAATCTAACGGAGACAAAACTTCTATCGGCGCCTGTATCAAATAATACAGAAGCGTAATGATCAGAGACGAGGAATGTACCTGTCACTACGCTGGGGTCCTGGCGTGCCTCGTTCGCCCCCATCACGAATGCTCGGCCTCGCGCCGGATTGGACGACGATGCCTGACCCGAGGGTTGCCTCCTGTTTCCTCCCTGGTTCAGTTTCGGACAGTGTCTTTTGAAGTGATCCGTGCTGCCGCATTCATAGCAAGCACGGCTGGTGGTCACCATTTGGTTTTCTTGTGGTTTTTGTTGTCGGGCTGGTTGGGTCCTAACTGGCTGCGCACGGATAGGTTGCGGTTGTCGGTTCAGATTGTTCAAGTTTGTCTTACATCTCGGTGCGTAGTGCCCTTCCCTGCCACACCGATGGCACACTACCCCCCTGCACTCGCCACCATGCTGGTAACCGCATTTTCCACACCTAGGAAACGTCCTTGTCTGCGGTTCCTGCCTTCCGCCAGAACTAGTCATGGCGTAGTTCTGGGCAGCGGGCCGAGCACGTTTATTTTGTTGCCTCTTCTGGATCCTATTGTCATACGTGCCTCGCTTTCCCCCAGCGGACTCTCCGGCCACCTTCAGTGACCCACTCCTCACGAAATCGTACGTGACGATACCAGCTTGCGTCACCACACCCTCAAACGTCTTGTGTCCCCCAGAGTTGACTATACTGCTTACTATTGGAGTTAGTCCCCATATATAACGCTCAATCCTCTTTGACTCCGGGGTGACCAACCATGGCACCAATCGTGACAACTCATTAAATCGGTTCGTATAACCCAAGTGGTCTGCCACCTGCATCTCCAGGTTCCACAATTCGTTTTCTAATTTCTGCAGTTCATTTTTCGGGCAGAAATGTTCTAGTACAAGGGCTTTAAGTTCTGCCCAGGTCATGCGGTTTGTCGCTGCCTGACCGTGAGTTTTCACTATTGTGTTCCACCATGACAAGGCATGGTCCGTGAACGTGCAGGTAGCATACTTAACAATGTACTCCTCAGGGCAGTTACTGATGTTCACAACCGACTCTATTTTCCCAATCCACTTAACCAACCCATTGGGTCCCTCAGACCCGCTAAATTCTAGGGGCTTGCACAACATAGAATCTTTAATTGAACATCCCCTTGTTGCAGGAGTCGGTTCAGTGCGGTTCGTTTCTACACTGGGTATAGGGCCAGTGCTATCTGTAACGACCACCCTAGGCGGCGTGTCATTACTAGGAATCGGGTTACCATTCGGTGGAGGATTAACATTTTGTTCCCCAACATTATTGGTGGTCGTTTGATTGCTCGCAGGGTCTGGATTGGTCGTATTGTTAATACTGGCGGCGATGCGCGATACTATATCCAGAATTGCCGCCTCTAACGGTCGAGCAATCAGACGACTCACATCCACTTCCGACAATTGGGCTGAACGTTTTGGTGCCATTCTACACAACATCAAGAAAATATATATAATTAATACAAGTTCCAATCATAAAACACAACAAACATTCCATTCATTAACAAACATTAGTACATTTTACATCCATATCAGTTCACATACGTTTCCTGGCATCATTACATAAGTTAAGTTTTCCTACATAGGGCCTATGTCGGCATCATCTCGACATAACCCACAATGGGTCAGTGCTTGAATGATACCCAAAAATATCTATAACGATATACCCCAAAAGAGACCCTCTAAGGGCCAGTGGTTGTATTATAACTACCCAAGATTCACTCTATGTTAGCATCACCACTAACTGCTTACACAGAGTATCAAAAAGCGGCCCCTGACTACCACCACCCTAACATGATCTAAACACGGTGGTATACCAACCACACCAACACCGCCGCCATCCCCACAATCACTGCCATTAAACCCCGGATCCGTGTTTCCATCCGGTCAATCAACCCCAGGAGTAGGCGTCCTCCCTCCTCAGCTGCGCGATCGCATGCTGGCTGTCCAGTATGCAATCCACCAATTGATTTCTCCTCTGAATACCCACCGTCAAGGCGGTGGTGTGCTCATTCATCCGCTCGGTGAGCACCCGGAGCCACGCCGCCTCGGTGGAGGGACGCTCATCCCTCACTGGCCTGGGGGTACCCCACACAGGTGGTGGCACAGGCCCGGGCTGGGGGCGGGAGGACTCGCCTCTGTGGTAAGTGGATCTGGGTGGGGTAGAGGTAGGTGGAACATACGGGACACTGATCCGCGCCGTGAGGCGGGGACCGGGTCTGGGAGGGGTGAGGGTGACCTGAGGTGCGGGTGGGGTGGGAGACCTGGTAACCCTAGCAGGGAAGGACAAGCTAGCACTCCTAAGGCTAGTCTCAGAGGGCTCGGTGCTGGAAGCTAAGCGTACACTCCTAGAGTCCCCGGAACTGGCCTCCTCTGGGTCCTCCTCTACAAATAAACTTTGTGATCTTGACATGCTTACCTGTACACAAGTTAGCAAATATATAGTCCTTTTCATAATGTAAATCCTAATTAAATTAATATACACACATTCATACAACCTTGTCACATAAAAATATTATCATATACTTACACATATGTTGCCGATTTTACCTATTAAAGTTCCCCGTGACTTCCTCTGAATTCCCTCGTGCGGACAAGTCTGTTATTATGTTCCGGACCATAATAACTCACTTGTCCATCCAAGTTCATCCAGACCTCGTCACATTAATTTATTAGTTGATATTCAGATCCTATAACACTTGAGCTACTGGTTATATTTTAGGTATCTTTTAAAAACATCCTAATTCTTTATAACCAATGGCTCTGATACCAAGTTCTGTAACACCCCGTAACCGCAGCGGAAACGTAAACGGGATGCAACAGACGCATCTGATATCAACAACATTGCTTATAAAGAAAACACCACTACATTAATATACTTCATTTTACATTGTTTCGAGTTTAGTTCCTGACTAGGCGATAACATATATGTTTTACCAACATTACATTAACATATATAATACAAAAATGAACCCTATGCTTCCACAAATAGCACGCATCATCAAACATATAGCACTTATTCCAGTTTGGGGGTACCTAGAAAGCATGGAAAGAAAACGGGTCAACTACGAATAGTTGGTGAGTTTCACTGATTTAAATAAACCATAACAAATCATTATAATAAATCATATATTAGCGATGTAATTATGCTGAGCCCACAAGTGAAACCTCTGACTATCACACACAACCCCTTGGCATACTCCGCCCGCGAACCTGCCCCAAACCGCTATGCCTAACATTACATAGCAAAATAAATATAACACCCAATATAGACATGTGCAACTGGCTGGGAAACATCAGCAAATCCATGCCGGACCAGTTGGGTTTGTCAGACCAATAGTACTATCCACACTCTACCGGCTTTCAGTTAATCACTCGTGTTGCGGGGCCTTACAATGTTAGTAACTCAGACAATTACCATCTTAGTACATTTCCGTACGATTCCCGTACAATAAAACATATATAAATGCACGCAAATCTATGCGTTCAGTATGTACTTAAACATTTTAGTAACAACATGCTTTCCGCCCCGGAAAAATATTCGAAAACAATTCAGGAAAAAGGGGCTCGTGAAAACTCACCTTTGTGTGAGCAAGATGTAATACTGTGAACAGCTACCGGCCTGGATCTGTAATACGATCCCTAAGTCGTTACTACACAATTTCTATTAATATAACTTAAATTCGTGTTAACCGGTACGTCTGGGGACACTGCTAACCCAGTACCGTACACGATCCGGGGACCATGTTAACCCCGATACACTTCTCAGGACTTAGATTGTGATATCACTTAGAGTTCTTTAGTCAAAACTACCGTTAATTTGTTTTCTCGTTTTACGTGCCTAGCACGATTATCCGTCTTTATGTTTTCAAAAAGATGAGTTTGACCACATACGACCCGAAAATAGTTATTATTGATATTTTCATTAAAGTGGTGAAATTAGAGCTCGGTTAGACACCCCGTTTGGCCGCGGGGCCCGTTTCCGTCTTTAATACACCGGAAACGGTTAAATCGGGTAAAATTACCCAAATCATCCGAATTATTTTCGGATGATTTATTTTTACTTGATTAACTTAGTTTCATGAAAATAGTCCATTTTTAAGGTTTTTATGCACCAATCAGCTCGCTTAGGCGAACTTCGCCGGTTTACTCGTTTTAAGCTTTAAAAGTTTGTTTTTAAGTTCCATTTAGCACAAATAAATATCAGTTTAGTCTCGGACCTTGAAATTTTGTACAAACCATATTTTGACAGTAAGGAATTTTATAAAATTTTTCCAGAATTAATTTTTATATCTAAAATTTATTTAACCATTTTTAAACGTCATTTAAACACCAAATATGTCGAAAATACCAAACGACCTTCAAAAAATCCCAAATTTTTCTGGGATGACCCCTGTCACCCAAATAGTTCCCTGTAATTTTTCCAGAACCAAAAACTCATTTTTCATGCCATTTTTACCAAAACCGAGCTAGAAATCCCTAGAACTCGTTTTACTGAAAACCTACCTAGACTTCTCCAATGAACCTGAAATTTTGTGTGTGACTTTTATATGTTATAAAAAGCTTATCTTAAATTTTCCAGAATTTTTCATGATGTTTAGCTATTTTTCACCATTTTTGGCCAAAACCGAGCATTAAATTCACCAAATATTCATCCTTTATCCAAAAATCACCAAAAATTCACAGATCTCATATTTTCATGTGTAGATCATCTCTGTGAAATTTCGTGACCCAACTCTAAGTCTACCACAATCTGTCCAAATCATACAAATCACACGAAAACCGAACTACCTTGTGTTTCTAGCGTTAGATCGCAAAGATCTTGGTTTCTAGCCTTTGCTAGCAACTAGATACAACACCTACAAGCACAACAACACCACACCAAGCAAGTTATACCCACAATCAAGCCATTTCTTTCGTGGTTTCGATTAAAACATCAAAACAAAGATTTTGACCGTAAAAATTCGTTTTTGACTCTTTTAACTACTTTCTTGGACCAAGATCCTTTGTATAACTTGTATACATCACTTGATCCTCCAAGAATCGGTTTCATCTCGGGTTTTCACCCATTTTTCATTTGAAACCTCATTTTCTCAAGATTATGAAATCAAAACTACGAATCAAACATTATAACCGTGTTTTTACCTTACAATTCTTGTTAGAAATCAAGGGTTTTGGATGAATGTGTAAAGGGTTGAAAGGGTTTTGGAGTTGGAGAGTTAGAAAAAATGAAAAATGAATTGTGTATGTGTGTGCATAGACCGATCGGTCTTGATGTGGTGTGGGGTGGGGCCCACATCTCAAATATTGGCCACACATTTGGATTGTGTAATCCGGATAATGTTGTGGATAATCTGGTTCAGTTCGTTTCTCGGTTAAACGTTTAATTCCGCTCAAAACGAGGCCAAAACGGTCGTTTTTCGGCTTAAAAATGAAATTTATATAAAACTGATTTAAAAACTTAAAAACTTAAACCATGACATTTAATGACTTAACACATCGTATTGTCGGTAATTGTGCATCTTTTTCGGCTTGATCGATCGTCTCTTGCTTGGTTAGATGTTAAAGGTTTCGTTTATCGTACCGACGTACTAATAAATCGAAATCCTTTTTCTGTGCTATAATTCACTTATCCCGAAGCTTTAATACTTCGTAAACATTACTAAACATTATATATTTCGTCTATAATGTAATTCCCGATTCGTTCGGGTTTCAATAACCGTTCATCGATTAATCGTAATTCCGATACGACTAGTTGTACATTTGAGTATAATTCGTATTGAGAATCTTATATACTCGTATAATCACATTATAATTCATATATTCAATATTAAATAACACGTAAATAGTATATTCCGGCTAGGGTATACCTGAATTTGCCGGAATTGTTACAATTACGTATAAGGTCCGCAGTCCTTATCTATGTTGGCGTCTATCTCCTATAACACATATAAGGCCCACCTTCCTTATCTACGTCTACATCTATCATCTAAATCACCTATAAGGCCCGCAGTCCTTAACTACGCCATCACCAGCCGAGTCTATGTCCAACAGAAGTTAGAGGGATTTGCCATCCTAACTTACTATGTCGAACGTAGGTCTCACATACCATTAGAGTACCTGTATACACATACTTCACATATACAATAATTACATTATAGCATAAGAACACCCTAGGCGTTCTTTACATCATTCATTTAACAACCATACCCCTTGTCGATACGTGCAATATCCGAAGATCGTTCACGCCCCGACAAGTGTTCATTTGTAATGTTCATACATCTTCCATATATAATATTCATACCTTTATTTATAACCTGATAGTACGCGCAATATCCGAAGATCGTTCGCGTACAAGACAAGCAATCATTCATATCTATCACATATATCACATATGGCATACACTTATCACTTAGGATAAATGTACTAATAACACATCGAGTATGCAAATAGCCCCGAAAACATAACAAGGAAGTGGGGCAACGTTCACCAATAGTAGTTAATCCTTTCTTTAGCTGGCACGGCTAACTGTATAACGATTACAAATATCAGTTAACTATTACTATTTATATCGCGTTTCTAGTCTATTTACAACCCTCAACGAACGGGGGTTCGGGGGCAGTGCCCCTGACAGCGGGGTTCTATGGGTGGCAGCCCCTAGCAGGGTCCAAGGGGCAGAGCCCCTGGCTGGGGTCGAGCTGCCAGGTCAGCTTGGAAAAGTTTTATTTCCATTAACTGTCTTAACACATTTTCGATTAGGATTTTAATTTATTATTTAATTTGCTATCTCCTTCGCCATAACGAATTAAGCCCAATTCGTTAGCCAATTCGTTACTTCACAATCTAGTTCGTTAACTGATTCGTCGTCTGATCAATATCTGATTCGTCACTCTGATTCGTTATCTGACCAAGCCCTGATTCGTTACCTTATTCTTAACGAATTAGCGAGTAACGAATCACCTGGTTCGTTATCTGGTTCGCTGCCTGGTTCGTTATTTAGGCATAACGAATGGGTGAACTGATTCGTTGTTTGGTCATAGCGAATTGGTGAACTAATTCGTTACCTGATCAAAACGAACTGGGATAATCAATTCGCTACCATATCTTAACGAATTGCACAATCTTATCCAGACTTTGACTCATGGGGTCAAAGTCAAAATCGTCTAGAACACCCACAGTCAACCTATGCCAAATATGCAATTAAACCCTCAAATCTTAACGAAATATCACGATTTTGGTATCCATGAACTCGTAATCACAGCGCTAACAAACCCCAATCATCAAATCGGCCAAACGTTCACGTTTAAAGGGTGCGATTTGAGCATATATATATATACGGGTTTATTTAGGTTAACAATTAACCCATCAACTGTTAATCAATTTTCATAAGATTTGTTGTTTTGGATTCGTTTATAACAAACTAACACAGATCTATGACTTCCCTAATCAAACCGAACCTATATGAACGATTTCTAAATATAAACGTACCGTAAACGAGTCGAACTACGAACACAAGCTGGTCTTTGATGTTGCTTTGGTTCGTCACGACGATCTAGCACCAATAAGCTCGGGTTCTCGCCTTCGGATATTGACTCAGGTTAGAGAATAGTGTTCGTGTGTGTTTATCAAGGTGTAGGCTATGGTGTAGTGATAAAAATGGAAAGGATTAGGGTTTAAGGGGTTTTTATATTCCCTTAAGCCCATGAACCTAAGGCCCATCTTTCCTTTTTGGTCCATCTTTAATTCTATTAACCAAGCCCGCTACCCCTTAAGCCTTATTATCAAATTATTATCATTAACCCACTAACTCGAATACTTCACCCGACGCAAATATTATATTAAATATTATTCTTGAATTTTCGGGATGTTACAAGTCTTCCCTCTTTAAAGAGGTTTCGTCCCCGAAACCTAGCTTATTCCTTAAAAAAGGAACACCTTTTTCTTTATAATCGCACACTTTATTGAATCACCTTCGCTTTCTGAGTTATCCTTTTTACTTTCGACTTTGCAGCCATCGAATGGTGGTCATGTGTTTTAGCTATTTAAGGTAGCTTGTCCATGAGACCCTCGATGTACCAAGTCTCATCTCATCCTTCCAAGGGCTTCGTTTAGTACTTTAACACTATTGTCTAAAACGACATTTTATCATAACATAATAATCATTCATAACCAAACTCAATATATTACACGTCACTGATAAACATAAGTTTTAAATCTTAACACAAAACAAGTTCTTAAGCAAATGTAATTTAAACAAATAAAACTATTGCATAAGTAATTATTCCTTCATCAAGCGTTCCTCTCTGCAGTTTCCCCAAGTCTTTATCCTTTTGCACCTCCCGCCCCTGATTCCTTGCAATCCCTAGCCATGTGGTCATCTTTTCCGCATTTGAAGAACTTTGGACGATCAGGGCATTATCGAGAGTAATGCCCACTCTTTCCACACCGATAGCACATGTCTGTCCCAGTCTTGCATTCTCTCTGGTGCACTTGCCCACACGTCTTACATGCATCCTTGTTCCCAACCTTGGCCTTCCTCTCATCAGTTTTTGTCACCATCTCGTCAGACCGCTTAGCAGAGGTAGCCCATTTCTTCTCCTTCTTTTCCTCGACCACCACATCGTCCTCAGCCAGGTCAGCATAAACCACTTCTGCAAGCTCAACAGCAGAGTCAAAAGTAGCAGGTTTATTTGCCCTGACTAACATGCAGAATTTTTGTTGCAATCCCCTCACATAACATTTGATTCTCTTGACCTCAGTGTCAACCATATCAGGCACCAACCTAGATAGTCGGTTGAATTCAGTAGTATACTCACGATGCGTCATCTTACCGGCCTTCAAATTCAGGAACTTCATCTCCGTTCTTTCAACCTCGGCATCTGCACAAAACTTCTTCATCACCAGTTCCTTCAGATCGTCCCATCTCAAAGCCTTGACCTCATCCCTAGTCTTTCTCTGCTCCACACTTTCCCACCAATACATAGCTTCTTATTCAAATGACTGAGTAGCATAACCCACAGCTTGGTCGGGACGGCATTCGCTAATGCAGATAATTTTATCCATGGCGGTTATCCATTGCAGAGTAGCGATTGCGTCTCCAAGACCAGTCAGCTTCGGCGGGTCACATCCTTTGAAGGACTTGTAGTTACACCCACCTCGACCTCTCTTTCCATCACCAACCTTGACAGATCCAGCTTCACTCGAGTCACCCTTCCCTCCCTCACCATCCTTCCTACCATTCTCTCCTGATCCTTCAACAGTTCTTCCATCAGATCCTTCGGGATTCCCATTCTTCATGGCAGTTGCCACAGCTTGGGCAATGGCAGCTAGAAATGCAGGGTCAAGTTGAAGTCCTTCGTTGTTGCTCGGGTTTCCTCCAGTTGCGCCTCCTTCGTCTCCGGTGTTGGAAGCTGCTTCTACAGAGGGTTGCCGGACAAGACGAGGTCGGCCACGACGTCCAGTGCGACCTCCAGTTCCAGCAACTTCTCCAGCTCCAACCATTAGTATTCTAAAAGGGAAAACACAAACGTCATCACTCAAGGAATTATTTGGCACGTGATTCGTAAGGTAAGTAGCTAATGAAATTGATCAAGTGTAATTAACTATTTGCATTACTCCTCAGGTTCTACATACTTCCCTTTGTGATTTCACTTGTGCTAGTTTCTACTTATAAACAGTTAATCAATCAAAAACTCAAGAAATCCTATCCCTAACCTGCATATATCCTTCCTTTAACAATTAAGCGAAAATCTTTATACATTAATTAACATACTTTACCGTTACTGAGCTTGCTTGAGTGACACATGGCTATCTTGAACTGGTATCATCTTTCTATTCTTATTTAAATCCCATTTTCTGTTCGAGTCTAAGCATGTAGGATGCTTAAATCTCTCGAACTTTGCTCTAATACCAACTTGTAAGGCCCCGTTCCCGGTAGCCCTAATTTAACGTCGGATTTACTCATAAACACAGTTCTTACAATCAGAGTTAATTAAAACCTTTCGCGGAACATAAAACCTCAATCATTTATTACGAAACATTCAATCTTTCCTTTAAAACCATAACGTAAAACCACATATTTAAAACATCATGTCTTCTATCTTCATATGCCAACCGCTCAATCCATGCCATGTGTCATCCTCATGCCATCTCGATAAACATGTATACCTGCGTGCATACTAAAAGTCAGCTACGCTGAGTGAGTTCTAGTTAATCAGGCGACATACAGCACATACACATATCATACATCCTTACATATCCGAAGATACATATCCATAGTCAACTTGTTACCTTACTACCATACATACATATGGCATACACTTATCACTTAGGATAAATGTATTAACAACACATCGAGTATGCACACAGCCCCGAAAACATAACAAGGAAGTGGGGCTAGAAACTCACCTGAATCCTGCTACATTCACCGATAGTAGTTAATCCTTTCTTTAGCTGGCACGGCTAACTGTATAACGATTACACATATCAGTTAACTATTACTATCTATATCGCGTTTCTAGTCTATTTACAACCCTCAACTAACGGGAGTTCGGGGGCAGTGCCCCTAACAGCGGGGTTCTATGGGCGGCAGCCCTAGCAGGGTCCAAGGGGCAGAGCCCCTGGCTGGGGTCGAGCTGCCAGGTCAGCTTGGAAAAGTTTTATTTTCATTAACTGTCTTAACACATTTTCGATTAGGATTTTAATTTATTATTTAGTTCGCTATCTCCTTCGCCATAACGAATTAAGCCTAATTCGTTAGCCAATTCGTTACTTCACAATCTAGTTCGTTAACTGATTCGTCGTCTGATCAACATCTGATTCGTCACTCCGATTCGTTATCTGACCAAGCCCTGATTCATTACTTTATTCTTAACGAATTAGCGAGTAACGAATCACCTGGTTCGTTATCTGGTTCGCTTCCTAGTTCGTTATTTAGGCATAACGAATGAGTGAACTGATTCGTTGTTTGGTCATAGCGAATTGGTGAACTAATTCGTTACCTGATCATAACGAACTGGGATAATCAATTCGCTACCATATCTTAACGAATTGCACAATCTTATCCAGACTTTGACTCATGGGGTCAAAGTCAAAATCGTCTAGAACACCCACAGTCAACCTAAGCCAAATATGCAATTAAACCCTCAAATCTTAACGAAATATCACGATTTTGGTATCCATGAACTCGTAATCACAGCGCTAACAAACCCCAATAATCAAATCGGCCAAACGTTCACGTTTAAAGGGTGCGATTTGAGCATATATATATATATATATATATATATATATATATATATATATATATATATATACGGGTTTATTTAGATTAACAATTAACCCATCAACTGTTAATCAATTTTCATAAGATTTGTTGTTTTGGATTCGTTTATAACAAACTAACACAGATCTATGACTTCCCTAATCAAACCGAACCTATATGAACGATTTCTAAATATAAACGTACCGTAAACGAGTCGAACTACGAACACGAGCTGGTCTTTGATGTTGCTTTGGTTCGTCACGACGATCTAGCACCAATAAGCTCGGGTTCTCGCCTTCGGATCTTGACTCGGGTTAGAGAATAGTGTTCGTGTGTGTTTATCAAGGTGTAGGCTATGGTGTAGTGATAAAAATGGAAAGGATTAGGGTTTAAGGGGTTTTTATACTCCCTTAAGCCCATGGATCTAAGGCCCATCTTTCCTTTTTGGTCCATCTTTAATTCTATTAACCAAGCCCGCTACCCCTTAAGACTTATTATCAAATTATTATCATTAACCCACTAACTCGAATACTTCACCCGACGCAAATATTATATTAAATATTATTCTAGAATTTTCGGGATGTTACATTTAAACCATTCAATAAAATTTTAATTTAGTAATCAAATTCGTACCTTTTCGGGAGGATTAAAATATTGGTAATTCATGTTCTTGTTCAAAATTTATATCCTGTTGGTGCATTTTGTGGCCGTCGCTATGCAATTCTGATCAGCGGAAACGAAGTACGAAGTTAGAACAACTTCGCCATAGGCGAAGTTGTAACAACTTCGCCATAGGCGAAGTTGTAACAACTTCTGCCATAGGCGAAGTTAGAACAACTTCTCCATAGGCGAAGTTATAACAACTTCGCCTACTGGCCCAAGCCCAAGCCCGCGAAGTTGTTTCGATATATATATATGTGTCTTGTTTAGGTTTGTGAATCCAGAAAGTTAGAGAGTTTTGTGTTACAGTTCAATTGTCTAGAGAGAAACAGAGAGGGAGAGTCGTGTGGGACGACCCGAGATAGAGCTCACCTCGGGTCGGCTGTGTTTCTGTTTATGTTCGGTATGTAACGTGGTTTTGATTATTATAAAAGATCTGCAGATTTGTTTATCCCATTCGTGTGTTTGTTCGTGTGTTTGTATGTGTGTAATCGTGTTCTTCGTCTTCTACACCATTAAACGAGTCTAGGAGGATTCCGCACTCTTAGACCTCGTGCGGATCTCGTATCGATCAGCGACGCCCCGCGGGAACCTAAAAGTGGTATCAGAGCCTTAGGCTCTTATGCTATGGTTCGAGATCTGCGTTTTGGTGTTTCTGGCACGTTTCTGATGCGTTTTTGGCCGAACAGCCGCCGCAGGCGAAGTTATGGGGTTCAGGCGAAGTTGTCGCTTAAATTTTAGGGTTTAGGCGAAGATATAAGGTTAAGCGAAGTTATGGACAGGCGAAGTTATGGACAGGCGAAGTTATGGACAGGCGAAGTTAAGGAGGGGCGAAGTTGACTTTAGGCGAAGTTAAAAAAAAAAAAAAAGTTTTCGTCTGTATGGCCAGGTGTACGCGATTATTGTGAGACCGAAGACGTTGTTCCGTCAACGAGTGAAACTTGTTATCTCTTGGTCTTACGTGTGAACAAATACGTGTCAACTCTGGATATGGAGTTGAGGTTGTGAATGGGATATTGATTGAAACTGGATATTGACACATTTTTGGGTGTTTGTGGGAAATGAAATTGTTGTTGTTCGAGGTTGACCAACTGAAGAAAGTCAAATTGAACTGAAGGTTTTTGTCATTACTGGATTGCGGTCAGAGCATATTATTTATGTTATTTTCAAGGCGTTCGAGAATTGGATCCTGAAACGTGATGCTTATTTATTAAAGTGAAAATTCTGGAACAAGTTGGATTTAATCGGGAATTAAAGTGTTATATGTTCTTGATCGTTATCCCTGGTGATTGAAGATGCTTCGGATTAATTAATGGTCATGTGTGTTAGATTCTGTCAAGGTGGTTTTGTGATGAAATTGATCACTTGATGTTGAGTAGTTGAAGATTAAACCTTATCGTATGCCGACGTGTTGGTGAAGTTGTGGAGGGAGCCCAACTTCACGTGTTGGTGAAGTTAGAAGAACTTCACGTGTTGGTGAAGTCAGAAGGACTCACGTGATTGGTTGAGATGATCAATTAGGCACGGGGATGCATGCATTTCAAAGACCTCAATCTATATAGTCGGAGAAGCTTACACTGAAGGGGAGATCTGATATGGAAGACGCTAGGTGATTGGTAGATTTGTGAAGCTACAAGACAGTTTCAGACACGGCTGGTTGAAGAGCAAACAGAAGATCATCAGTTAAGAGGGAATCTGTTGGTGCATGTTTTGTAACAGATGATCTTTTGTGTTTGTTAGAATTGAGAGCAACGGTCAAAGGGGAGTCTGTTGGTGCATTTTGTGACCGTCGCTATGCAATTCTGATCAGCGGAAACGAAGTACGAAGTTAGAACAACTTCGCCATAGGCGAAGTTGTAACAACTTCTGCCATAGGCGAAGTTAGAACAACTTCGCCTACTGGCCCAAGCCCAAGCCCGAGAAGTTGTTTCGATATATATATATGTGTCTTGTTTAGGTTTGTGAATCCAGAAAGTTAGAGAGTTTTGTGTTACAGTTCAATTGTCTAGAGAGAAACAGAGAGGGAGAGTCGTGTGGGATGACCCGAGGTAGAGCTCACCTCGGGTCGGCCGTGTTTCTGTTTATGTTCGGTATGTAACGTGGTTTTGATTATTATAAAAGATCTGCAGATTTGTTTATCCCATTCGTGTGTTTGTTCGTGTGTTTGTATGTGTGTAATCGTGTTCTTCGTCTTCTACACCATTAAACGAGTCTAGGAGGATTCCGCACTCCTAGACCTCGTGCGGATCTCGTATCGATCAGCGACGCCCCGCGAGAAGATCATCAGTTAAGAGGGAGTCTGTTGGTGCATGTTTTGTAACAGATGATCTTTTGTGTTTGTTAGAATTGAGAGCAACGGTCAAAGGGGAGTCTGTTGGTGCATTTTGTGACCGTCGCTATGCAATTCTGATCAGCGGAAACGAAGTACGAAGTTAGAACAACTTCACCATAGGCGAAGTTGTAACAACTTCTGCCATAGGCGAAGTTAGAACAACTTCGCCATAGGCGAAGTTATAACAACTTCGCCTACTGGCCCAAGCCCAAGCCCGCGAAGTTGTTTCGATATATATATGTGTGTGTCTTGTTTAGGTTTGAGTATCCAGAAAATTAGAGTATTGTGTGTTCAGTTCAAGTAGCTAAAGAGAAACAGAGAGGCAGAGTCGTGTGGGACGGCCCGAGGTAGAGCTCACCTCGGGTCGGCCGTGTCTTTGTTTTCGTTCGTTTTGTAACATGGTTTGGTTATGATATAAAAGATCTGCAGATGTGTTTATCCCATTCGTGTGTTTGTTCGTGTATGTGTTTGTGTGTAATTGTGTTCTTCGTCTTCTACACCATTAAACGAGTCTAGGAGGATTCCGCACTCCTAGACCTCGTGCAGATCTCGTATCGATCGGCGACGCTCCCGCGGGGACTTACATATCCAATTAGGATTTCAAGAAAATTAAGGTTCATTAATAAATAAATCATATAAAATAAATTGAATAAATGATAAATTGATGATGAAGATCCTTTATTAATCCATAATAACAAACATTGGGTGTTGATTTTGTTAGAGCAACGCTTGAGAGAGAAGAAGAAATTTCATAGGGTTTCTTTGATGAAAATTAAACAACGAAAGTTGTTTTTGTTTAGGGTGATTTTTTTTCTTTTTGATTTATTTTAATATAGAGAAGTTATATCATTGTAAGCTATTTATATAAAATTTTAATATAAATAAATATTTAACAATAATTAATCAATATAAGAAACAATAACAAAGATTGAGTTTAATATTATACAAAATTACATACTTTCTGGATTCAAACGGCACACATAGTTATAAAATGATATATAAACAAACAAATTATAATTCTCTAAATATATTTCTTATACCCAACGTTTCTAGACGTATTTGTGATTTTATCGTATTTATTCAAGATTAATAATCTGTTGGGTCCATATTTGGTGGTTTGTACTTAGTTACATGTGTATTGGGTTTAATATGTATGTGAGTTCTCGGTGGGCCTTTGGTGCGTATGGGCTTTGTAGTTTGGTTTCCCTATATATAGTTCTCTAATGTATAGGGAAAAGGCGGCTAGTTCAGTAGAGAGTGAGTAGTTGTTTAGAGCCACTATAATCTCTAGAGAGCATTGTATTGTTTGGCTAAGTGGTTTATGTATTTGACGATTGATAATATAATCGTATGCATTGAAATCATATTACGTGTTTATCATATTCATATTGTTCATCATTGTTCTTGAATCACCACGTTAACTAGATTCCGCATATTTGACGTGTGTTGGTTGATATCATATTGTAGTGATCCAGATTCGGGACTTACAATTGGTATCAAAGCCTTGGATGATTTCAGGTTCGTTATTGTGATATCAACGGATTCAAGATCCTGATATTAGCTGGCTGTGTTCGTAATTCCGGCGAGGTTGTAATCGGAGAAGAAGAATGTTATTTTTGGCTTTGGATTGGATTTAATTTGGTAACAAATTAAGCTCCTTGATTCTCGGAAGTTTGTTGCAGCAAATCTGGAAGGTTTTGGGATTTGAATTATTTATCTATCTTTAGAAAAGGCCAATCAGAGAGAGATCTCGGTGAAGAAAATCAGGGATTTCGGTCAAAGATTTAAATTAGCTGATCAAGTATCTCATTGTTTTCGGTTTGTTTTGGTAGTTCTCGGCCATTCTTAGTTTTCGGTCATCCTTAGTTTTCGGCCAGAAGGTGTTCTTTGTTGGTGTACTCTGGTTCTCGGTCAGCAGAGGTTTTTGGTCATCTGAGTTTTCAGCCATATCTGTTCTCGGTCAAAGTCAAGCAAAGACAAGGGTTCTCGGTTAAAAAAAAATATTTTGACGGGAAAAATTTTCTTGAACGAAATTTTTCCAGAATACTCCTTATCAGTAAAAATCCATCCTTGAAAATTTTGGCGAAAACAATTTTTTTCGGGTGTTTTTCGGTGAATTTTTGGCGGGAAATTCAGAAAAATTTGTCTTGAGCGAAATTTTTCCTAGACACTTCTCTTGACTGGGACATTCCTCTTGAGAATTTTGGCGATCATATTTTTTCGAAAATAAAAAATTTGGCGGGAAAATGAGTTCATCTGAGATAAGGTTTCAACCATGTTCTTTAAATTGTGGTGAAAAATTAGAAATGTATAAGCTTCATTTTGATAACCGATATGGAGAGAATAAAATCAGAAAGTTTTAAACTTAAGAAAAATGAAAAGGGCTTTCTAAACAATAGAAGCACAGAACAAGGACATTAAAAAGCTTAAGTCTGATTTTAGTATAAAATGTTGTCACCACCTGGATGCCAAACAAGAAATTGCTGAGTTAACTGCTAAACTGGAAGCTTCCAAGTTAGAAATCTTAAATCTAACTAGTAAGTTTGAAAAGGCTGAACTTGATTTTAAAAAATTCGAGGGTTCCAGTAAAGTAGTTAACTCAACGATTGGAAACCAATTGTGGTGGAAGGAAAATGAAGGTGGGGGAATAGGATACAGTCAAGTTCCCCCACCTTACAACCACAATTATGTCCCTACCCCTATTACCAAAGAACAGGAGGAAAAGATAAAAGACATGAAGTATGGTAAACAGGTTCAATCTGAAACTGTTGGATCAGGATCTCTAGAGGAAATCAAGCCTGTTTTTAAAATGTGTGAACAATTTTGATGTTTCTACTTCATGTGCAGATATATTAAATGATGTTACATCTGATAGTAACGAGGTTCAAGCTAGTGAAAATGACTCTCATTCTAACGTGTCATCAAACTCAGATGACACCCCAACTCAAAATTGTATTAATAAGAATACACAGAGTCGTGGCAACAAAGGGAAGGCACGTAAGAAATCAGCACAACAAGGACGGATCTCCATGTGTTGATAAATCAATGGGTGCCATTTATGTTAAGAGGCAAACATGTTACCACTGTGGCACACCAGGGCATATAGCCAGAAATTGTGTTCATCATCTATATGTTCCATACTACAAGCAAAATCAGAAGGCTATGCCAAGGGGCAAGAAGAATGGAAAAACTTTCATAAGAAGGAATTTCAACATGAGGCTAGTGCTTACGTTGACATTAGAAGAAGGATGAAAGCGTGTTTCGTCAGCGGGAACGACATGCATTTGGCAAAGGAGTGCCACTACCGTGTTGTTAATAGACAAGCCCCTCAGGTTAAAGGTAACAAGTTTCAACCGAATCCATTGGTTAAACAAAATGCTTATTTTAGAAAACCACGTGTATCTGTACAACGGGTCACAGATACTCAAGGATCTCATCCCGTTAATATGACAGGTTCGCACTCACATGATTTAGAAACTATTAAAAGAAAATTAAACTTTCAGAAATCAAAGAGTGTTGAGAGTTCTAAGAATTCGAATTCGAATTGCTCCACTCTAAAGTCTGTTATATTAAATTTCACTAAACCAAGACAGACTTGTAAACTTAAAACTCAGCAAACAGAATTTGTAATGACAAATGATTCTGTTAAAGATGGGAAAGATATGAGTTGGCAAGAGGTCACATATGTTGATGCTCAAGGGAACCCCAAGACATTTATGACTTGGGTTTCTATCTCCAACTGATCCCGCTATGCGTGTAGGAACAACCACAAATTCATTGTTTATTAAATGGGTTGTTCCAGGCACATGACAGGACAAATATCCATTGTTTTTAAAATCTTTAAACCATGAAATGGATTATTTGTGGCCTGGACGGGAATTTAGGGTGATGGAACGTTTTTAATCTGCTCTCCAAGTGTGTAGGAACAAATAAGGGAATACATTGCATATTAAAAGGCTTGTTCCAGACATTCAACTCGCAAGGATGCAGAATCTCAAAACAAGCTTATTCCTAGGGGGAGATTCTCACAAATGGGAAAATGATGTCTTGAAGATAAAAGGTAACCGTATCACTTTGGTTTGAAAGGTTATCAGTCAAAAAGATTTTAAAATTTTAAATATTTATAAAAATACAAAAATATGTTCACATATAGTTTTTCAAGTGTAGTGTATTTTGTTTCCCAAAAATGAGAAAATGACTTGAACGTGCATGAGAAATGATAGTACATCAGTTGGCTGACTATCACACTTCATAAAAGTTTTTATTAAATACTACGTTTCAACGATTGAGTCATTTTGAGGTTAAAATTGTACATAAAAGTTTTTGCACAAATTTAGGGGGAGAAATTAAAAAAAAAATTCAAAAATAGTGTGTGTGTGCCTTTAATAATAAAAATTTTTTATGTCTTTCAAACTTCACTCTCGCTTAAAATTATGTCGGTTGCTCAAGTTTGAAGAACATATACTTGTATATGTTTGGTCCGGTGATCTAATTGTAGATTCATAGGATAACCATTCATCTAAAGACTGAAAGCATCCGGGGCGTTTTTGATGTGTTTTTGTGTTTTGAATTCTTTCACTTAAAATTATGTCGGTAATTCCAAGTTGGAGGGACACGTATTTTCATATGTGTTTTGGTCATGTTAACCACTAGTGGTCATACGGGATAGCCATTTACCTGAAAACTGAACAGTGACCGGGGTGACTGAGTTCTTAACATGTTTGTCTTCTGTAATTTTATGGGAAGTGATATTACTATTCAGTTAACAGCTTTTTAGAAGATTCAAAATATTTTCAAATGAAAATTGATCCAACCTTTGGAAAGTGATAGATAAATTGTTTCTGTGTGCCTAACGAGTGAAGTTATTAAGCTTAAAGGGCTCTAGAACAGTCATTGATGTGTATGGTAGCTTTCCATGATGCGTAAAGTTAAAGTGATATAAACTAAATTTGCTAAACTTAATGTGGAGAGTCATTTTGAAGACATGTGCATGTCTCCAAATACATCTCTCAGAATGATAGGCAGAAAAGTAATTACCCAGTCATACACGAGCCCGTTAGTGTCTTGATCACCAAAAATATTGTACTATTATGTCTATTATTAAAAAAAAGGAAAAGATAAAAAAAAAGTGACCGGGGTGACTGAGTTCTTAACATGTTTGTCTTCTGTAATTTTATGGGAAGTGATATTACTATTCAGTTAACAGCTTTTTAGAAGCTTCAAAATATTTTCAAATGAAAATTGATCCAACCTTTGGAAAGTGATAGATAAATTGTTTCTGTGTGCCTAACGAGTGAAGTTATTAAGCTTAAAGGGCTCTAGAACAGTCATTGATGTGTATGGTAGCTTTCCATGATGCGTAAAGTTAAAGTGATATAAACTAAATTTGCTAAACTTAATGTGGAGAGTCATTTTGAAGACATGTGCATGTCTCCAGATACATCTCTCCGAATGATGGGCAGAAAAGCAATTACCCAGTCATACACGAGCCCGTTAGTGTCTTGATCACCAAAAATATTGTACTATTATGTCTATTATTAAAAAAAAGGAAAAGATAAAAAAAAAGTGACCGGGGTGACTGAGTTCTTAACATGTTTGTCTTCTGTAATTTTATGGGAAGTGATATTAATATTCAGTTAACAGATTTTTAGAAGCTTCAAAATATTTTCAAATGAAAATTGATCCAACCTGTGGAAAGTGATAGATAAATTGTTTCTGTGTGCCTAACGGGTGAAGTTATTAAGCTTAAAGGGCTCTAGAACAGTCATTGATGTGTATGGTAGCTTTCCATGATGCGTAAAGTTAAAGTGATATAAACTAAATTTGTTAAACTTAATGTGGAGAGTCATTTTGAAGACATGTGCATGTCTCCAGATACATCTCTCCGAATGATAGGCAGAAAAGCAATTACCCAGTCATACTCGAGCCCGTTAGTGTCTTGATCACCAAAAATATTGTACTATTATGTCTATTATTAAAAAAAGGAAAAGATAAAAAAAAGTGACCGGGGTGACTGAGTTCTTAACATGTTTGTCTTCTGTAATTTTATGGGAAGTGATATTACTATTCAGGTAACAGCTTTTTAGAAGCTTCAAAATATTTCAAATGAAAATTGATCCAACCTTTGGAAAGTGATAGATAAATTGTTTCTGTGTGCCTAACGGGTGAAGTTATTAAGCTTAAAGGGCTCTAGAACAGTCATTGATGTGTATGGTAGCTTTCCATGATGCGTAAAGTTAAAGTGATATAAACTAAATTTGCTAAACTTAATTTGGAGAGTCATTTTGAAGACATGTGCAAGTCTCCAGATACATCTCTCCGAATGATAGGCAGAAAAGCAATTACCCAGTCATACACGAGCCCGTTATTGTCTTGATCACCAAAAATATTGTACTATTATGTCTATTATTAAAAAAAGGAAAAGATAAAAAAAAAGTGACCGGGGTGACTGAGTTCTTAACATGTTTGTCTTCTGTAATTTTATGGGAAGTGATATTACTATTCAGTTAACAGCTTTTTAGAAGCTTCAAAATATTTTCAAATAAAAATTGATCCAACCTATGGAAAGTGATAGATAAATTGTTTCTGTGTGCCTAATGGTTGAAGTTATTAAGCTTAAAGGGCTCTAGAACAGTCATTGATGTGTATGGTAGCTTTCCATTATGCGTAAAGTTAAAGTGATATAAACTAAATTTTCTAAACTAAATGTGGAGAGTCATTTTGAAGACATGTGCATGTCTCCAGATACATCTCTCCGAATGATAGGCAGAAAAGCAATTACCCAGTCATACATGAGCCCGTTAGTGTCTTGATCACCAAAAATATTGTACTATTATGTCTATTATTAAAAAAAAGGAAAAGATAAAAAAAAGTGACCGGGGTGACTGAGTTCTTAACATGTTTGTCTTCTGTAATTTTATGGGAAGTGATATTACTATTCAGTTAACAGCTTTTTAGAAGCTTCAAAATATTTTCAAATGAAAATTGATCCAACCTTTGGAAAGTGATAGATAAATTGTTTCTGTGTACATAACGGGTGAAGTTATTAAGCTTAAAGGGCTCTAGAACAGTCATTGATGTGTATGGTAGCTTTCCATGATGCGTAAAGTTAAAGTGATATAAACTAAATTTGCTAAACTTAATGTGGAGAGTCATTTTGAAGACATGTGCATGTCTCCAGATACATCTCTCCGAATGATAGGCAGAAAAGCAATTACCCAGTCATACACGAGCCCGTTAGTGTCTTGATCACCAAAAATATTGTACTATTATGTCTATTATTAAAAAAAAGGAAAAGATAAAAAAAAAGTGACCGGGGTGACTGAGTTCTTAACATGTTTGTCTTCTGTAATTTTATGGGAAGTGATATTTCTATTCAGTTAACAGCTTTTTAGAAGCTTCAAAATATTTTCAAATGAAAATTGATCCAACCTTTGGAAAGTGATAGATAAATTGTTTCTGTGTGCCTAACGGGTGAAGTTATTAAGCTTAAAGGGCTCTAGAACAGTCATTGATGTGTATGGTAGCTTTCCATGATGCGTAAAGTTAAAGTGATATAAACTAAATTTGCTAAACTTAATGTGGAGAGTCATTTTGAAGACATGTGCATGTCTCCAGATACATCTCTCCGAATGATAGGCAGAAAAGCAATTACCCAGTCACACACGAGCCCGTTAGTGTCTTGATCACCAAAAATATTGTACTATTATGTCTATTATTAAAAAAAAGGAAAAGATGAAAAAAAAAGGAAACTTATTATGAGTGTGTATATAATTTGTGCTGTTAAAAACTTGGTATTTTAAAAGCTTAAAGGATCAAAATTAGAACTACAAAGATGGGGGCACACAAGTAAGTCCTGTCATGTCTCGAATGAAAGGCTTGTCAGTTTACTGGCACTAAGTCCAACGTTCAACCTTAAAGCTTAAATTTGTTTTTATATAAAATCTTTTGATCAAGCACTAGGGGGTTGGAGTCAAATTGGGGTGATATGGGGAAAGCCAAATACGCTTTGAGAAGAGTTAGAAGGCATCACAGGTCCATGAGTGATGTCCATCCAAGAATTATGCCTAACTGAACCTTAATCATATCACTGATGCGATGAAAAATCATGCTAAGTATGGGATACACGTTATCAATCTGTTTCTTTATGTCATAATAACGCTGAACATGAATCTTTGTGAAAGCACCTTAAATAATATGATTCCATGTTCGGATATTTTCATAATGGCGGCAGTTTTATCAAAAACTGAAATTTGATCCCATTCTTAGCTAAATTACAAGAAGACCGGGTGATTAAATTTGTTTTATTTGTTGTTTTTGGTTTTATTTTATTTATTTTAATTTTTACTTCTTGATTACTCTTGTCGAAACAAATGTGTTAAGAAATTGTTTGGAAGTTTTCAGCTCATGAAATATGATATTGATTATTGTGTTATAGTTGCTTTAGCTGGTATGATCTCATTTCAAGTCTTTTCAAGAAAATTAAAAAAATAAAAATAAAAAATAAAAATTACAAAAATATGTCTGTCTTAATTTGTTTTATTTAATTGCTTTCAAAATATTTTGGTTGATCTTTCTATCAAAGTTGATTGTTCTTTCAAGACTGATTTCTTGCAACGGAAGCATATGAAGTATCTAAGATTCAAATTGGATGATGCTATCAAAAAGGGAGAGATGGTAGAGTATTGGATACAGATGCTGAAGTTGCTGATCATTGAAGTTGCTGATCATGTTCAAGTAAAGATTCTGAAGATCTTGAAAGTATCAGTCTAAAGGCGAGATTGTTGGGTCATAAATTGGTTAGAATGACACATATCAAAAGGCCACGACATGATCAAGACTAAAGTGATGTAAACGAAGACGAGTTGAAGAAATTACATTGGTGTAATACCGAAATCCCTATGGATTTCGGTTAGGCTAGCCTGAAGTGAAATAAATAAGAACGAAGC
This sequence comes from Bidens hawaiensis, assembly GCF_021521415.1. NCBI lineage: Eukaryota > Viridiplantae > Streptophyta > Magnoliopsida > Asterales > Asteraceae > Bidens > Bidens hawaiensis. The sequence goes on from NW_027491244.1 coordinate 2,094,649, forward strand.
TACAAACCAAGGGGGGGATTGTTGGGTCCATATTTAATGGTTTGTACTTAGTTACATGTTTATTGGGTTTAATATGTATGTGGGCTTGGACTATGTAATCCAAGTTCTCGGTGGGCCTTTGGTGCGTATGGGCTTTGTAGTTTGGTTTCCCTATATATAGTTCTCTAATGTACAGGGAAAAGGCGGCTAGTTCAGTCAAGAGTGCGCAGTTTTTTAGAGCCACTATAATCTCTAAAGAGCATTGTATTGTTTGGCTAAGTGGTTTATGTATTTGACGATTGATAATATAATCGTATGCATTGAAACCATATTACGTGTTTATCATATTCATACTGTTCATCATTGTTCTTGAATCACCACGTTAACTAGATTCCGCATATTTGACGTGTGTTGGTTGATATCATATTGTAGTGATCCAGATTCGGGACTTACATAATCTAAAGTCTGTATCTACTTATACTCGCAACAAATATTTAATAATTTTCCATAAAAACAATCTCATTTGTTTACTAAATATATAATACTTTTTCATGAATTTAAATACAATTGAGACGAGTTCATAACTATTTGTCCCATTTTTTATAGTTAATTTTTTTCAAAAATAATACAATTAAGACAACTTCATAACTATTTGAGGTATTCAGAAAATAAAACTTAACAAGAATCATATGTCACTGAATATGAAACGATTATGTGTACTATTATAACACCCCGCGTGCGCTAGGGCTGACGTATTACTTTTGCAAAATTCAATGCGTCTTTACATTTGAAGATCGACAAAAACAAAACATTTTACAATAAAACAAATAATACGATACAAAATCATTTTATTTCCTTCATTTATAAAACACTTGATCAATTCTTCGTGGATAACCTTGAAAACCTAACATGCAAGAAAACAACAAAACAAAAACAATTTTGAACAAAACACTTAGATGACGGATAACGAAAGCATATACATGAGAACTTATAAGCTTATAACATGTAACATATCATATGAACTTGTAACTTTTAATTTATTAATTCATAACTTGTAACATTGATCAATCGTATAAACTTCTAATCAGTTATTGATATAGCATAATATCAAAATTCTTATCCAATGCAGATCATAAAGAATCAATAAACAGTAGGCTTTCGTACCTTATGCAGATCTTTTGATACAACACCATCATGCCAATTCGTTTTTAGTCATTCTTAAAAGGTAATAAAAAACAGATTCGGAAGGCATGTTATCGAGTGTAAAACCATAACTTTGGAACATATATATACGTATAACATATTAATAAGAAAATAAATGTTTCGTCATTAGTGCCAATAAAAGGGGAAACAACTTTGAACAATAAAATGACATGTTGACTATTATTAATTTTCATCTCAAAATACATATATAGAAGGCTTAGAAATGTGTCAAATAACTTTTAAATATATAAATTAATTATGTATATATTATAACCAACAAATTTGAATTCCAGTCAACACAATTAAAAAGTAACAATGTATAACCGACAATTTGTTTAGAGTTTCCTTGAAAATAAGAATATGAATTCACCGGGTTTGTTATTGTCATTTAGACACCATAACTTCAATATACAAACCTTCAGAATGCAAACATTATTAAGCATATCCAACTTATTAAACATGGTTATGTTTTATAGCTCCATTATGTTGTTTGTAAAATAATAACTATACAAACAAAGTATTAAATTGATAATAACTTAAATGTATAAACAATATCAATCATATGAATTAATGAAATAATTTGAGTACTACAAATGATTTAATAAACCTTAAAAACTTTGCAGAATTTGATAGATGAAAAGACGCGGTGTGAATTTCTTATGTGAAACTGAAAGTATATACATGGAGGTATAACATAAATTATTTATGGTTAGTTAATTAAAAAATAAATGTTATTCTCAATTTCATTCAAGGTAATTAATTAGTTGACATATGAATTTGAAATTTGAAAGATGCAAAAGAAGTAGGAAAGTTAAAACCTATAATTTATTTAATTAATATTGTTATTAATAGTCAAACCGTTTTTAGTGTGAAAATGATTTCATAAAGATATAACAAAAATAGGAAACATGAAACCTATAATATATGTAATTAATATTGTTATTAATAGTCAAACGTTTTTATAAATTTTAAAGGCAAATCTGATTAAATTGAATCGTTGATCCGAGTTATTAAAAAGAGATACGGGTTGTCAAGAACATATAATTATTTAGTTGTGAATAATTTAATTACCAAAAAATTCTAATATGGCTTGGTATATATGGAAAGTCTAACAATGAAGCAATAAATGTACCAAGTATTCAAAAAACTGTTGCATAGGTATATGTAGATTTTTACTAAACGTTGTTTGAATTTTATAAAAACGGAATTAGATTTGTTAATACAATCCACACAGTGTTTCCAAAAATAAAAAAGTTATGAGGGTTTTTATGGGAATTAGAATTATAATTGGAAGATAATTAATTAAGCCAAAATATAAGCCTCCAATTTAAATAATTGAAAGAAAAATATTATAATTTTAAATTTTAATTAACAAATCTATTTATAATAGTAGAAGCATCATAATTTTAAATTTTAATTAACAAATCTATTTACGATTAGCAATCTTAAACAGTTCCCAGTCATGAACCCGGTAGCGGTCTTTAAGGCCATTTTTTTCAATGCGTATCTCGGTTAAAATATCTGATACAGAGGGATTTATTAGAATCATATCCGTTTCAAGATCCAATCCGTTCTCACGTGCAAACGCTAACAATAAAAATTTGGAACGTGTCAAAAACATTTCGTATTAACAGAATATAAGATGGAAAAAAAACATGTATAATAACTAAATGTTAAGCAAACCAATAACTTACCAATCTCTTGCTAACTACAACATCTACAAAGTTGTTTGCTTCATAATCAACTTCCTCATCAGAAATGTCTTGAACCATCTCATCACTAACTTCCAACTCCTCATCACCCGCTGAAGGTTAAATGAAATAAAGAATTACAAACACACATTTCAAAAATGGTTTTAAAAATTTTAAAACAGCAAAGGTTAGAGTATCAAACCGTCGATAAGGTCTTCGGATTGGATTTCTTGATCACTATCATCTTCAAAAGGAAATGGGAAAATAACAATTTCTGGATTCACATGAGGACCGTAATACACCATAAAAGGATTAAAGTGAATGCTCACTGTTAAGAACGTCCAATTGGTTCAACATGGTGATATTTGTTGGCTCCATCTTGCTAGTGGTGCAAAATTTTAAAAAACAAAAAAATCATTTAGGAACAATAACACTTTAAAGCAAAAAAATGAATAAGAAAATGGAAGATATAGAAACAACACAAAGTAAAAACCTTGGCACAAAGCTAATCGTTTTTCCTAAAGAGGCTTTGATGGTGTAAGAATTAGCCTATCAAATGTACGTATATATACGAAATGAATTAGGGTAGACTAAAATATATAAGGAAGGTATACAGGTAATTGATTAGAACATAAATTTAGGAAATTTCAAAAATTTTCAAAAAAGTTATAGTAAGAACGAATAGAAGGGAAATCGTAATTAATGGATTTTTAAATGTTGAATTTTCTAAAATGCAATGTTATATAATTAGATTAGTATAAATTTAATATTATTTAATTTAAATGTTGACTATATTTAAACATACGGAAATAAACTTATTAATGTAAAAATATAAGTTACTAATTATATTATTTATAATAATATAATTAATCATCAATTATAACACCATATATTATGTAATGTAATTCATATAAGGTGTGGAAATAAAAGTTACTAATATTGTTAGATATATGTAACTCAATTGTTAATTAGTAAATCGTAATTATAAGTCAATGTTTACAATAATAAGTCAATGGGTCAATGGGTCAACAATGGATATGTAACTCAATTGTTATTGTTAAACAATAATAAGTCAATGGATTTGTATTATAATTGTTAAAACTTAATGACCGTTATTAAAACAACGGGTCAATGGGTCAACATCCGTAATTATAGTAAAACTTAATGATTGTTAATTAATTCAAATTTACATTTAAATTTACACCATAATCCTACTATACTATTAAAACAAATTAGATTGCCTCCACATGGTCCTTTCCTATTGGAAGATTTCCTTTCTTTCCAAATATATCTATCACTTCTCTATATTTCTTACCAATTAAATAAATCAAAAATAAATTCAATTACTAATATTTAAAATAGTTAATGTGTGCATTTAACCAAAACCCGGTTTCCCTAATTACAAAAATCCCTAATTACATTCTTTTATTTTGTGCATATAAGATTTTTATTGATTCATATCATTACTAGAACCTAACAAGTTTTTAAGGATTTAAATTTGAATTCAAAGTCAACTCAATGTGTCTAATTTTGTAAACATTAATTATAATATAATTTAATTCTTATGAGTTATGAGTTATTATTATTATTTTGTACATAAATAAATCCCTAATTACATTCCAAATTTCAATTATAGAAAGTTTATTTTGTATACAATTAGGTTATTATACCAAATTAAGTAAATATCAATTATTAATTATATTTTTGAAATCCCTTATTGTATTCCATAAATTTACTATGTTTAGACCTTTCCTTTTTATCTAACAATTTAAACTTTCTAACAAAATCTGTTTATCTATATATACTATAACCCGAATAAAGAAATTCTCACACTTCTCACTTCCTTACTCAATATTCATATTTGTGTCATTCTGAAGATTTTTAATTTTCTTCATACAGATAAAAATTTTTCATATTTATAATTTTATTTGTTTTCTTCAAAGTATAAATATTAATTATTGAATCTTTAATCTTTGCTTGAATTTTAATTTTTCTCATACAGCAACATGGAATCATCACACATTACCATGTTCAAGGATTTGGATGTTTCCAACAACGACTGTGTATTGAAGGCTCGTATACTCCGACTATGGCGTTTGAAGGACAACAATAAACCCGGAAAGGATTGGTCCATAGAAATGATTTTACAAGATGAGATGGTCAAATTCTATTTAGTATGTTTCCATACTTTTAATTTAAGTTCAATATCATAGGCAATTGAATCACCAATGTCAACGAAATTTAAAACATTTTAATAGTTTTCAATATTGTCGGACTTTACATTTTAAAATAATACACATTTATGTGTTTGTGTTTTTATTTAATACCCATTATTTTTTATTAATATTGATAATCTATTTAATAGTCATTTTAAAAATCAATTTTCATTATTGTTTTGTGAAAGTTTTAAATGTTTTGATACTCTCCAATATCAATAACGTTTTCAATTTTAATATTTGACTATTTTCTGATTAATCTAAAATTTCAAAAATAACATCTATATACACATATTTAAACTCATTTCAAATTCTGAATTTGACCATCTTGATATTGAAAATTATTAGTTAGATACCATAATGATTATGAATTTTTTTTTTCAAATTCACTCCTAAAAATAGCAACAATTTGACCTCCTAATTTTCGTAACTTATGAATTTTATTATTCTTATTATTATTTTAAAATTAACAATCTTTCTATTTTTACACTATTTTGCAAAAATAAAAAAACCATTATTTACTATATAAGATAGATGTCAAGAATGATATCTTCACATGTTTATAATGTTCAAACGCCATGATTTTAAGTGTTTGATATTCCCTACACACCAATATATATATATATATGGTTTTTTAAAGGATATGATAACATACATGGAAATTAAATTGAGCAAACTCTTAGGAACATAATCCAGTTAGGGAAAATTTATGAGTGTTTTTTTTGCATGTTCAAAATTTCTTTACTTTCCTTAGCCATATTTTTTAATTCTGTTATAATATTAAGTATGATCATGAAAAACATAAGAACATGAACATTTCTACAATAATCATTTATTATTATAAAATGTGTTGAATAACCTAATTATTTTTATTTACTAATTTTGTTTTGAATATTGTTGTATTCTGTAAAATATTTTAGTTAATATTTCCCTATATACTAAAGACCTAATAAAGATGACAAATTTATTTATGTAACTTACACAATTCATGTACATTAATGCATATTTATATGATCAAACTTTCTTTTAATAATTAATTAAAATAAAAGTTTATATTTTACATTTTATATCTTATAACTTGATCAATTTTTCAATTTTTACAATTTTTATACTTATAATTAAAATAATTATATACTTTATATAACTTATTGTATACATTATATAGCTTAAATAAATTATATCAAAAATGAAATCAACTGTATCAACAAACTGTGTATATTAAATAATATTTCATTTAAATAGGTAAGTTTATGAAAAAATGTCTGTTACAGGAAAACCAGCTGTTTATTTGGCATAACTTATGTTTCTCAAATTCAAAACAACATTGAATGGTAATTTGTTTGACTAATTTTATGAATATCAAAGTGATTATCATTATTTGGCATAATTAGTTACCAAAACTGTTTTTAAAAGTATGTAACTAACAAAGTAACTATAACAATATAAGCACTCAATTTTGGCTAATTTAGAGGGATAATAGTTTATCAACTGATTATGTTTCCATTAGTTTCTTCAAGTTCCATATTTCAAGGCTTTTAAAATCCATAATTATTTTATATAATAATATATATTTCTTAAATTCCTCTTTTATTTAACTATCCAAAAAATATTACTCCTATTACCTAATCTATATATATTGTCACATTCACCCCAAAATTTTCGCACCATCACAAAAACTTTTGCAATATCCTTTTTGTTTCCTTGTAAGTTAGATATCTTCCGTCCTACTTATGTAATTCATTTATTACATTATTAGCCTTATTCAAACATGTTAATTATTATAAAATTAACAGTTTGTTTGTATTTTTATTTTCTAACAATGTTATTGAGGATAACAAGGCAGGCTTTTTGTAAAGGAGCCAACATGGCTATCGAAGATGAGAAGCCAAAAGTTGATGTTTGTGGCACGGAAGAAGAGGATAATGAATTGGTTTGAAACAAGTCGTTATCTTATTCAGACATAATAATTTCATGTTATGACTTCTTCAAATGTTTTTTTATGTTATGTTTGGATTGTTATCATTAAAACAAAATAAACTATTAAGTTTTATTTTCATATTATTTTTAAAATATCTAAGTTTATTTAAATCATCAAATGCTTGGATTTTTGGATTTTGGTGTTTGTGTACCACTATTTATGTTAGTAAATCATGTCATGTGTTGTAACCATCAATTCAGGTTAATATCTTAATTTATATTAAATGTAAATATTAATAACTTGTAAATTAAAAATGGGGTTTCTATGTTAGAAGAAACTATATTGTATACATTTGTCATTTTGTTATTTGTACCATCATTTTTAATTTATAAGTTATAATAAATCCAATTATATTTACTTTTTAATAAGGTAATGTATTTTATTGCATCTTGATTCTTATTTACTTATAAAATTTTGACTATGTTTTATATGGTACAATATATTTTATTATGTTTAATACTTACGTTATAAATTATAAATTCGACGTATTTGTTACAAAACTTTTTTTTGGTAGATTATATGTTTTATTAAAGATCATATAAGGTTGATTTTATATTACACTTTTTTGGTGAAGGAAAACTTGGCGGTCAAAATGACGACCAAGGCATTATAGATATACCAGATGATATTTGATTGGTGATTCATCTTATCCGATTTATGATTTGATTGATTTTGTATATTCATTATTATTGAACAATTTTAATGATATTACATACTTTCAAGAAAGGTCCATACTTGCACATTTAAATGAGGTTGTCCAAGACATTAATGGCAGGTTTTTATCGTTTTTTTAGGAAAAGAAGTTGAATACCTCAGTTCTAATAGTATAAAACAGTCTGACAGTGTTAGGCCTGGTTTCGATCCAACATTACACTCACAAGATTTCCTAAATGGTTTAAAAATGTTAGGAATGCCTAACATAGACTGGTTCTAAAAGTTGGTGTCTTAATAATGTTATTACGGAATATTGATCAGAAGAACGGTTTGTGCAACGGTACTAGATTACAAGTAACTAACTTGGACAGGCGTTTGGTACTAATATTGGATATCACACTTATATAACTCGTAGTGGTTTAACCCCTTCAGATAAGAAACTTCCATTCAAATTGAAACGAAGAAAATTTTCAGTTGCAGTTTGTTTTGCAATGACCATTAACAAAAGTCAAAGGCAGTCACTAGAAAGAGTTGGCATACATCTATGAGAACCGATATTTACACATGGTCAACTATATGTAGCTTTATCACGAGTGAAGAGTAGAGACAATGTTAAAATGCTTATATGAGACAAGGAATGTAAAGTGACAGATAAAACTACAAATGTGGTTTATACGGAAGTGTTTAGTAGTTTATGAATTTTTATTTTGAAGTTTTAATTATGTTTATAAGCATTGTAAATTGAATGTTATTTTGGTTGAAAACTATGTTTATTAATCATTTATTTTAGTACTGGCATTATTAACAACTATATATCATGTTTTTGTCACAACAAATATATATCATAAACTATCTTGTCGTTTAAACTTACGTGTTATTGTTACACGATTTATATATTTCCACCCGTGTCGTACACGGGTCAATAACCTAGTTTATACAATAATTAATTCAAATTTACAAATTAATTACATTCAAAGAATATACAATAATTAATTCAAATTTACAAATTCGGTAATTAAACCATTTCCTTAATCAAATGGGTCATCCTTTCCTAAATTTAACATGAATGTTACAAACCTTTAAAATTTTATGAATTTGATAAATTTAAATAAATAAAATATTTTAACAATTATACTAAAGTTAAATCGGTAATCTCTCTATATTATATATATATTATCCGTAATCTCTATATTAAATCTGTAATCTCTTCTATTGATGAGATCAAATAATTATCTAAATTATATATCATATATTATCTAAATAATTAACAAAGGTGGTGAGTGAAATCAACCAAAAATTATAAAATATTCAAAATGAAATTTTCATTATTTGGTTTTCGAAATTATAGGTACGATTTAAAATATTACATTAATTAGAAAATTCAAAATGAAAAAATTAAACATTAAATGAAAGATGAAAGATAATACTTTAATATCATTGATGAATCTTCTTTTAATATATTATTGATTTATTTTATCAAGATGAAAATTAGAGAAGCCATTGATATACATAAGAAGTATGATCATCAATCAATAGGAAGGGGGGAAATGAACTTAAAGCCTATTGCTTTAATAGTATAGTTAGATATAATAGTGAAATATTGATTTGCATTTAATTTAATTATATTTACTATTAGTTTACTTGAAATATTAAATAATTAATATGCAGTGGTGTAAGTGGGGTAACAATATAACACACAAACCCTAAAAGACCAACTTCCACAATATGTCATTATTCTATGTATCCACCGCCAAGCCGCCACAATCCACCAACATTTTCATGGGGAACCAAATCCCTAAATACTAACCTGCATCAATTCAAACCAGCACCATCACAACATCAGGCCGTCACCCTCTTGATCCAGACAGTCACAATCAATGCCACGGCTTCACTCCTCTCTGTCCACACCATTGAATCGGAGAAATCCTAATCGGAGTCGCACGCTGACGGCTATTCACAGGCCGCTCCCCGTCTTAAAGTTTCCTCTCGTATTCTTCATTCCGGTCTGAGCGAAAACGAGTCAAACCGAGCCGCTCGGTTTTAATACGAGCCGAGTTCGAGCAACGCTTTCATGCTCGTTTACTTAAATTCGAACCGAGCCGAGCCGCTCGGTTACAATTCGAGCAGAAGCTCGCTCGGTTAGGCTCGGCTCGTGAAGAGCCCTACCCTAAAGTCACTAGATGGCTTGATTTCAGAATAAAGGCTTCTCATTCAATCCTTAAAAATCGTGGGTATTCATGGGTCGAATCCAAATCTATCTAAACCTTAAACGGGTTATGTCATATAAGTTATAACCCTCACTCACTCACTCACTCACTCACTCACCTCTTCACCCCTTACTGTTGTCAATCACAATTATCCCTAGCCATAACCCTTTCAACTTCTAAAATCATCAAAATTTTCATCTCTCTTTTTCCCTATCTACGTCACAAAATCTAGCATCTATGCTGATCAGTTTCCATGGCTACAGCAGCGGCGATGTGACCAAAATCGGATCCATCGTTTGGTCAATTGGTTAGTTTTCCTTACAGATCTTATAATTATACTCTGTGTTTTAATGATCTGAACTGATTTTTTTATATATTTTGTTAGGATCCGTGGGTTGCTTATTTTAATCTCTGCCAGTGAGGCTTTTTATCCGATGTCTTTGCTAATTTGCACGGTCTTTGTTTTTCGTACACTGATGCGAATAATATGTGTACATGTACATATGATTAGTGGTGGCAGAGAACTTTGCTCGATGACTTTCTAGGTTTTCTCCAAATTTTCCCAGTCGCTGTAAATCGCTGACCAACTCCATTTAGCATCAATTCTTCAAACTTTCTGGTACATATTTTGCTCAAATTCTCGTGTGTTTGTGTATATTTTCGTCTAATTGCTATGTAGGTTTCGTATTTGCTCACCTTAGATTAGCTTAACGCTCCGATATGTGATGAATGGTGATGAATTCGAGTTAATTGTTGTTTGTTAGTGAAATGGAGGTTGGTGTGATACATATCTATACGATATGATAAATTTTCTATTATTTAGATGTAACTGAATCGAAACTTTAGTTTACCTTTGATGGTTGGCAGTAGTATTATTAATTTGTTACAATTATTGATAATTTTTTTAATATTTCAGCTATTGTTGTTTAACATTGTTATATAGGATGAAAAATTGAATAGTTTTGTTTTATATTAGATTTTAAGAAGATTTGGTGGATACTTTGATTGAAGGTGGATTTGAGAAGTTGAATGTATTTACAGTGAAAGTTACTTTATCTTATGCTGGTTATTGTTCCAACAATTTTGAGTGGTTCGTGGTTGACTTTAGAAATTTTTGTTTGTTCAGTTATCCGATTCAACCGATTACTACTTTAAGCAATGTCAAGCCCATTTCAGTTGATAAGCACAGAAGCCCAAATTTCATGCATTTGATTTGCAGGTAAGATTATGAACATGATTATAATATTTTTAGGAGTTATGTATTGTGACACCTATGGAATTTGAAAGACGTTGATGACAATATAAATAATAACACGATTTAAACCCGTTTTAATATGTTATTCAACCTGCCTAACCAATGGTTTTATTTCTTAAACCTTATTTGCAGCTATTGGATTTTGAGCTTGCGATATGGCGACCCACAACGTCACCATTTTCTGAGTCGTAGTGATGTAGTTGGAACTTGTGGATACCTCGCTCCTAAGTATTTTATGTATGGGAAAGTTAGTGAAATTGTTGATGTATACTCTTTTGGAATGGGAGCCGTTCTCCTAGAACTACTTATAATAAAAAGACCCATTAGTTCAGATCCGGTCAAAGGCGAAGATAGTTTGGTTATGGGGGTAAGTACTTATATTGAGTGTCATCTTGATTCTTGAAATCTAACATATCATAAAAACGCACTCTAGAGCTTTTTTTGTCTTCTCTAATCATATTAAGTATGCAACAAGCAAAACCGAAGCTGAGAATCGTGATATAGCAAGCATATTGGATGTTAACTTGGACAAAGAAGTTCACAAAGATCAAATGGTTCGAATGGCTCGAGCATCAACACTCTGTCTCACACATTTGGCTAGAAGACGTTCTAGAATGTGTTGAGTTGGTCAAACTAAGATATTTAGCTAATAATAAAAAGAGGTCAAAATGTGGTATATATGTCTCAAACTTATGCAATTCAAATAAATTAGGTATTATCTTAATAGTAAAATTCTTACAAATCTATATTCATTAATCTGTAATATTTAGTTTTTAATAAAACGAACGAACATGAAAACAGGTTTTGTTCGCTCATTTATGTTCGTGAACGTTCGTTTAAGCCTATTCATATATGTTAGTTTACGGTCGTTTTATGTTGTATAACTTAGTGACATTATCATTTCTTAGTTTCCTTCACATAACTAACTTTCGATAATGTATGTCGTGTAGCCCATTCAATTTTCAATCAAATTAGGTTATAGCACAGACAACAAACACCAGATGTGAATTTTATTTTTAGTTTCAACTGTCAATTTTCTATTTATTATTATCCTCTACTGATTCTAAAATTGTGTTTATTTAACCATTGTAGGATGGATTAAACTCTTGGAAAAACGGGTCGGTTTAGCTGTTGTAAACTCTCGAAAGTTGTTTCTTTTAAAGATTTAATAATAAATAAAATGGTATTTAGCCTTAAAGATTTGTTTTCAATTTTTGGGGTTAAGTTTTTAGCATCTACTTAATGTTGGTATACCTTGGTGTATGTAAACAAATATGAATTCTTTGTTTTTATATCAGGTGACTTCGGAGTTGGATATTTGCTACTACTTGGGAAGCGAGGATCACAGCGAGAACGAATAACCAAGATTCATAAAACGCTTTTAAACATTTTCAATCTTCTGCTACAACAATATAAAGCTTTGTTCATGAAGAACTTGATGCTCACATGGTGGAACAAGCGAGCTATTTTCTTTAAAGTGTCTTCATAAGTATTCTTCATATTTTTTTTCCTTTATCATATAGAACAGCACTTGCATGGCAATTGCAGCGTTTCGTTTTATGTTACATATTATGAGAATGAACCCAAGCTTTGCTATACACTCTTTTTTTTGTTAATGTTGTTTGCATATTTATCATAATTATGTAGGTTTCTTTATAGGTGATGGCTTTGGTAGTTTTTCTTTCTTTCTTTTTTTTTTTGGCACGGCTTATTGGTTATCATGGCATGCATATAGGGTTTTGTTCTGTATGCCCCTTTTATGATCGGGTAAATTGTAAGTAATGTGGGTTGTTTCTGAAATTGTAAAATTGCATCCTATTAAAATTGGTAAATTGGTTGGTAGAAAAAGAACCTTCTGTTGTTTATTGGCTATTTATATTATGGTCATCTGTAGTTTGTAGTATAGTTTTGAATAAAGTGAATATTAATTGAAAGATATTTAATTTGATTCTTTTTAAACAAGTGTTTACTTAGCTGAGAATCTTATGTGTAATTCATCATCTTAAGGCAACAATCGACAACCAGATTCCAAATGTAAGATACACGCAAAAAACTCTTATCTGTTTTGAAGCTTTCAAAACCGAAATCAATGTAAAACAAGCGTTACGATACACAATATGGTGAAAGAGAGTTGGGCTTTTGTTAACCCTGTCATGGATCTTAAGAGAGAACGGGTTTCGATCATGACTCGTGAGTGCGAAGGTGCTTTTGTTAACCCTGTCATGGATCTTAAGAGAGAACGGGTATCAATCATGACTCGTGGCGCGAAGGTTACAACGAGAGGATTGAAGAACATAAACTTGGTCTATGTGTCGGTTTCCTATGGAGAAGAGGGAAAACTCAGAAAGCGGTTCATAATGCGATGCGAGAGTCTTCTCACGTTCAAGGATGATAACGCGATGCGAGAGTCTTCTCACATTCATAATGCGGTTTTTTAAGTACTTTGTTCCGATCTAGACCGGAATGATTCAGTACAATTAGGATACTATGTGTTTATAAGCTGTAAACATAATATTAATAATTGTAAGAATTCAAATGTAATACGTAATAATATATTAATAAATTTGCAAATGTAAGTACTCTGTACAATTTACTATTATAAATTCGTGTTCGGGAAATTATATCCATTTATGTTTGTTACTCTGTGTTATGTTATGTTGGATTGTTTACGTTCTTAAAGTGTTCATTTAAACTTTTATGACCCAACATAAACGAACACGAACACATTCATTTTCTAAATGAACAAACACAGACTAGAAAATCATGTCTGTTTAAGTGTTCGTATTCGATCGTTTGCTCGGTTAAAGTTAAACGATCGAACACTAAAAGCCTACATATCCGAAGAACTATAATACCTAAACTTGAGTGTAGTTAATCGGTTTCGTCTTACCCGTTTCAGATAGATGTCATTTCAACAAAAGCCCGATACAATAAGTTCATACAAACATACAAGAAAATCACAAACTAAACTTAATAGAAATAAAAATATATATATAATAACTTTCCACAAAATTAAATGAAAACGCATACGAAAAGAAAACAAAATATTCGACTTGCCTGTTTAAAATTGTCGTGAAAGTGAACTTAGGCTTGACAAATTAAAATCCGTCAATTGAATCAAAGCTCAATGCACTATCACGACCAAAATAAAATCTCAAGCAACAAACTGTTTGGCAACATTAATAGATAGATCCATGAGAGCTCATTTGAGGTGATCCATTAAATAACATATATGTTTCACTTCACACAACTCATATAAATGTAAATAAAATAAACAAATTAAACTTTAACTCTAATTATAAACATAACATACTTTATTTATTCACCAAACCTTTAAGTTTTATAACTAAACACATCATACAAGAATAATATATATTCACTATGATATAGAAAAAAAAATTAAAAGTAACTCGCGTGACACACGGGCTAAAAACTAGTATCTCATAGAATAGTAATCAAGTTTTAAAAGTGTTCCAATTAGGTCACACATGTATATTTTTCCCAAATCGGGTCACTAGATCTTCAAATAGAGTCTCACCGATTTTTTTGTGCGTCAAGAAATAAATGGAGGATAAGATGTACGGGTTGGAATTTGCAATATATGTAGTTAAATTTAGAAAATTAAAAAAAATGTTAATTATATTAAATTCAAAATAAAAAATTCACGTCGCTACTCAACGTCAATATCAACATCAAAAAAAGATAAAAAAAATTTTCCTATGTGAAACAAAAAAGAAAAAAGCTAAAAAACATTTTAAAACTTTTAATTTAATAAAGGGACAATTCTGTAGAATATTAACAAAGTTTCAACTTTGTTTCAATTAGGTCACTCATTCTCTTATTTGTTCTAATCAGGTCATTAACTTATAAATAATGTTCTAATCATAGATAATTTACCTGTTTAACAGGTAAACATCTTACATGTCATTTTTGTTTTCCATTTTCTTTTATGTTAAATGCTTATGTCTAAGAATCATTAGGATTTAATAATTAAAATAATAAAAATTATATTTTGTTTCATGGGTCTTAGTCCGGTCGTCTTCTTCACCAACTCCGGCCACCCCTTCCACAACTCCGGCCACCCCATCCGGCAACTCTGGCCACTTTTCTAATTCTTGAATTTTGTAAAAGTCCGTGATTTTTTAACCCATCCGAACTGTTTCCGGGCGAAAAACCAACCCGATTGGGGTCGGAGGAGTAAAAGGATCTGAGATCAGAGAAGCGGTGGTCCGAATCGAGAAATTTGGTCGAATGAGAGGGGATAACTTCATTAACTTGAACCTTGGTAAAGGGTTATTAAGGAAACTTTGAAGGAAAGAAGACATGTCTTCGGATTCGAGTGAAGAAAAAGAAAAAGAGAAATTGTTATTGTTGGTTGTTCTTCCGTATAGATCCGCCATTATTATTGAGCACCAACCAACCAGAGTAATGATTGCACTGATAGCGTACAATGAAATTCAAAGATTATTATTATTATTATTGGTTTGAGAGTTGTTTCTGTTTCTGCAAAATTGGATTTTGATTTGTGGGTTGTGTCTTGGTGCTTGATATGGTCTGTGTGTGTGTGAAAGTGTGTACTTTATAAACAAGGCTTTAGAGATTAAACATTTAAAATATAAAGATTGACATGTCGTAACCTATTGAATAGGTAAAAAAATATATGATTAGAACATTAAATTAAATTTAAATGACCCAATTTAGACAAAGAAAAGAAGGAGTGACCTAACTAGAACAGTGGGGAAACTTGGTTACTATTGTATGAGATATTCCCTTTAATAAAATACGAAAGTTGAGTGGGTTAATTGGAACACTTTTTAAAGTATAATGACTTAATGAAACGCTTTTAAAATTTGGTTAGTATTCTATTAAATTCGGTTAGTATTCTTTTAAAATCTGACTTAATGAAAGTCTCCAAGATTTATTATGTTCAAAACAATTACAATCATAAATAGGCTAAACATCTCCTATGAATATGGACATATAATCAGTCCTAAAATAACATGATATACTACCTAAATATACGAACAATCATTGTAACGAATCCTGTGAATTATGGTTGACTATTACCCCCCCTCAATCGAACAGGTGGGGGTCAAACGCGAAACATAGAGCGAAATCGTTCAAAGAGGGGTCTTGGAAGGATCTTAGTGAAAATATCCGCCACCTGAAGATTGGATGGAACGAACTTAGTTTAAAGACGGCCAGAAGAGACTAATTCACGAACAAAGTGATAGTCAATGTCGATATGCTTAGCCCGTTTATGAGAGACTGGATTTTGACTTAGGAAGATGACACTTTTGTTGTCGCATAGCAGGGTAGGTCGGTCCGGGGGCAAAGCATGAAGTTCACGAAGAAGATGTGTGAGCCATATAATCTCAGCTGCAGTATTTGCCATAGCACGATACCCAGATTCGCAACTTGATCTAGAGACCGTAGGTTGTTTCTTTGCACTCCAAGAGACTAGGTTCCCACCTAGATAGATTGAATAACCATAGGTTGACCGACATGTTTCGATGCACCTTGCCCAATCGGCATCTGAATAACCCACTAATTTGGTAGTGATTGGTCTGTCAAAGGTTAGGCCGAAAGAAATTGTCCCTTTCACATATCTTAGAATATGTTTAACTGATTGAAAGTGAGATGTAGTGGGTGATTGAAGGTGTTGACTTGCTTGGTTTACCACGTAGGATAAATCTGGCCGTGTGATGGTAAGGTATTGAAGAGCACCAACCAAGGATCTATAAAAAGTAGGATCGTGAAACAAATTTCCCTGTGAGGTGAATGTTTCTGATGTAGAGAGAGGTGTAGCCACAGGCTTAGTATCCATTAAACCTGCCCGAGCCAGAATATCATATGCATATTTAGCTTGACTTAGAAATAGGCCCGTTTTGGTGTGTGTTACTTCAAGTCCTAAGAAGTAACCTAAGGTTCCCAAGTCTTTGATCGAGAATTCCTTGTGAAGTTGAGACACGAAAGTATGTATGAAGGAGCTGTTATTGCCAGTGATGATAATTGCATCTACATACACAAGGAGATAGACAATCACCTCATTTTTCTTGAAAATGAAGAGGGATGTATCAGCTTGGCTGCAAATAAAACCATGGTTAGTGAGGAAGGTGCTAAGTCTTTGAAACCATGCATGTGGTGCTTGTTTGAGACCGTAAAGAGCCTTTTTAATCGAAATACATGGTTGGGATAGTTTCTACTAACAAAACCGGGTGGCTGTTCCATGTAAACTGTTTCAGTTAGATTACCATTAAGGAAGGCATTGTGGACATCTAATTGTCGTAAAGGCCATTCATAGATGGTAGCAAGAGCAAGAACAACGTGAACAGTTGAGGCTTTAACAACTGGACTAAAAGTAAGAGAGTAATCAAGTCCAGGTATTTGTGTGAACCCTTGAGCAACCAAGCGAGCTTTATAACGATCTATGGTCCCATCAGATTTGTACTTTGTCCGAAAAATCCATTTTGAACCCACCACATTTGCATTGGAATGGCGAGGTACTAATACCCGGGTGTCGTTATTTTTTAGAGCAAGAATTTCCTCTTCCATGGCGTGTACCCAGTTGGTATGTTTAGATGTTGATTTATATCCTTTTGGATCACGTGCAGCAAGAAGTGCATGATGCAAATTGTTTGAGAATATAGAGAAATCTGCATGGTGTTTAGGCATGAATATGCCATTTTTAGATCTAGTCATCATGTGATGAGATTTGGTAGAGGGTGTTGTGGGTTCTGTTTGGGTGTGTGTAGATGTGGGGTTTTGTTGGGCCTAGGTGGAAGTGGTGTGGGCTGGAGAAGGGAAGGCCATAGGGGAATGGGCTGGTGATGGTGTTGTAGGTGAATGGGTTACAGGTGAGTGGGCTGGGGAGGAGGGGGTCGTAGAGGACGGTGAAGGTAGGGTGATTGAGACAGATTGTGTGGGCTGGGTATGATTTGTGGTTATGGGACATAAAGCATATAGGTGTGGGAGCATGGTTGCATGGTGATATCACTCTTGAGGGTGTGGGGATAATAGGCGATGGGTTAGGAAACAATGAGATAGGCAAGGATTCATCATAGTTTGAGAAAACTAATTTTGCCTCATTTATTGGTGGAATGTTTCCACTGAACGGAAAGACGTCTTCATCAAATTGCGCATGTCGTGTCACATATACACGATTTGTTGCGGGATCCAAACACCGATAACCTTTATACTTCGGACTATACCCAATGAAAATGCAAGAAGCACTTTGTGGTGAAAGTTTATGTTTGGCATAGTCTCGTAAGTACGGAAATAGACGACAACCGAAAACACGAAAATTTGCATAGGTTGGGATTTGGCCATATGACACTTCAAAAGGAGACTTAAAATCTAACAAGGAGTGGATAACCTGTTTATAATAAAGGTTGCGGAAACAAATGCATCCACCCAAAGATTTGTCAGAGCTTGAGAGTTGAATAGCATTGCAAGGCCAGTTTCGGTAATATGCCGGTGTTTCCTTTCGGCTCTTCCATTTTGTTCTGGTGTGTGGGGACATGAGAGCCGATGGTGAATACCATATTCTTGAAAATATTGTTGCACCCGGTTATTACTGAATTCGGTTCCACCGTCACTTTGAAAAACTTTGATTTTGCAAGAAAGTTGGTTTTGCACAAACGGTATAAAAACCATCAACGCATTATAAAACTCAGATTTGCGTTTTAATGGATAGATCCAAGTTTAGCGGGAATAGTCGTCAATAAAAACTGCATAATAATAGTAACCGTCTGAAGAAATAATGGGAGCGGGTCCCCAAAGATCACAGTGTATTAAATCCAAAGCATGCATAGAACGTTTATGATTTAAATCAAACGATAAACGATGTGACTTTGATAACTGACAAAAAGAACAAAGTCCCGGTTTCGGTAATAAAGAAGTAACATGCAAATAACCAGTTTTATGCAACTTAGAAATAATATCAAAGGAGACGTGACCAAGTCTGTTGTGCCACCTTTCAAACGAAGCCTTTAGATGTTGTGAAGAATAAGATGCCATAAATGCCTGTTGTCCTTCTCGGAGAATGTAAAAATCATTCCCACATGTTCCTCTTGCTAGAACTTCCTTCGTGTTTCGATCCTGAATGTGAAAGAAGTCATTAGAAAAAAGTACATCAACAGGAGAGTCATGTGTGAGTCTACTAATAGATAGAAGACTTTTTGTAAGATAAGGAACCACAAGCACATTTCTTAACGAGATCTTGTTGTTGACAGTGGTAACACCAATATTAGATATCGGTAGGGATTGCCCATTTCCGAAAGTGACAAAAGGATTACCAGTATTACCGTAGATGGCAGCAAGATCTTCTTGGTTTGGGGTCATATGAGCACTTGCTCTAGAATCTGCATGCCAATCTGGAGAGTTTTCTGTAGCATGGCACTGAGCGTGAAACGCTTGTGCAAGATTGGCATCAATAGTAGGAGCGCGCTGAGCAAAGGTGGAAAGGTTTGGGCATGAAGTAGCAGAATGACCATCCTTTCTACATAGTTGGCAGTTTGGTGGTCCACAGCCACGACCGCGCCCACGACCCGATCCACGGTAACGAGCGCGGTTAGAAAAATTTGCTTGAGAGTGTCGAAAGGAATTATTAGGACAGTGCTGATGTGCAACAAAGGCAGCTTGTGGTGCAGTATGAACATTAATAGCTT
Organism: Bidens hawaiensis; assembly: GCF_021521415.1. Lineage (NCBI taxonomy): Eukaryota > Viridiplantae > Streptophyta > Magnoliopsida > Asterales > Asteraceae > Bidens > Bidens hawaiensis. Next base: position 2,114,501 of record NW_027491244.1, read on the forward strand.
GCAAGAACAGTTCGTGTCTGCCTTGGACAGCAAGTCACGAAACGAGGATGAAGGGAGGGATTGATGGGTTGTGGAGAAGGTTTCGAAGGCAGATCCAAGGCCACAAAGAAACCAGTGGGTTTTATCATGTTCTTTCACCGGGTAACCGATGGCGGCTAGTTGATAGCAAATAAGTTTGAATTTGCGGCCATACTCGGAAACAATGGAAGAACCCTTTTTCATTTGACGAAAGGTATCATTAAGAGTATGCATACGTTCCAACGAATGCTGACTGTAAGCATTTTCGAGGGCAAGCCAGACTTGTCTAGCGGTGGTTAAACCAATGATTTCAGACATTGCTTCTTCGGATAAGGTGGCCTGAATGATGAGTAGGACCTTCTGGTTAGATTCTTTCCATGTGATATACGCAGGATTTGCACGAGTCTTACCATCAGTGATGATGGTCTCGGCTGGAGATGGATATGTACCATAGATAAAACCTGTGAGATTTGTAAGGCCCCGTTACCGGTGCCTCACATTTGGTGTTGGATTTACTCATAAACACAGTTCCAAATATCAGAGTTAATAAAAACATTCGCGGAATAATAAAAACATTTAATCCATCACATAACCATTAATTCTTGTCTTAACGAGCATTCAAATCATTTAAACATAAAACATTGTCTTTAAAGATAACATAACGTTTCCTTGAGATGCCAATGTCTTCAATTCCATGCCATGTGTCTTCAATCACGCGAGCTGCCTCAGCCTATTTGCCTGCGTGCATACTAAAAATCAGCTACGCTGAATGAGTTCTAGTTAATCAGGCAACATACAATACATGCACACATTTACTTATATACGTATCCGGAGATACATATTACATACTTAACCTGGTCATCGTTCTTCCATACACATACTTTCATTCTTTCATACTTTCTTTCTTTAACATACACAATACATACGTAACTATCCTTACATTATAAGGAGCATTCGCCCTGCATACCTCGGATATTGTTAAGGTCCGGTCACCCTCCATCCTCGGATATTATTAGGGTCCGGTTACCCTCCATCCTCGGATATTATTAGGGTCCGGTCTCCCTTTCTCCCATACAACTATTCGTTACTTTACATCATATGTGTATGCATACATATCATACATACTGTATTCATGCATACTTTATCTCATATACTCGTTCATACTTATGACATAATACATTCCTTAACAATACGTGCAATACCCAAAGGTCATTCACGTACGGTCAAGTATTAAGTCATAACATAAACATCACATTCATCCATAAGGCATACACTTACCATTCAAGGTAAATGTATTAACATTCACATTGAGTATGCACACAGTCCCGAAAACATAACAAGGAAATAGGGCTAGAAACTTGTTACACCCAGATTTATAGAACTTATATTTTAAATAAAATATAATTATCAGAGTTTGGTCCCAGACAAAAACATTTTAATTATGCTTGATCACAAGTTCCAGATTATAAAGAAAAGACCATGTTAACCAAAGTTCACAAACAAGTTTCAAAAGGATCAAGTATTCATGTTTTATGGCCTAAACAACCCCAAATTTAAAACATAACTTCCAAGAAATTAACCCGTAATTCCTTTACCCGATCTGACGAGCCATTTTACTACATAGCTTTACCTCTAACACTTTCACAAGACGTGAACACGCTTAGATACATTATTTCTTTGCATTATTTTCTTTACTTGTCCGCCGACCTTCTTCTCATCCGAGATCCTTTCTTCTTTGTCCGAATCATAATCCCCTGCGCAGCTACTCCCACTCCAATTCCGAGCTAAGATATAAGTTTTCCCTAAAGCATTACCACATCACATTAGTGTCATTATTAATTAATTAACATATAAACATTTCTATTAAACTCAAAACATTTAAGTTAACAGAAGATCCAACACCAAACCAGTTTCAACATTAATTCTGTCTTTCGGTGTAGCCTACGCTGAGATCAGTGTAGGCTACGCTGACTAAATGTATGCAACCGAAATTTCCCACTTTACTGCATTTAACAGTACGTTCGATCCCGAGCTTCACGTACATGTTTCTAATGAACATGATTACAACCAATTGAAGTTAAAATCAAATGGAAACGAAAATCTTAATGTGGTTGAAAACATGAACCCATTACAGATGAAACCGAACAATCCATTTGCATTCAAACAAGTCTGAATTTAAATGTCACGTGATACTTTAACATAATAATTTATGCTATAACTTGGTTTCTCTGACTTTCTAGTAATTGCACATCAACTCAGATCGTATCGACTTTGTAACTCTTTACCCAATGTAATACCACAAAACTCACAATCGCATCGTACCATGTACAGTCATACAATTTGAATTATTATTAACAACCAACAAGTCAAAATCCCCATTTAAACTTACTACTTTCAATAATAACGTTAAACTATCAACTTAAGGTCTTGAATTATCAACAAGCCATCATTGATGTATCAATAACTAAATTAATTGCATTTCATGTGTATAGGGTGTAAGATCCACTTACACATATAGCGAGTCAAAAAGAAACACACTCGCATTATCCTTTTAAAATAATCGAAAATTCTTCTTTAAGTGGTCGAGACAACCCATACCCATACTTTGGAACTAATCATAGCAAAATATTCTTTTCATGGTCCCAATCGACCGCTTCCACCATAAAAGTTATACTAATCAAAATACTCCACAAACTCAGATTTTGTAATTACAAACAAGCGTATTTAAGAAAATACGCCCTGCTAATTAAAGGACTATGTGTAAGCTTAACTTACCTTTGCCCGTAGGAGCTTGATGACACCTTGTCCGTTTAACCCGCTGACTTCCAAGCTTCATCGTACCTAGCTTGTTAACAAGTCAACTTTCAAGTGTTTAGAATACATAATGTGGATATCCAAATCACTCAACATTCGTATTCGTTGGATTTCCATAATACTTTGATTTACACCAAATACCTAGCAACAGTATATTCATCAAAATTGCAAGTTAAACCATCTTTAAGTCATTTATTAAATTGAACCGCTTGGATGATTACCTCATCACATATATAATTAAGTTCTAATAGGAAACCTCATACCACCATCTCTCTTACATCAAACTGGTTATATCATAATTTTATCCAAACTAGATTAGCATTCGTCATTAAATTTCTAGAAAACTTTATTTTTAGTGCTGCACTTTTTGTGCAGCAGCTATTCACCTTGATTTTTGACCACCTTACAATCGTATTTAATCCAGCATGTCTATATATAAAACATAGTAGACTCAGAGGGCTTTCCGTTAATATAAATTATGTCACTATCAGAGCTACGCTTAATTTTATACAGTTTTTACAAAAACAGGACAGAATGCAAAAATCCATACAGCTCACTTTTATACAGCATTCATAGTCTGTTGAAAGTTGTATTTTGGACCCACTTAACGAATGAATTTTTCTTTATTCTATAATTATACCAAAACTAGACACAGAGAGCTTTCTAGTGATATAAAATACGGCTCAAACAGACACACGGTTAATTTTATATGATTTTCTAAAGTCTGACTAGAATCTGATGAAAAGATATGAAAATCATGTTTAGGGTTCTTCCTATTTCGACCTACATCTCCAAGTTCAGCCCTTCCTATAGTTAGAAGCTCTTATTAAACTCTTATGAGAGGTTAGGATAATCTAACCAATACAAAGACTATATAGAAACGGATGGCAAAACACTACCCAAATGGTAAGTAATCATCTCTAAATCATCAAATTCCCAAAAGCCCCAAAATTAACACATGAACCCTAATTCCATGATTCATCGATGTGAAAACCAAGCATTCAAATTGACGAATTTAGCATAATGTGAAGTTTTCCAAACTACTTAACATCATACAACTTCCAAAGTTGTCATAACACAACATGTAAGCTTTCAAGTACAACAATGGAGTTTAGATGAAGAAGATGACACTTACAATGTGTTTTTATCCACTCAAGTTTCGTTCTTGATGTCTTTTGGTGATGAAAGCTCTTTATATGGCTTCAATTTTGACATCAAAATCGATTTTCCTTCTCTTGTTCTTCTCCTCCTTGTGGTTCGAACACACACACATACAACATACGTGGAAATCTCTGATGATTTCCACTTAATTTAGAACTTGCAACTGAGCCCTTTAGTTCTTCATTTTTTTCTTAAAAGAACTTAATATAACTATTTTTTTTTACCAACATATAATTAACCGACATAAGTTTGTCATCCTTTACTACTCAACTCTATTTGTTAGTACAACACAACCATATTTATAAAATCTTATAACATTATATACTTATACATATACAAATTTTGGGGTGTTACAAATCTACCCCACTTATGAGAGCATTCTCATTCCATTTCCTATCCTTATCTTCATAATTACACTAAAAAAAACTACATTTCTCTCTCCTGTTTAATTAAATAATATTTTTTATACCTTTATAATTACAGTTTTCTCTCTCCTCTACTAACAACCAATCCAACAAATATTAAAAAAAAATAAATAGGGGCAAACAATGTTCCCCAAATATACAAAAAATCACATTTTTCTCTCCACCCTATAATTTACACTCACAGCCACTCAAAACCTCACCATATAATTTACATACTCTCACATAAATTTAGGGGATGGGATGTGAATGCTCTGAAGGTTTCGTCCTCGAAACCAGAATGTGTTTACATCATGAGTTATAAACTTATAACTTTACCGAAATTCCTTTAGTCAACTCTTATTAATCTTTAGCGAAACTTTAAAATAACAAGATATGTACCCGAAATTCCTTCATCCTCCCTCTTTTTATCCGAAACCGGATACCATTGTATTCCCACAAAATAATAATAATATTAATAATAATCCCCAAGCTATAATATACATCAGCTCCCAAATAACCGCCCATCCCTTGTTAAACACTTCGATAATAGCTTCAAGACAAGACATGCTCTTAGCATACGTTAATTTCCCAAAGACATAGTTATATCAGTCACTTAAAGAGTTTTAAATAACCCACATGTGGTTCACTACGTAAATATGATCGACCAATGGTACGACCAACAAACAATGAAGTAATCATTAGGCATAATCTTTATAACAAGATTCTACCTGTTTTAGTTCAAGTATTCCAGGCCTTCGATTCATCCAACTCAAATTTTGAGTGATGTTAATAAATTTTCATCTTTAAATGACACGTATCTCATTATTTGATGAGAATAACGTTTATATATATATATATATATATATATATATATATATATATATATATATATATTAGGTTACATCCTCTCTTTTAATCTTTGACTGGATACCAAGACGGTCATTCTTAGGCTCTTCAAGCACGATTTTTTTTTTTTGTTACAATTAGTGATCATATCCAGTCTTTTCAACCAGTTATCGTCCTTGAGTCTGGTTGTATTTTATTTTTATTTATTTATCTACTCTTTTCTTTTCGTAGCTTTATTTTTTTATTATTATTTTTTTTAACGCATAAGATTTACCATAACATCTAATACTTCATTTATAACCACATAGTTATAGCCACCACACAAGTTGTTACCATAGCTTGTTTCAAGACATGAATATTTAATTAGTTCTCAAATAAATGAAAGGGATCTCAACTAATACATATTTCTTGAATGTTTCCACTATTCATCTTAGTCTTCATACATTATGATCCATTGATTAGACTGATTCGACATTACGTCTGTCCACAATTTGCTCACAAAATTTGAACAATTTAACAACAATTTAATGAATTACTTATTGGGTCATGAAGTGAATAGTAGCATAACAAGAAACTCTTCTTAATGTATTAACAACCCTTAATTCATGCATCAACTTTGTAATACAAATTTGTATTCGGCATCTCAATCCTTTATTTAAACGGCATTGCATATAAAAATATTAAGAATTTATTTTTTTGACTTACTTGAAAAGTTCCAAGCCTCCAATATGCCGTGACACATCATTTGAGATCACCATCTCTATCATTTATCTTGTAATAACCTAAATATCATATGATACAATAAATATATAATGTGGGTTAATCTTAGAATATAGCTTTGAGAAGTTTGACATGTTACATTGTTAATGAATAGAAAAAAATAAATAAATAAAATTAGGTATGACACGAACACTCTAATAATAATAATAATAATAATAATAATAATAATAATAATAATATGAATCTATCAACAAAGTTAATGAAAGTTTAACTATCCTAGCTTAGACAAGTTTATATATACTTATAAAAGTTTAAAAGGATTACATATATATATATTGATACTCTGTATATAATTAATATATGTATACACATATATTAAATGATAGAATTTAATAATATAATAGTAACAAAAATATCTATAGAAAGAAACGAAAGTTGCAGTAGCTCCATACCAAGCATCATTATGCCCTGAGTTGTGTTCATTGTTTCTCATCTCTTACACTCAACCGGTAACAGTTGTGAGTCAGAAATCAATTCAACCTATTAGAGCCATACTTGTCGCTCAATTCTTATACACCATCTGCCAAATTACACGAGCCCGGCTATAAAAATCGAGGCTTGGTCCCAGCCCCGAAGCACACCTATCTCTCTCGTTTAAGTTTCTCGTTTTGTAATTCTGGTAGCAAACGAACCCAACTGCCACCACCCCGAAACATGAAACCTACGCCCATGATCATCATATCTATTCCTTAGCCAGCTACTCCACAGTCCACACCAATCTGGACAATCGGACTCGGCGTGACCGTGCACTTGACATGTCCCGACAACCATTTCGTTATTCCAACCTGCTATTCGTACCGAATCTAAGGTAACAACGTAACCCTTCACGCCGTTATTTACGCGTTTACATGCATTAAGTCCGTAATTCAAAACAAAATAAAATAAGAACTTCGGAATCCGAAGTTCGGATATATGTTTATACATATCGAAGAAGATAATGAACCTATAAGTTCTAACAAGTACTTCTTTCACACTTAATGAGCTAATAATAATCATTAGTATATCTAATTTGTTCAGTAGTCAAGCAGTCACTCACAACCCAAATTCTATGGTTTAATCCTTGAATCCTTTGACTATTTTGTAAAAAAATTAATGTTCCAACATATAAAAGATTTGGTAAGCTGTTATAAAAAATAACCAGTAGGCTGGTCTTGCTCTAATTGCAATATAATGGTTCATAGTTGAAAACTCCAATAAATAATCTATGAATATAGTATTATATATGAATTGTTGTAAATTTAGGTGCTAAGATAATATAATAAATATTTATACAAAAATAAAAGGGTGCTTAAGGTTCTCAAGAGACTCGGTTGTCTGAGAGATTCACGAACAAATAAAACCAAAACACCACCCCAGTGAATCTATCACATAGTTTTAAATGAATCTATGTTGTAGGATTTCGTGATAGTCTTGACGGCGGCCCAACCATTTTGGAGGCCTAAGCGAGAAAAAAAATTGAGGCCCTCTTTTAATTTCCATTGTTACAGAAAGCTATTCGTGTGGCCGGGTTTTGGAACGATCATATTAAGCATTTTATAGAACTATTGTTGTATTGCATTAGTGAAGCATCTTCTTGGTTGTGTAACATTAGCGATCAACTTCATAAAATTAATCTCATAATAATTAGTGAAGTCATATAATAAAAACAAAGATACATAATCATTTGTTTTATGAACAAATCATCATAAATATAAGGTGCTATTTTGAGTGAACATTGAACACCGATGAACGATTGTAAATTTGTAAGATAAATTAGAGAAGCTATTAATTTATTACATTAAGGTAATCGTAAATTGGTCTTAATAACCGTTTACTTACCGAGGGTTAGATATGTGAAATTATAAAATTTATAGTATTTGTTTTTTGTCGTGTACCATATATAAAATTATAAAACTTATATATATATATATATATATATATATAGAAAATTAAGATTTTTTTGTTAAGAAAAAAAAAAACAGTTGACTAATTTATAATACATATTTAATATGTATATACAACTTACAATGGTAGTCATTATGTTTACCGGGAAAAAAATAGCAAAAAGAATGCCCTTTATAAGAGAATCAATCATGAGACAAAATTAAAAAAAATGGAATAAATAATAAACACATATATGAGAATCGATCTTGGGTGGTAGATTACCATATAAACACTAGATGCATGCATGCAAACCAACGAGGCAATGTATTGAACTGTCCTACAAATGAACTCTGTTAATTAATACTTATATCGTATTTAAATGGGAGCCTCATTTTTTTGGGCGCCTAAAGCCCTGGCTTGGCCCAACTACACTGTTGGGCCGGCCCTGATTATTCCCAGTGCAGTGATCACCGCTTAAGGTACGGATAGTCTATGCCCCTTTCATTCGATACGTGCCATTTGGCCTTCGGGCATCTGATTCCGTATTTATATATATTTACTCATCAAGTTTTCGTTTTGAATATGTTTTTTTAGAAAATGTTTCACATCTGTTATTAATAGAAAATGATTTATGAAATATGTTATTTACATGCTTACGAGTTTACAAGTTACGCATGCATATGTTTACGAACCTACATGTTTATGAGTTTACGCGTTCTGGTTATTTACCTGCTTATGAGTTTCATGTGTTTGTGAGTTACTTGTTTATGAGTTTACAAGTTTACACGTCAACATGGTTTACGGGATTACATGTTTACGTGTTTAAAAGTTTACGAATCTACAAGTATACGAACTTACATGTTTACAAGTTTGCATGTTTTGATTATTTATATTATGTTACAAGTTTGCAAGTTTAAAAATGTTTACAAGTTATATGTTTCGAATAATTACAAGTTTGCTATTATGTTTATATCTGTATATGTATTTTGTTACCCAAGTCGAAACCCTTCTCTGTGGGGACCACAGACCCATCATTGTGGCATAGAATGATGTGGCACCTTCCGTGACGGTAGGTTGAGTTCACGGCGTCTTTGTTTCTGTTTAGTCTTCGGACTTTCTGTTCTGTTCAGAGGCGTATGGATCGATCCTAGGAATCTATTATAATGTCTGTTATCCGGTGAATGTTCGGTGTGATTTGCCCACACTCCATTCACAATCTGGATGTATGGATTAGCTACCCTGCATCACCTTTGTAATTAAAATGAACCCTCTGGACTTCGGGTATATCTGTATTTTATGTTATGATTATATTAGTTTACTTACATGTGTATGATTTCTGAAAGTTTTAAGCATTTACTTTAAATGTGTTTTTTTGAAATACTTAGCCCTTTCTACTAAAGTAAAATTAGCCGTTTTTATTACCCCCTATCAGCTCACTGGGCAAGTTTTGCTTAGACGTACTTTTTGTGTTTTCCTTCTTATACGTCAGGTTATCAAGACATTTGGGGACGGATTATGGAAGAGTGCTCGAGAGTATGAAAAGATTCGTACAAGTTAATGTAAAGAACTATATCGCGCTTCCGAATAAATTGTTAGGCCTTGTAATGTAATTAATTAAACATTTATGGAATTATGTTTTTGATCTGATTCTGTAATAGTGACACGACAGCCCTGGTCAGGTTGGGGTGTTACATATCTTCTCCATCGGGGCACCATCTCCTTTTCCTAGTTGGAATTTAAAACATCGATTGCTCATTTAGAGCAATACTTTTGATTATTCAGCACGCTTAATTACTCATTTGTAAGTTACACTCCTACAATATCCCTATCAACATGTAAGCCAAGTTATAGTATCAAAAAGGGACGCATAAGGTTAGCTCATTCATTCCCCCATCATTATTTCATTGTTGGGATTACAACTCGTTTACCCAGCCTATTGCTCCGATCCATTATCAGTTTAAACCCCACAAATGGTCAGTTCGTGCAAATTGGACTGTCACCTAACCCGATGACTCGTACAGTTAATTAACTTATGTGAGAAATTTAATATCTCTATCCGTTATCGCTCATTATTTATCATCGTATCTTCATAATATCTTATAGTTTAGTGCTAAAATAGTTGTGTTATTCTTTTTAGAAAACCCATAAGATTTCAGATTTTTTACGAGGTTAAACACTTCACAATAACTTTTTTTTTTCATAAAAAAAGATATACATAAACCTTTGTAAAGTCAAAGGACATCACATAACAAACTTTATAAAATCTTGGACTTTATAAAATCTTGGACATAACTCCTTGAAGTCATAGACTTCATTAATTCCTTTATGATATTATAAAGTTATGACAAAACGTCTTGTATGAAGTCTTAAATTTTGTTCATACCTTGAAGTCAATGTGACTTCGTATTCTCCTTTAAAAAAATTGAAGATTATCACAAGACGCCTTGCATGAAATCTTTTAATTTCATATACACCCTTTAAGTCACACAACTTCATATTCGCGTTTGTGAAATTCAAATATTATCACAACACCTTGCATGAAATCCATCGGTTTCATACACACTATTAAAGTCATAAGACTTCATATTCATCTTTGTGAAATCCGAAGATTATCACAACACCTTGCATGAAATTTGTAGATTTCATACACACCCTTAAAGTCAAACAACTTCATAAACTCCTTTGTGAAATCGGATGATTGTCACAACACCTTGCATGAAATCTATACACCCTTGAAGTCAAACAACTTCATAAACTCCTTTGTGAAATCCAAAGATTATCACAACACCTTGCATGAAATCTATAGATTTCATGCACACCCTTGAAGTCAAACAACTTCATAAACTCCAAGGGTGTGCAATAATTACATGCATCAATTAACTATCACTACTCACATCGCGTTTCTAGTCTAATTATCGCCCTCAACGAACGGGGGTCCGGGGGAAGCGCCCCTGGCAGCGGGGTCTAGGGGCGGCAGTCCCTAGCAGGGTCCAAGGGGCAGAGCCCCTGGCTGGGATCGAGCTGCCAGGTCAGCTTACCAACTCTATTAAATATTTACCAACTCTAATAAATAAAAATTTTATTTCCATTAACTGTTTTAACACATTTTTCATTAGAATTTTAAGTCATTGATTAATTTGCTAACTTAAAAGCTCAAGGGATTCTTTGTAATTAAATCATTCTTTTTCTAGGTTCAGGGACTGTTTTGTCATTTTATTAAACTTCTAGTTCTTTACTTGGCTTTTTAACGAATTGGCCTAACATAACGAACTGGTTCTTGTAACGAATTGAACCCTTTAACGAACTGGACCCTTAACGAATCAGTCCATAGCGAACCAGTCCATGTAACAAATCAGTTCATCTAATTCGTTATCTCCTCTAACGAATGACTATAACGAATCAAGGGTAATTCGTTACCTTTCTCCCTTAACGAATCAACTAGCGAATCACCCCTAGTTCGTTAACTCCCCGCTAACGAATTAGGATTAGGTCAGAGAATGTTAGAACATTCTCTGACATTCCTCTTAACCTCGTATCTTTTCCGGCGCCGTCGTCGGAAAAACGCGGTTTCGCCGGAAAAACGAGTTTTGATTCATTTTTCACCGTTTTTGCCCCGTTCGATCCAGATCTGAGCTAGGGTGATCCCTAAGCTCATATTAGGTTCAGTTTATACCCGATTCCATTCGGATCTCGTGACTTAAACGGTTTAACGGTGTCGGCTCGTCGTTTCGTGACCATATCTAACGGGTTTAAGTTCATACAACATCATATTATTATTACCTTGGATTAGGATTGGTTTTCTATCTTGGTTCGGCTAGAGAAGGAAGAAACTAAAGAGAAAGCTTAAGTGTGTGTTTTGGTGGTGTATAGAATATGTGTGAAATGAATGATTAATGGGTAATTATGACTTATATAATTATAGGTCATGGGCTTAAGGCCCATGATCTTTCTTTTTTTTTCCTTCATAACCCAAGTCCATAACCCATATCCCTTTAATTCAACACTAACCCGACTCATAATAACTCATACTTTCATTTTATTAACCGAAACTAGAAAACGGGATGTTACAAGATTTTGAAAAGATAACACATTTGAGATTTGGTTTTTTCAGGGCAGATAGTTGGTGGAAACAAGTTTAATCGGAATAAGATGAAGAAGGGTTTGAAGTGGGACGGTGGTGGCAGAGTCGCCGGAGAAAGAAGATGATGAAGACATGATAGGTAATTTTGGGAGAAAGGATCGCCAATTAGGCTATACCATGAAAATCTTCAAGATTGATTATGTTCAAAACAATTACAATCATAAATAGGCTAAACATCTCCTATGAATATTGACATATAATCTGTCCTAAAATAACATGATATACTACTTAAATATACAAACAATCATTAATAACAAATCCTGTGAATTATGGTTGACTATTAGTTAGTATTCTATTAGATTATCTAAAAAAAATTATATTAAATTAACCAAAGATGTGAGGTCTCCATCAGTTATATAACAATAACCAATTTCCTATTAACCCATTTTTAATTTATAGAAATAGACAAGTTTGATCAATAATTTACAAAAATAGACATGTCTTTTTAGCCTACATCTCTTTAGTCATTGATTTTTTAACCAATAAACAGCTGACACGTCACCGAAGCCGGCTAAGGCGGCTAAGCCTTAGCCTCCACTTTAAGGGCACGGAATTTTATAAAAGGTAAACGGGTCCCACCTTTAACCAATAAAAATTCGACACGTGTTAAAGGCGGCTAAACTTAGCCTACATCTATGGTTATTTAGCCGGCATCTTTGACTTTTAGCCGGCTTCGGGATACGTGTCTATTTAGTTAGCCGGCTCCAAATATTCCTTCTTAGCCGGCTCCAACTCGGCTTGTAGGCTAAGGCTTCACTTAGCCGCCTTCAATTTTTTCATTTAGCCGTCTAATTTTAGCCGCCAAAATTGAATATTTTAACAACCTTATTAAATATTTAGCCGGCTTCACTAGCCGTCTTCTTAGCCGGTGTAAATTTAGCCGCCAAAATTGAATATTTTACCAACTTACCAACTCTATTAAATATTTAGCCGGTTTCACTTAGCCGTCTTCTTAGCCGGTGTAAATTTAGCCCTCAAAATTAAATATTATTACCTACTCACTTGATTATTTAGCCGGCTTCGCTTAGCCGCCAATTTTTTTTGTCATAGTCGGCATGTTTTAGCCATCAGCAATAAATACTTAACTACCGAAATTTAATTTAATATGGTTGTATAGTTTATAAAAATGGTTGGTGAAAACTTAAATTTGGGTAGATAAAGTATTTATTGCTGATGACTAAAACATGCCGGCTAGGAGAAAAAAATGGTGGCTAAGCAAAGCCAGCTGAATAATTAAGTGAGTAGGTAAAATATTTAATTTTGGGGGCTAAATTTACACCAGCTAAGAAGACGGCTAAGTGAAGCCGGCTAATTATTTAATAGAGTAGGTAAGTTGGTAAAATAATCAATTTTGGTGGCTAAATTTACACCGGCTAAGTGAAGCCGGCTAAATATTTAATAAGGTTGTTCTAATATTCAATTTTGGCGGCTAAAATTAGACGGCTAAATGAAAAAATTGAAGGCGGCTAAGTGAAGCCTTAGCCTACAAGCCGAGTTGGAGCCGGCTAAGAAGGAATATTTGGAGCCGGCTAGCTAAATAGACACGTATCCCGAAGCCGGCTAAAAGTCAAAGATACCGGCTAAATAACCATAGATGTAGGCTAAGTTTAGCCGCCTTTGACACGTGTCGAATTTTTATTGGTTAAAGGCGGGACCCGTTTACTTTTTATAAAATTTCGTGCCCATAAAGTGGAGGCTAAGGCTTAGCCGCCTTAGCCGGCTTCGGTGACGTGTCATTTGTTTATTGGTTAAAAAACCAATGATTTGAGAGATATAGGCTAAATAGACATGTCTATTTTGGTAAATTATTTGTCAAACTTGTTTATTTATGTAGTTTTCCCTAAAATTTTCTTTGTTGAGTCACGACAATAATACCCATTCACAATAAAACAAAATATGTAATGGTCAACGTACTAGAATGAAATTACCATATACACTTTTTGCTTAGTATAAAAGATTTGGGTTTTTTTAGTATAGATCTAAATTTGATTCATACTTATATTACTTTTAGTGTATTATGATAATAAAAGATTTGAGTTATTCTTGCGAGATTATCAGTTTAAATTCTGAGTCTATCTGGATTTTCGTCCCACAGTGTGTAAAGCCAAATAGTTTTACTCTTATGGTGACAAACGAATGTGAAGTGTTAGCCGACGGTATGGTTTCCTGGATGAATGCCAAGTCAATCTCTGAAACCACCATGGACACAGTTAAGACAATATAGTTAGCCGAAATGGGACAAATGAACTCTCCAAATTTAATGATTGGGGATGCTTAACACACAAGAAAATCTTTGTTTAAAAAAATAGTTGAACGAAATTACCACCTTTTATCTTTGTTTCTAAATCCCTGAACAATCCTTAGAGCATTCACATTCTATCCACCAAGTTATGTGAGTGGGGTTTTGTAGTTAAGGGAGTGATTTAGGATGTGGTGAATAGATTAAAGATAAAACATAGTGATTTTTTTGCAAATTTGAAAAGTGCATGTAATACCATATAAATTATTTAATGTTTTTTAAGAGACATTTATATATTTCCACTTTCTAAAGTTGTTAATTACATATATCCCCATTATAAAAAACACAATTATATATTTCCTCTCCTTACAGTTAACAATTAACATATACATATTACATATTTAGCCATATAACTAAAATTAGCTAATTTATTGATTATTTTGCCTTTGTTTTATTTACCAAAATACCATTATTTTATAAAAATAAAAGTAAAAAAAATAAAAATCTGTGCGTTAATATTATCTCATATCATTGTTCTCCAAAATAAATGTAGTTAATATTAGGAATTTTTACATATTTTCCCTTGCTAAATACCCTTAATTACATATATCCCTAACCCCAAAAATTAATTACATATTTTCCCTTTTTATATGTGTTAGGAAGAGAAAAATATGTAATTATGTTTTTAGTTTTGAGGAAATATGTAATTAAGGATGTTAGGAATGGGAAATATGTAAATGGCCACTCTTAATACTAAAATAAAATAAAGTTCTCTAAAGTCTTCATCGTCTCCGGCATATCATCGCATTCCACTATCACCGGAGTTCACCATCGTCTTCGATGTCCTACACGTTCGCCATCATCGACGTACATAATCACTGCCAACGATTCCGGCTAGTCCAGATCTGATTTCTCACTCTCTTCGGAGTTGTAGGTTGCGACGAGTCAAGGTTTTTAGTTGCCACCCTCCATCTCCATCTTCAATCTATCTGGTAGGGAATTCGATGAAAAATCGTTTGGCTATTTGGATGCGGTGGCGGTGCTAGTTACTTTTGCCGGCAATCGAAGTTTTATATAATTTACTATAAAACGATTATGTCACACCCCGACCGATGGCGGATTATACATCGGGGCGCCACGTATTGTTTCATTACTCGTGACACTATTTGGGTGTCAATATTTAATAAATACATTTTCATTGCGCACGCGCAGAACACGAATCGTAAAGTAACATAAATCATATCATAACTCAAAATATCCAAATAACATAATTCGTCTTGTTACATTTTAATCTAGGTCCAAAGAAAAAGAAAACATCCTACGTGTCCTTGAGATTCCCAAAAGCAGCTACAGCAAACCTGAACATGTGTTAAAATAAAACGTCAACACTTGCGTGTCGGTGAGAAATCAAGTTTAATAGATATAAATAGATAATAACAAACACTGCGCGCAACATGTGCTTAACTGGGGTTTAACATAGGGTGTAATCAGATTGTGATCAAGCCTTAGATCATAGCTCATAGTTCAATCCGTGCTCCCAATTGAGCACAAAAACAAGAAATCATACGTGCATGTGTAACAAAACAAGAAAACCGTAAACGATAGGTCTCCCGTGTTCATCTAATGGATCCATGAAAACTTCGTAATAGGCCGTCAAAGCGGTTAATGAGTCACACATACAAATAAACAGCCAAGTAAACGTCCATAACACATGGGGTTTTGCGCACATAAATTTCATAAACAAGTTTAAGACTCAAGTTGTACGAACACATGAACATCCCAAAACATTAAAAATAAAAGGGGATTAAGTACGAGATTACTCACTTGAAAAAGGTGTGTTGAAAGATAATGCAAGAACCAACTTTTAAACAAGCACAAGTTAACCTATAAATAAGAGGTTATTGGTTTAACGATTGGTTTTTATGTCTTGAATATATGCAGTAAGTATCGATTTCTGTTAGTTAAACAAATTAAAACAAACTATATATTTATATTTACCGAGATTCCGGGCAGAGCAGAAGAGAAGACGGAGGCAAAGAGAGGAGTGGCGCTGCTGGGGAAACTACGACAGAGAGCAGAGGGAGAGAGATTTGAGGAGTGTTGTAGTGTGTGTAGTGTTAAAAGAAAATAGTTTTATTTATAGGAAAACCCTAGGGAACACAATCCCTTAAAAAGGGGAAAAGATCTTAACAAAGCACAAGAAAACAAAAGCAAAAGATATCAAAAGATATGCCGGCAGCTGCAGGGGATGGGGAAAAGCTGACAGGTTACAGGTAAAGCATGGGAGGAGTCAGAAAAACACTGTTCAAGACATGCAAAAGAAGATTTCAAAAGATTATGTCAGTCACTTTTTCTGTCAACCAATAGGATTGGTGCGCATGCTGCGCCGAAAGTGGCTTTTCGGACAGATGTCGGAACTGACCTACAGTGCTCATACAAAAGATAAGATATTTCAAAAGCATACAAGCTGACCTAAACAGAAGAAAAGACTTAAGGTCTAGCGCGAGAAGATTCGAGCGCGCGCGAGGGCGAAGGCAGACAGAGAACAATCCTTAGCGCGCCGCGGGAAGAACTATAATCCTTAGCGCGCCGCGGGAAGAACTACAATCCTTAGCGCGTCGCGGGAAGAACTACCATTCTTAGCGCGCTGTGGGAACAGTTCGCCTCGCGTATCGCAGGAACAGTTGGTCTTCGCGCAGGCTTCCTTGTAAGGAGTCTGGCGCGTGGAGCTGCGCAGACATCCTTAGGCGGGAAGAACCAAAGGACAAGCAAAGAGTTAAGAGAAAGGGTTCAAGGCTTAAGGGTTAAGCAGAGGGGCGGGACGGCGACAAGAGAGAAAAGAGGCGGGACGGCGACAAGAGAGAAAAGAGGCGGGACGGCGACAAGAGAGAAAAGAGACGGGACGGCGACAAGAGAGAGAAAGAGGCGGGACGGCGGAAAGAAATTATTATTATTAGTAAGTAGTATATAAAAAATATATATAATTTATTTAATGTTAAATTTTACAAAGATTAATAATCAAATTTTAAATTATAAAAAGAATCGGATTCGAAAACGGGTACCTGGGTCGGGTCGGATTTGGGCAGTTGTCACAGTCTCCCCTACTTTAAGAAATTTCGTCCCGAAATTTATCTCGAAGTAGGTTGCGCAGAGAAAAGGTGCGGGTACTTGATCTTCATTTGATCTTCCCTTTCCCAAGTGAACTCGGCTCCGCGCTTGGACTGCCAACGAACCTTGACAATAGGGATGCGACTGCGCTTGGTTTGCTTCACTTCGCGATCCATATTCTCAACAGGCTTCTCAACGAAATGCATAGACTCATCAACTTGAACTTCATCAAGTGGTATGTGGAGGTTCTCGTCAGCTAAACATTTCTTGAGATTGGATACATGGAAAGTTGGATGCACATTGCTGAGCGCGGGCGGCAGGTCCAGTTTGTAGGCAACTTTTCCCACCCTCGCAAGAATCTTGAATGGACCAACATAACGAGGTGCAAGCTTACCTTTCTTCCCAAAGCGGACAACACCCTTCCAGGGCGACACTTTGAGGAGAACAAGATCACCAACTAGAAATTCGAGAGGCTTCCGCCTGCGATCTGCGTAACTCTTCTGTCGGCTTCTGGCAGTCAGCAGATGATCACGGATCTTGGCGATTTTATCGGTTGTCTCTTGAACTAGTTCGGGTCCTGTGATTTGAACTTCACCCACTTCGCTCCAACAAATCGGCGAGCGGCACTTTCGACCATAAAGTGCTTCAAATGGGGCCATACCGATGCTGGAATGATAGTTGTTATTATAAGAGAACTCGATCAGAGGTAGGTGTGAATCCCAATTACCTCCAAAATCAAGAACACAAGATCGGAGCATATCCTCAAGGGTTTGGATGGTTCGCTCAGACTGTCCGTCAGTCTGAGGATGATATGCAGTACTCATGTCCAAACGAGTTCCTAACGCAGATTGGAGAGATTTCCAAAAGCGAGATATAAAACGGCCATCGCGATCGGATATGATGCTCAAGGGAGTACCATGACGGCAGACAATTTCTTTAACATATAGATGTGCAAGTTGTTCAACACGGTAGGTTTCACGAATGGGCAGAAAGTGGGCAGACTTGGTCAATCGATCCACTATTACCCAAATGCTATCATGTTTGCTTGCGGTCAAGGGTAACTTGGTGATAAAGTCCATTGCTATACTTTCCCATTTCCACGCAGGAATTTCAGGTTGTTCGAGCAAACCAGATGGGCGTTGATGTTCGGCTTTTACCTTAGAACAAGTTAGGCATTTAGCTACGAACACAGCAATATCCTTTTTCATACCAGGCCACCAATAAGAAAGGCGCAAATCTTTGTACATTTTGTCAGCACCAGGATGAATGGAATATCGAGTTTTGTGCGCTTCACTCAGTATGACAGAGCGAAGATTCTCATCATTGGGGATCCAGATGCGATTGAGATAACAGAGAATTCCATTCAGGTTAGGGACTAGATGTGCTTCTGCACCACACGCTAACTCGGCGCGTAGGTTGCCTTTGCTGATCGATGCGCGCTGCGCGTCGCGAATGCGCGATTCAAGATCGTTTTGGATCGGCGCGAAACGAAGCTGCGTGCGCGGCAAGATACAGTTGAGTTGACTGGGTTTGCGGCTGAGCGCATCGGCTACCACATTAGCCTTTCCAGGGTGATATCGGATCTCACAATCGTAATCGCTGATGAGTTCGTTCCATCGGCGTTGTCTCATGTTAAGTTCCTTTTGATCAAAAATGTGCTGAAGGCTTTTATGGTCTGTGTAAATGATACACTTAGTCCCATAGAGGTAGTGTCTCCAGATTTTTAACGCAAATACAACTGCACCAAGTTCGAGGTCGTGAGTCGTATAATTCTTTTCATGAATTTTAAGTTGCCTAGACGCGTAAGCGATAACCTTGCCTCGTTGCATAAGTACACAACCGAGACCTTGGTTGGAGGCATCACAACAAACGACAAAGTCATCAGTACCCTCAGGTAACGCTAAAACAGGAGCTTCGCACAACAATCGCTTGAGCGTTTGAAAGGCTTCTTCTTGCTTAGAGCCCCAAACATACGGTTTGCCTTTGTGCGTTAATGCTGTTAAAGGCAAGGCGATTTTTGAGAAGTTCGAAATGAATCGCCGGTAGTAACCAGCTAAGCCCAAAAAGGAACGGATTTCGGTAGGAGTGGACGGTGTAATCCAGTTCTTGATTGCTTCAATTTTGGATGGGTCGACATGAATACCCATCTTGTTTACAACATGACCAAGAAACTGTACTTCATCCGACCAAAACTCACACTTGGAGAGTTTGGCATAGAGTTGCTCGGTTCGAAGCTTTTGCAACACCAACTGAAGATGTTGTTCATGCTCGGCCTTGGTCTTGGAATACACCAGAACGTCATCGATAAACACGATCACGAATCGGTCCAAGAAAGGCCTACACACCCGGTTCATTAGATCCATGAAAACAGCGGGTGCGTTGGTTAAACCGAAGGGCATGACCAAGAATTCAAAATGACCGTAGCGGGTTCGAAAGGCAGTCTTGGGAATATCCTCTTCGCGGATACGCAACTGGTGATAGCCAGAACGGAGATCGATTTTGGAGAAACAAGAGGCACCTTGGAGTTGGTCAAAGAGGTCGTCAATACGCGGTAAGGGATACCGGTTCTTAATGGTGAGCTTGTTCAGCTCGCGGTAATCGATACACATGCGAAACGAACCGTCTTTCTTTTTAACGAACAACACCGGAGCACCCCATGGCGAAGAGCTAGGGCGAATGAATCCTTTATCGGTCAACTCTTGAAGTTGACTTGCCAATTCTTGCATTTCGGTGGGTGCAAGTCGATAAGGAGATTTGGCTACGGGGGATGCACCAGGGACAAGATCAACACGAAACTCGACTTCCCGAGCGGGAGGTAAACCAGAAAGATCATCGGGAAAGACTTCAGGAAAGTCACGCACGATGGGGATTTCAGAAAGTTTCTTCTTTCCTTCATCGGGTTTGACCACATTAGCTAAGAATGCGACACATTTCCTTCGCAAAAGTCTTCGGGCTTCAGAGCATGACATAAGTTTAAGGCCGTTAGATGGTTTCTCGCCGTAGATATGAAGATCTTGACCATTTTCCCGAGGAATGCGAATCAACTTCTTGGCGCAGATTACTTCGGCGCGATTTTGCGAGAGCCAGTCCATTCCAATAATTACATCAAAACTTCCAAGAGGCATGGGAATGAGGTCGATTAGAAAATCGTGTTCATTAAGGTTAAGCGTGCAATCTTTGATCACGGAGTTTATTAAAATAGTTTCACCATTAGCCAATTCAACTGAAAAGTTTTCGTTTAAGTTCTTTCGCGGTCGCGCAAGTTTTCGTTCAAATGCGCGAGAAATAAAACTTCTATCGGCGCCAGTATCAAAAAGCATAGATGCATATTGTCCGTTAAGTAAAAATGTACCATTAACCACGTCATTATTCGCTTGCGCTTGGTGCGCGGTTATATTAAAAGCTCGGCCTCGCGTCACTTGGTTTGAAATTTGGTTAACCGGATTAGCTTGGGTAATTTGTACTTGCAGTCTGGGGCACGCGTTCCGGAAATGACTGGGGTCACCGCAGTTATAGCACGACCTGGGTCGTGGATTAGGGTATGTTGGTTGTGGGTTTAGCGGGTAAGTTGGTGGTGTTTGCGAGATTGGGTTGGCGGTAAGGACTCTACAGTTCTCAGCAGTGTGACCAGTACGGCCACATCGGTTACATTGTCGACACGGGACTTGAGTTGGATGGTGAAGTCTACAGGTTGGGCAAAAGGGTTGGTTTCCTGTGTAAGGTTTCTTAGTTGACGGGGCAAGGAGTGCGGGATTGGTTAAGGCATAGTTATGGACTACAGGGGGTGTTGGGTAGGTTGACAGTGGGTTAGGAGCGTATACTGGAGGTTGGTAGGCGGGTTGCTGGGCAACGAGCGGGTTGGTAAGCGCGTAGGTTTGATGATTGGGTCTGCGCCTACGCTTGAGGTTGTTACGGTTTGAGGGTTCTGGCTTGTTTCTGTTGGTTCGGGGACAGTCTTGGTGAGTTTGGTCTTTTCGGCTCCCCGCAGAAACAGGGTTCCTGCCCTGACATGGTTGTCGCTGAGCACAGCGGCCAACTCGATGGCGTCAGAGAGGGTTGCTGGGTTCCTGGCCCATACAGAATCTTGAATTTCCATGGGGAGACCCCCAAGAAACTTCTCGATGGCTCGGCGGGAAGGGGTAACTAGGTGCGGGACAAGCAAACTTAGTTCGTGGAAGCGCATAGCGTACTCGCGCGCTTCGCCACTATACTGCTTCAAGTTCCAAAATTCCTCCTCAAGGCGCTTTATTTCGTTGGGAGGGCAGAATTCTCTAGTCACAAGTTCCTTGAATTCCTCCCAGAGCATGCTAGAAGCAGCCTCTGCGCCACGCGCGTGAGCTACTCCGTTCCACCAAGTAAGCGCCCTTGACTCCAGGACACTTGAGGCGTATAAGGTTCGTCGGTCTGGAGGGCATTGGGTATGGAGGAAGGTGTTATCAATTTTCTCGAGCCATTGGAGCATTACGGTGGCTCCTTCAAGCCCTGTGAATTTCGGAGGGTTACCCGCATTAAAGGATTTAATATTGTATCCGGAGGGGTTGGTATTGTTTTGGTTTAAGGCTTGGGCTATTGCGGCGGCCATTTCCTGGGAACGTTGCTGCCTACGTCTGCGCGCGGCTTCTCTCCTCTGATAACGAGCTGATAGCGGAGGCATTCTATAAAAGTTTTAATTTTTTTGTTAATATCTGGGTATGGGAAATCGTTTTAGCGCAAAGTATATCGTCGTAAAGCTTGTTTCACGGAGTTAAATGCTATCGAATTTTGAAATAAAATATGAATTAAATGCAAACTTAATACAGGTAATAAATTCGAATTGAAAATCGACAATTCATGCATCACCATGACTTTCCGAGTTCTCAATTTAAAATATCGAGTAAACGAGCATTGAAGGTTGACAATTCATGTATCACAATGACTTTTCAAATCTTCAATTTAAAATATCGAGCAAATGAATATTGTAGATTGACAATTCATGTATCACCATGACTTTTCAAGTCTTCAATTTAAAACATAAAGTTAATGGTAATTGAAAATCAACTATTCATGTACCACCATGACTTCTCGGATTTTCAATCCCCACAACAAACGAATATGCAAGTAAAGAAACAAATTGAAATTTAACAATAAAAATCGAAAGATCGCGAATAAAATACGAAATCATATGCTGCGTATGCGCAAGCATATTTTATAAATATCAAGTAATTAACAATTAGCGCGCAAACATGAGATATTTCTCATGCGCGAGAAGGGACTCTTAGGTATTCTAGGTCGTTACGTCTAACCACCTATCCTAAAGTCACGGAGCTCTGATACCAATCTGTCACACCCCGACCGATGGCGGATTATACATCGGGGCGCCACGTATTGTTTCATTACTCGTGACACTATTTGGGTGTCAATATTTAATAAATACATTTTCATTGCGCACGCGCAGAACACGAATCGTAAAGTAACATAAATCATATCATAACTCAAAATATCCAAATAACATAATTCGTCTTGTTACATTTTAATCTAGGTCCAAAGAAAAAGAAAACATCCTACGTGTCCTTGAGATTCCCAAAAGCAGCTACAGCAAACCTGAACATGTGTTAAAATAAAACGTCAACACTTGCGTGTCGGTGAGAAATCAAGTTTAATAGATATAAATAGATAATAACAAACACTGCGCGCAACATGTGCTTAACTGGGGTTTAACATAGGGTGTAATCAGATTGTGATCAAGCCTTAGATCATAGCTCATAGTTCAATCCGTGCTCCCAATTGAGCACAAAAACAAGAAATCATACGTGCATGTGTAACAAAACAAGAAAACCGTAAACGATAGGTCTCCCGTGTTCATCTAATGGATCCATGAAAACTTCGTAATAGGCCGTCAAAGCGGTTAATGAGTCACACATACAAATAAACAGCCAAGTAAACGTCCATAACACATGGGGTTTTGCGCACATAAATTTCATAAACAAGTTTAAGACTCAAGTTGTACGAACACATGAACATCCCAAAACATTAAAAATAAAAGGGGATTAAGTACGAGATTACTCACTTGAAAAAGGTGTGTTGAAAGATAATGCAAGAACCAACTTTTAAACAAGCACAAGTTAACCTATAAATAAGAGGTTATTGGTTTAACGATTGTTTTTATGTCTTGAATATATGCAGTAAGTATCGATTTCTGTTAGTTAAACAAATTAAAACAAACTATATATTTATATTTACCGAGATTCCGGGCAGAGCAGAAGAGAAGACGGAGGCAAAGAGAGGAGTGGCGCTGCTGAGGAAACTACGACAGAGAGCAGAGGGAGAGAGATTTGAGGAGTGTTGTAGTGTGTGTAGTGTTAAAAGAAAATAGTTTTATTTATAGGAAAACCCTAGGGAACACAATCCCTTAAAAAGGGGAAAAGATCTTAACAAAGCACAAGAAAACAAAAGCAAAAGATATCAAAAGATATGCCGGCAGCTGCAGGGGATGGGGAAAAGCTGACAGGTTACAGGTAAAGCATGGGAGGAGTCAGAAAAACACTGTTCAAGACATGCAAAAGAAGATTTCAAAAGATTATGTCAGTCACTTTTTCTGTCAACCAATAGGATTGGTGCGCATGCTGCGCCGAAAGTGGCTTTTCGGACAGATGTCGGAACTGACCTACAGTGCTCATACAAAAGATAAGATATTTCAAAAGCATACAAGCTGACCTAAACAGAAGAAAAGACTTAAGGTCTAGCGCGAGAAGATTCGAGCGCGCGCGAGGGCGAAGGCAGACAGAGAACAATCCTTAGCGCGCCGCGGGAAGAACTATAATCCTTAGCGCGCCGCGGGAAGAACTACAATCCTTAGCGCGTCGCGGGAAGAACTACCATTCTTAGCGCGCTGTGGGAACAGTTCGCCTCGCGTATCGCAGGAACAGTTGGTCTTCGCGCAGGCTTCCTTGTAAGGAGTCTGGCGCGTGGAGCTGCGCAGACATCCTTAGGCGGGAAGAACCAAAGGACAAGCAAAGAGTTAAGAGAAAGGGTTCAAGGCTTAAGGGTTAAGCAGAGGGGCGGGACGGCGACAAGAGAGAAAAGAGGCGGGACGGCGACAAGAGAGAAAAGAGGCGGGACGGCGACAAGAGAGAAAAGAGACGGGACGGCGACAAGAGAGAGAAAGAGGCGGGACGGCGGAAAGAAATTATTATTATTAGTAAGTAGTATATAAAAAATATATATAATTTATTTAATGTTAAATTTTACAAAGATTAATAATCAAATTTTAAATTATAAAAAGAATCGGATTCGAAAACGGGTACCTGGGTCGGGTCGGATTTGGGCAGTTGTCACAGATTACAATAAAGTGGCAGGCAAACGGGCAACAAGCTGCGCCGCAACTCCCTTTTGAACAGCAAAGCCAATCCTGTTAAAAACGAAGCTTTGGGACCTAGAAGCGGAAGAGGTTCCGTGTACGACGCGCTGAACCCTACTCAAAAATTTCACAGCCTCTGGAGCCAGAAAACCAAATGTATCAAAGGCAAATGGTAGAAAGACATGTTGATTATCTAAACAAGCTTTCTCGTGTTTAACAACTTTGCCCGATTCAGCCTTCAACGCAGCCTGACCCACAACAAACCCACGGTCCCTGAGCCCAACAAGAGGAGACACTCCTGTAAGATCCACACAGGCGTGTTTCCCCCCTGCCCACCCGAACACAAGAATATCAGCTGGTCGTAAAGTAGACCTCCCTTCAATAGGATCAGTGAGAAAGTTAACAGGGGCCTCCTTTTTAGCAGAAATCCCTACCCGTTTAAGAACATCACACAGAACATCCCTAACTAGATCATGTCTGTATTTAAAGCCAGACAGTTCTTTGCAATGCACCGCATGGTCACCAAAAGAATCCAAACAGACCTTACGACAAATTGGGCAAGGTTCATCCGTCGGGAACATAGGGATCATTAACCGGTACTTAAGGATAGCCCGATACTCCAAACCCGACATACGTTGGCCTAATCCTTCAATGGGGATGGCCGTTAGAAAATCCTGAGCCCGAGGAGCCCGAAGGCATTCCAACACCGCCTTTTGGCGAGAGGATAGATCAAACTTCACTTCTAAACTCTTGACGATTCCACTAAATAAGGCACTCGCCACAACATGTTAGGCTTTAGGGGGGCGGTGTCCTTATTAGAGAACCCGCTAAGATCAAAATATGGAAGTGAAGTACGTAAACGATCCATCGCACACCCATAATCAGAGTCCAACCCATAAATATCACAACCCCGAAGAATATGGTCTTGCAAACACCACGACTGTGCTCTCGAAGCCACAAAAGCATATGTAGATACATCCTCGGCCGAACAGAGACCCAACCCCCCATAACGGATCGGAAGTGATGCCAACCTCCATTGGAGATCCCCAAAGAACGGACCTCCACAAACCACGATGTCCTCAATCGCCCTTCGAAGACCATTGTCAAATATAGAAACAGCTTCCCCCACATACATAGGTTGGCATCTTCTCAAACCGAACAAAAGCTTGGCGACTCACATACATGAGCGAAGCAAAAGAAGCTCGCATTGAACGAAGAGGAAAGACGATGACGGGTCGTCGCTGATGGGTTGCCCATGGGTTACTCGAATTATGCGGGCCGATCGAATATATCAATTAAAGATTAAAAAGGGAGGCGGTGGATAATTTTTAAATGTGAGAACATAATTACTGAGTTTTGTTTGGATTTGTTTTTATGATTTTTTTGAGTTATCACGTTTCCTAGTTCATGTTAGTAGTATATATACAGTGGGTTCAAATTTTGATTATCTTTTGGAAAATAAAAGGTTTGTTTTTGACAATCCACAATCGTCTCGTTGATGGTTTTATGATGACAAACTGTGGTAGCAACAGTGGTTCTATGGTGGTTGTTTCAAATAGGAGAAAGAGGTTGAGATCTTGTTACTAAAGAAAATGGCATGGGTTGATAGTGGGCCCCACTGTTTTGTTATTAGTAACTTGGTTTTAAGCCTTTGTATTTGATTTGTCAAACGATTGACATTTGGGTATTTTACATATTAAAATTTTTACATTTTCTTAATATTGAAATAATGTTTTAAGATATTAGTGGTGGGGCCAGGAATTTTATCCTATGGGTTCGAGATTTTTTGGTACCCGGATGTATCAGGTCGGATCAGGTCAATCATTTGGTTAGATAAATAAAATGCAATATCATTATTATAAAAAAATGTTTATCGTCAACATTTAATAAAACACAAAGTCATATTAAATAAAAAAGATATATGTAACATATTATAATTGTTCCATACGTGTTTTCATGTTTTGAAAACGATTCATAACATATTCAATCGTGACTTTAAAAAAGAACTCATTTTCAATATAACAAATTAAAGTATCATGCATATAATCGTCACCCATCCGATTACTTAAATCATCACTCATCCGATTACACATCATTCATGTTTAGTTTTTATTTTGGTGTTATGTTTAAGAATGTTAATTGAGTTGGGCTTATTAACTCATTGTATGAATAACTTGAGCTTTTCTTTATAATTTATATACGAATTATTATTTGTCCATTTATGATGTTTGTTAGTAAGTTTTATAGTTTTCTAAAGCTTTTTTATATTTTATAAAAAATAAATTCATTTCTAAAAAAAATTACTAAATTTTTCATCATCCATGGGTTCGAACGTTTTATTTTGTAATGATGCTGGGTTCGCTCGCTGAAAAAGAATGGGTTCACTCATTAATTTAATACTATAGGTTACGTTTAAAACCGAAAAAGACCGGGTTCGGTCGAACCGGGTACTCAACATGTGGCTCCACCACTGAAGATAATATAAAGTCAATTATTGGTACCTAAACATAATAAAATTGTTTTATATGATCAATACGAATGTAAGTTAAATAGTGTTTTACAAATTGTAACATTGTAACAAATAAATATTGTATTTATTCAATGAAATTTAAAGTACACACATAACTATATATCTATTATAAATATAGGTCACTAATTGTTATACGATAATGGTTTGTAAATCATTATTTAACTAATTTAATAATTTTTTTTCGAACTATAAAAAAATATATTTAATGGTTTATAGGTTTTTTTTAATTATGGTTAAACTTACAATATCTAATATATCTAATAGTAAAATGAGATGTAATGGGTTAGTAAAAGTTATTGTGATTTAAATTAAATTAAATACCTTTTTTTTCATATTGGTTATCACTAATGGGTCATATCGATTAAAACCATAACCCATGGATAACACGAATTAAAAAGAGTGAAGATTAGAAAATATACCTTTTTTTTCATATTGGTTATCACTAATGGGTCATATCGATTAAAACCATAACCCATGGATAACACGAATTAAAAAGAGTGAAGATTAGAAAATATGAGTGAAATTAAAGTTAAGATTGAATGTGGATAAAACACATCATCATTATTTTTGTTTATTAGTATATGAAGATTATGTTGTACTAATAAGGATAAAAGAGTAATTTGATATAGAAATGAGAAATATCTAATTAATGTATAAAAAATGTATTATATAAATAGAAGTAAAGAAAAAATGTATTGACTTTTATGGTAAAGTTAAAATACAAATGGAGACAAAAATGAGATTGTGAAAAGGATTTGTGTCCAAAAAAAAAAACATAACTTAAAATATAAATAAATAACCAAAAAGAATTAAAACACCAAAATGTTTCCACCATCACCCCCCCACAAAAAAAAGGATGAAAAGACACAATGTCGAGAAAAAAGACACAATGCCGAAAATAAACAAACAACACAATGATAAATAAAAGACACAATAAGTCGCAAAATTTAACAAAATGTTGAATAACATATAATAATATAACACAATATCAAAGAAAATACACAACAATGAAAAAAAGACAAAATCAATTATGAAAATAAACACAAATAAAAAGACACAATGATGTTTTGTCCTCAACATTGTGACTTTTTCGAATTTTTTTAAAATGAGGAAGACGGTGGAAACATTTTTGCATTTTTTACATTTTTCATTTCTTTATTAAATTTTAAGTTATGATTTTTTTATTAATTTTTCATTAACTTTTTAATGTTTTTTTGCTATAATTTTTTTTCATCATTCTTAATTTTGTCCTCTTTATAAAATAACTTGAGTCATAAATTTCAATATAAATTTAAAGATAAATGATAAGATGAGAATCCAATTACACAAAAATATACACGCCTCCCAACAAATTACTAAAACGGTGAAAGTTCTAAAAATAGCAAATGTCACTTTCTTTAAGTACAACAAAAATTCACCAAATAAGACTTAAGAAAAACTTGGTACATGAAATGCTAGTTAATTCATTCTTATAAGACTCAGGGGTGTGGGGGCTTTAAAGGGGGCGCTAGAGTTCCTTCGCTCGCGCCCCCAGGCGCTAACACCACACCACCAAGGGCGCTAGAGGGGCGCTAGAGGGGCGCTAGAGGGAGGCGTGAGCAGGGTAGCGGGAGAAGAGAGAGAGGAGGGCACAAAAAAATGCCTCGTTTTTAGCAAAAAGAGCCGTTGGCTCATTATTAAATTAAAAAAAAAATATTTTCCTATATAACTATACTCTATTTCACCCATTTTTATACCAAAACTTTAAACCTTCACCCAAAATCAATTCATATTATCAACTTTTTTTTAAAAAAAATGCCTCGTTTTTAGCAAAAAGAGCCGTTGGCTCATTATTAAATTAAAAAAAAAATACTTCTATATATACCTATACAAATAAACAATCAAAACACACAACAATTATACACCTTTCCTCCTAAAATCCTCTCAAAATTAACAAAAAAAATGTCGTGGTTCTCGTCTGATTCCGACTCCTCCGAAGAGGATGATTTGCTTCTTCAAGTAGGAGGAGTTTTGACCGCAACCGTGGTGGATCTTTTGCAAAATCAAGCCCAGCAACCTCGAGTCCCGAGAGTTAGAGCACCACCTCGTGATCGTGATCGATCGGGTGCTAACGATACTTTGATTAGGCATTATTTTAGCCCTCAACCGGTATACGAGGAGTCGGATTTTCGAACTCGTTTCAGAATGAGCAGACAATTGTTCATGCGTATAGCAAGTGATTTAGAGGCACGGTATCCCTTTTTTCAACAAAGGGAGGATGCTAGGGGTCTCCCCGGTTTTACCTCTCTTCGAAAATGCACGGCTGCTATCCGTCAATTAGCGTACGGCATTTCGTCGGACGCTTTGGATGAGTATTTACAGATGTCGAAAAGGGTTGCACGTGAATCCCTTCATTTTTTCTGCCAAGGTAAAAAACATTAATTTTAGTTTTTATTAAATATTTATTACATTTTTGAATATATATTATATGTTTATAGATTATTTTAATGCCTATAACTATAGATATATATATATACTTATATCGTATTTATATACGTAGGAGTCATATCGATTTACTCTCGGAGATATCTGCGTAAACCTACAATGTATGATATCCAACGCATATATGAGGTGCACGCAGAAAAACATGGTTTTCCTGGGATGCTAGGTAGCCTCGATTGTACGCATGTTGGATGGGCTATGTGTCCAACGGCCTGGCGAGGTCAGTTCCACCGTGGTGATCATAAAGGGCCGACCATTATACTTGAGGCGGCGGTGTCACAGGATCTTTGGTTTTGGCATGCTTTTTTTGGTGTTGCTGGGTCAAATAACGACTTTAATGTTATCGATCAGTCACATTTGATCAACGACCTTATCGACGGGGTTGAACCACCTCAAGCTTTTGTTGCAAATGGAGAACTCTTCAAGTACGGGTACTATCTGGTCGATGGTATTTACAACGAATGAGCTTTGTTAGTGAAAGCTCTTACAGATCCAATCGCCGATAAACGGAAGTATTTACGAAGAAGCAAGAGTCTGCTGGAAAAGATATTGAAAGAACCTTTGGAGTTCTGAAAAAACAATATCATGTGCTGGCCCGATACGTTATTGGACTCGGGAGAGGATATGGACGTCGTCTACATGTGTCTGATCCTACACAACATGACGTTAGAAGACGAGGGCAAAGCTATCTGCCAAACTACCAAGGTGACATTCCGCCACAACCGTTCACAATCAGTGATCAACAAAGACTTCATAACATAGCAAATATCAAGAGCCGTGAGACACACGGGAATCTTCGACATGAGTTGGTTGAACATTTGTGGGCGAGGCGACCCGATGATCTTGTATTAGATTAGTGTTATTATTAAGTATTATTGTTTGTTTAATTTTTAGTATGTTTTTTTTTGTAATTTGAATTTTAGATATTAATGTGTTTTTTTATTAATGTGTGTTTTTTTAATATTTTATGTGTTTTTTTAATAATATGTTGTTTGAATATATTTATAAAAAAAATAAAAAAAAAAATTTCGCTGGAGCTCCTGTTGGAGCCCCTCCACACCAGGGGCCAGTGGCTCCACCAGGGGCTCCAACACCCCCCTTATTCAGTTTCTCTCTCTGTCACATGTCAAAATATTATTGGTTCTTGGCTCTGCTGGAGCCCCCACACCCCTTAGTCTAAGGCTAAGGGTAGGGGGCTTGATCCACCCTCAAGTGATCCAATATATTTATGACATGTAGGTGATGATGTGACACATGATCAAGCTCCAGAGGATGTAGTGGGGCTTGATTAATCCACCCCTAAGTTTTTGATCCAACCCATGCCCGACGACTCGTTCAAGCCCCGTGGACCGGTCCACGGCGGTCGTCCGCATCCCCGTCAACGGCAGGAGGGTAGTGGTGTGCGCGGCGGCCACGTCGTCCATGCCCCACTACCCTCACCCTAATGCTACCTCAAAACCTATTTCCATCTTTTTTTCCCTTTCAAATTTTATTTTATTTTATCTTACTATAATAATAAAAAATAATTCATACTATAATAAAAAAAATTCTGGTTAACACATGCCAATCCCATATTGATTCATGATCATATTTTTCCTTCTATAATCTTAATCTATAACCTCATTGGTTCTAAATATTCATAGCTAATACAATTTTTTACTTAATTTATCAAGTAAAACCAAGTTATTTAATTGCTTTTTCCCGTAAAAAAAATTATAATTATGATTATATCATGTGATCAACCTTTCTATATTTATAATATAAACATATTTTCTTTCCTTTCGAGAATAATTATTTCAACCTAAAAATTTTCAAAAGTGTGACAATTATAATATGCATATATGTGCGTTAATTCACAATAACTGTATATATATGCCATAAACTTTTATCTCCGTATTATAATAAAGTAAAATAATTGTGGATACTTTTCATCTTTTGGTTAATCCTCACAATTATTTTCCATCAAATACTAATATCTTAATTGACCCTAATATATATAATAAATCAGTAATTATTCATTTTTCTTTTACACTCTATTTATATTATATTTATAATTTTTTATGAAAATAAATATTAACATGTTATACTACTATATATTTCAAAATATTCGATGATCCAAAAATTAAAAACAAACCATGTTTGTCAAAAATTGAAAAGTATATAATTTCAAATATCATTAACATATTATACTACGTATATTGTAGAAGATTGATTGTAAAGACAAATAAAACTCAAATATGCTTTCTTTTTACAAAGTAATTTTTTTAATTATTAAATTATAAGTATATACTTAAAATTTGATCCATTTTTTTAATTATCCCGTTTATTTATTATTATTATTGTTGTTATTATTATAAATTGTGATACAAATTTATAAATTATAGATATATGCTTTAAAATCTATCCATTTTTTCCGGTTAATTTAGTAAGCTATACACATACACACACACACACACACATATATATATATAATATATAAACGAAAACATAAAAATCCTACGTGTCGTGATGTGGTCGCTCCCCCTTTTTTTGGAGTCATCAGATTTACTTGATTTTTAAATGGAGGCTTCTCATGCATTTGACCCGAATTCATGGGTATAAGTCTTACCAAACCCAGATATTCCTTAAACGGGTTATAACATCTCCATAAATAAAAAATTATTCTCACAAAATTATTGATGTAAAAATCATATAAAATAGGATATACTAAAAATTAATATCTTATTAAGATATATATATATATATATATATATATTATTTAAATTAAAAAACCAATTTGATAGTAAAAATAATAAACAGGTCTTGGGTCTCGTCAAACCATAAGTATATTATTAACTTTCATAAATATTATTTATAAATAAAAAACCAATTTTATAATAAAAGAAATAAACGGGTCTTGGGTCTCATCAAAACCATATAGTTTTTAAACCGAGTTATAGCATCTCATTTATTTGTCAAAAATTTATCATCAAACCATAAGTATATTATTAACTTTCATACAATAAAATATAAATACAAAAAATAAATAAATATTAGAAGAAATAATATAAAACAACCCCCGTAATACAGGGGATAAAAACTAATATATATATATATACATATGGGAGTGGTTATCCTAAAAAGATGGATGTGTCTAAAAAGTGTATAAAGTGATTTGGATGGTTAGATCTTGGTTGTTAATGGTCAAGATTGAAAGATGGAACAAATTGAGGAGTGTTGTATTTTAAAGGGTTAGATTGGTGTGTTAAAGGGTAGTTTATTCATAGTAAAACTTTTATGCAATAACTCGATGTATTCCAAAATATGCTTAATAATCAAATATCTCTTTATTATTCAAACCAAAAAAATCTATCAATTAGTCAAACCAAAAAAGACTTTTATTCAATCTAATATCTTTTCAACCGTCATAGCTATTCAAAAACTAAAACACACTATCCAACAACAAAAAAAACTAACATTTATTAATAAAAACACACCGAACTAAAACACACTATCCAATATCAGAAACACGCTAACATTTAATAAAAATACACGATGAGCATAAACTAAACCACAATAATCATGATCCATGATACATATGAACTAAAACAAGAAACACTATAACAACACAACGAACTAAAACAATTTATTTGCATGCATAAACATCTATGTCAAATCGTCCCCATTATGTTTTTGTTCTTCAACCTTGTGGTTGTTGTGTTTTATTTTTAAAGGAATTTTACGGTCTCTGAATGTCACCACCACCTATCAACATAACAAAATTTTAGTATTAAACTGACAACTATATCAAACAAAAAAAAATGAACAACAAACATTTTAATATTCATCTAGTACAATGTAGATACATAATTCATTTTATTAAAAGAAATATATTATACAGGGAGTATAAATGAACTTCATCCTCACAAAGCAAAAGTCAATACTCACAAAAATTATATGACCAAATTGCTAAATATATATTGACTTCATGAACAAAAACCGAATTACTTAACCCAAACTCTATAATTAACTTTTTACAAAATTATCGTACAAAGAGAAACAACAACGATTATAAACTAAAAAAGAAAGGTCGATGATTGACCCACCCAAAACTATATTAGTTTGACCAAAATCTCAAAATAATTTATATAGAAAACTAAAGTGCAAAAGAAATCGACAGTAAAAGAAAAAAAAAGTCATCGGCGATTAAGGGGTTAATTTTCAGAAACAAACTAAAATAAATTATAGACCATCAACACAATAATCAAAACTAACCTGAAAGATGTTGGACCGAACCACCCAATCGTGTAGCTTTTGGCGGCCGTGCTCGGACCATTCCGACACCTGATTATGGTGGTCAATGGTTCCGTGTCGGGTTGGTGGCAGTCGTCGACTTGATTGGTGGCGGTGGTTGGTTGAACGTCGGTGGTGAGAGTACGATTTTTATTTTGATTTGAAGAGAGATGGATCAAGTTTTAAGGCATGGATGATTATGGGTATGTTTGGCAAAACTAGCTGGTGGCTGGAAGCTGGTAGCTGGTAGCTGTAGCTTTTTAAATATTTTTAGGTGTTTGGCAAAGTAACACAAGCTTTTAATAAAACTAGCTGGATGCCCACGTGGTGCGACGGAATGGGTGCACAACCTAACATCAACCGCATAATCAGTGTCGGTACATGATTCACCTGATGAGTGTTCATACATAACCCGAATGTAGACGTGTAATTCATTAAAAGGCAGCAAGCGTGTAACTGATGTCAAAAATAAAAAAACAAAGCTGAAATATATAGTAATTTCAAATAGATAATTTTTAAACCAATTTATTTTGATCTGAATTTCATTCTGAACATGCATTGTTCTAATCTGAAACATGTTTTGACCTGACCCCTTTCGACTCTAAAGCGTACCGACATGAACCGAACTAATTTAACCCTTTTCGTATCGACTCGTTCTGACCCTAATTTGGTCTTACACGTGACTCTAGCTCACTTAATTCGACTTGTTACCGATCCTAACCGATAATCACCTAGTATGTTAATTTTTTAAAGTTAAAGAAGTATAATAATATCATACTCAAATTAAAGAGAATAAAATGCTCATTTTTATGATGTAATTTGTTTAAAAAATTATTAACGTGTGAAAAAGTTACGGCCCTTAAAAAATCGTGGGGTAGTTAGTTTTGAATAAGGGTTAAATGTTTAACTATTATATAAATTAACAAAAGTATATAGAAGTTCAAGTACCAAACTTGTAAATTAAAATGTAAAAGCTTGTAGCTAGCTTTTTCTCAAACGCTAGTAATAGTAGCGTTTAAATATGGAGCCTTTTCTATCAATCTAAAATCTTAAAGCTACCATAATCAAACAAATCTTTTTATTAAATATGAGTTTTTTCTTAAAAGCTTGAAGCTCTTAAAAGCTCCTAAAAGCTCATTGCCAAACATACCCGATATAAATAAAAGAGAGAGAGAAATAGAATCTGGATGTGATGAAATAAAAGAGTGAGAAATAAACATTTTTCCCATCCTACCCTCAAGTGTTATGTTTAATCCAGTGGTTTCAATTACTTCCTACATTTTTTAGGAAATACCAACTTTTTATTATAACCTTACTCTCTCTCTATATATATATGTTAAAATATAAGGATAATATATATTGATATACCAATCACTTTTAGACATAACAAAGTTTATCATATTCAATTTCTTAGTTTTTATCAAGGATTGTTTCGGGTTTTTTGTAGAACTTAAATTTGAGTTTTATGAGTCAAAAGTTGGTAAATAGATTGTTTGGTACAAGTTAACTATATTTTGGTCAAAATTTGTTACGGGTCAAAAATGAGAAATTTGAGTATTTTTAAAAGTTTGAGAATGCAGTTAGATTTATCTTTAAATTTGGTACGGGTTCAAAGTGTTGATTTGAAAAAATCAAACGGATGAAATTTAGAATTTTAAACATGATTCGGGTTTCAAATTTATTTTCAAGCGCATTTTTGGAAATAATTAAAAGGTTCGGGATTTGACAAGTTGACTATTTTTCTCCCGACTATTAAAATTTAAGAAAATATTGTGAACCCTTTCGACATGTCACCCCCATACCTATCAATGTTTTTAACTTTGATCAAATTTGAAATATTTATGTCAAGACTAACTTTTCATCTAATAGTGATCAGAACATTGTATGGAAAACGTTATATGTAATACATTTTTTCATATACATTATATAGTTATTTGCTTTACTTGTAATTTGGATCATCTCTTGTGTGACACGGGCCTAAAGCTAGTTAATAAATATAAGATGTGCATTCGTCAAGCATCTTAACATTTGTTTAATTAATATATAAGTGTTTCGTTTCTTTTTTTTTTCTTTTTAAGAATCATAAGATTTGACCAAAAAGTAAGATTAATTAATGTATATTAATACAAATTTAATAATCTGAACTGTTTTTACAACCCTAAAAAATTTTTATTAGTAAAAGTTATATGTTTTTAATTACTGAAATATATTATTATTTAAGGTTTAATTGTATGAGCCCACGAGCTTATTTATATTTACTTTTCTTCATATCAAAATAAAAATATGGTATGTCAAAGACTTAGATTTAAAAAATGGGAAGTCTTGTATTCAATCTTGATATGCGACAAAAAAAAAGTTTCAAGTTAAGCTTTGAGGTTTTATCACCTATGATAAGTTTCCTATAGAGAGTAAAATGATAATGATTGTGTGGGCCAATGACCGAGATGTCGTTAAAAAAATAGTGTTGATTATAAGTGTCTTTATTTGTAATTAATTTGTATTTTTTAATTTTTTAACTCGAACAAATATGTCACTAAAATCATAAATCATTTACAGCTTAATGGCTAGCTTGCATATGTATTTTCATGTTCAAAAAGTAAAGGACTTGAAACTCAAGAAAGGAAGGATAGCAAGAATACGATTTTGGCCATTCATAACTTGGAGGCCCGCTATTTTAGACTAAATTTTACCTTATTACAGTAAAGATATATTTTGTCTATGAAGCACGGGGACAGCACTGATGATGTGGTACCCGTCTCGGGGACAGAAACGCGACGGAAATGTTTCTTAAACGAATCTGGTTAACGGGGACAGATCCAAAACCGTATCAGGGACGTTTCCGGCGACCCTCTAGCAAATTCCGGCACCAGAAAACAGGAAGAAGAAGGAAGAAGATAGAGGTGGAATAAAATAGCGGCCGGAACATTGCTTTTAAGTTTTTAGGGTTAAACAAGTTTAATTTTATTAAAAATTAACCTTGCTATCTTCCACTTGTATGTATTTAGTCTCTAAAACTTTTATACTTAACATAACATTTGTTTTTTTCTCTAATCTATTCTCTCTAGGTTAGTATATTTCATTTGTAACCCTAAGTATTAAAGTAACGTATTCAATTCTTAAACAATATATATCTATTTTGGAATATGTTTAATATCTATGTATTTTTTTATATTTTTTTTGCCGTACCCGTATCTTGAATTTTTGATTTTTACCGTTTCCCGTACCCTTAACGTTCCCGTTTCCTGATCCCGTATCCGTTCCCGAGCTACTTAGTATTTTGTCACTTTAGATTTAATTGATTATTAAAATTATGGGACGAGTAAGCAGACAAACTGACCAGCGTACCAGAAATAGTCTCACTATCCAGCCGGTGATTATAATTCTGCAATTTGCAAAGTAGGGATGGTATTGCTATTTATTTCACACCTAATTTTGTATAATTATAGTAATGATAACAATGAAATATTAAATTTTAAAATCATTTTTAAGGTTTGCATATTTTGCAGATAATCAATCGTTGTCAAAATGATGGTGAAGCGTTATTAGATATTCCTTATGATTTTCTTATCACAGATATTACTGATCCTACTTCTGAATTAATAGAATTTGTTTATTTCTTAATACTCCAAAATTATAAAGAGAATGATTTTTCTTTCCAAGAAAGAGCTACAGTATTACCAAAGAACAATGTTGTTCAAGAGATTAATGATATCTTACTATCAAGGTATCATGGGAAACAAAAAGAATAATTGGGTTTTCTTAGTATATGTAGTTAATTTATCCTGACGACAACTTTGATGAGAGCATGTATTAACCTAATGTTCTCAATAGACTGATGTTTCCTGGAGTTCTAAATCATTAGTTGATATCACAAGTTCATGTCCAGGTCATCTTACTACGAAACCATGATCATAAGAATGAATTATATGTAAGAACAAGGCTACAAGTAAAAATAGTTGGTAATCATGTTATGGAGACAAAAGTTATATTAGGCAGTAACATTAGAAAACGTACTCTTATACATATAATTACTTTGACATTTTCTGATAAAAACATCAAATAATGTATACAAAGTGATTTGTTTTAATATTTGTAAATTGTAAATTCAAAACTTCTTTGTACACATAATATAGATATATGTATATATGTAATACATTTTTACATATGATTATGTACTTATTGTTCAAATTTAATTGTGTTTTCTATTTGCATCATATTATCAATTGTAATTTAAACATTGACACATCCCGTGTATTCTAAAGCTAGTTATCAAGCATATACACACACCAACAATACATATTACTTGTCATCTAGTGTTGATATATGTATTTGTAAGGCATATAAAAGGACACCATAACTTAGAAAAGCATCACAACACTCTTACAAACACCAAACACTCTTTCAAGCAAATCCCACATCCTCCCTTCATCTCGGTGTATATCTCAAACCAACCAAACCCTTGTTCTTGTTCACTTTAAAACCGAAAAACCCTAAGATACCATCACCCTTCAAGGATTAAAGCTTCACAAGCTCTAATATACATGGCCTGTCACTTTAAGCTCCCATATTCTAATTTACTTTCTCTAATATATCCTTAAAGCATAGTAAGTATCTAATATTTATTGTTTCCTTTATTTACATACTTTGATATTGGTGCTTATGTTAAATCATATTCACCCAAGTGTAAAACTAACAACAAATACTAATAAAAAGTGTAGATCTGTTAACTTGTAACTTAAAATATAACAGAAAAGTATGGAATTAGCATTCTGTTACTTAAAATATGATTATAAAACATAGATACGGTAAAAATATACATGGCACTTGCTGGACCCAACAATATGTGCATAAATGATACACAATAGTTAATTTTAATGTTAAACCTATGCCAAATTTTGTTAAAAAATTATTGGCTTTTCTTAAAAAGGGTTTTTGTGTATAAAAGGATTTTTTATAAACTTAATTTATAAAAACTCTATTTAAAATGATTTGTTCGGATAATAGTATTACTAGACATGGATTTTTCTACATAAACGATTTATGTAGAGTATTTAAGTACAAGTAACTATATTAAATCTAAACTCTAAAATAAATATACAAGAATATGTATTTACATTATTAAACGTTTTCAAGATACATACTTATATAATTTATTGTAAAAAAGTTAATAATATATACTTAGGGTTTGATGATAAAATGGTTTCACAAATAAATGATATATTATAACTGGGTTTAAAAACTATCTGGGTTTGATAAAATCCATAACATAATAATTTTATTTCTATAAATTTGTTTCTTAATTATAAATAATATATATATTATTTTTTAAAAATTGGATTTTAATTTTAATATATCTATATTTTATAGGATTTTCATATTAAATATTTTTGTGAAATTAATTTTCAATTTAATGAGATTTTATAACTCGTTTAAGGAGTATCTGCGTTTGGTGGGACCCATACCCGTGAAATCGGGTCAAATGCACGAGAAATCTTTATTTACAAATAAAACAATCTGATAGCTTGAGAGTGAGGTGATGAGCAACCAAAGAGCTTAAAAAGGTTTTGTTTATATATATATATATATATATATATATATATATATATCTATTACATTTCACGACATATATATAATCTAAATAATAAAGATAAATATATAATCGAAATATATATATTTATAAAACAATTCACATTTAACTCAAACGTATCATTAACGAGTCGAATCACATGTAAGTCTAAGTGTTAGGTGAAATGTTACATAAACCGACACGTCCGTTTACAACATCGTACCGAACATTAAATCGTCCCTACATGTTTTAGGAAGTCTCTCGTTCGACTTTTATCCGCATGTCACAATTCGCTAGCACACCATATCAGACGCTTACGACATGGCAAATGAAACATGTCAGGTTTGGTTATAGGCTCATATGTTACATAACTCAGTAGTTTTAGCTAGACAATGTGGATCTCCCAAACTTGTTTTATATCGTATATTACCAATTATGAGCATGCATCTATTAACAATGTATTCAAGGAAAATTGTCAAACGTTATGAACATGGATCTATTACCAATGCTTTCGAGGAAAAGTGTCATATATTATAAACATGCATCTAATTCTAGTGTTTTCAAGAATAACTGTCTTTCAAATAATACAATACATAAACACTGCTAGTTTTTACAAACATGTACACACTATTAAGGTTTTCAAGAAGACAACAAATGCATCATGTCATTCAAACTTGTGAACTCATCAACATTATGTTGACTTTTCAAAGTATGTTTTTCAGGGTGTCTAATCAAGATGAAGTGTCCCAATTACAACTGGTGCGCTAATCAGTAGTTATGATCATCCATAAACGTCGCGCGCCCATGTTTTTATCTTGGCGGGGTGTGATAGGTCAACATTTCGTGAATATATAATAGTTTTTTTTATTTTAGTATTCTATTATTATATTAAAATAGTTCTTCTGTTGATTTTTGAAGTCGATGATGTCCAAAAGAAATAATGATAATGAGGAAGAAAAGCCTAGAATCATTATGGATGATGTTGTTGACACTGCTACTAATAAATCCATATATGGGAGGACAATCAAATCGAAAAGCAAATAGAGAGAAAATATAAATCTCATGAAACTGGATCTCTTTCCATGCATATATGCAAGCTAATAGAACTATTATATCTAATATACAAAAAGACATTTTAACCCGTTAGGTTTCATACCCAACTAATATCCACTCCAGACAAAAACCATAATCTCCCACTACGCTTCAACCTACGTGACCTTCAACCTAAGAGCTGATGCTCCTTTGACTGATACACAACGAAATCGTTGATTTTATCAAACTAACTTTCCTAATTCATTTGATATTAGTAGGTTTCTAGCTACATATCATGTTGTATTCAAGTCACCATTTGACAAAGTGAGCATACTTTTACATTGTTCAGCCCAAGAAAAAAATATTTATATGGCTAGGTAAAGCCTTTAAGTATCGCCTTTCAACTATAATTTATATATAATTAGGTGTATGCACATTCATTTGCTAGAGATTTGGTTAAAATTCAGACTGTAGGGCGCTATCTTAATGAAATATGGATGGCCGTCGGGATGAATTTTGAAGGCGATCAAATAGAGTTTTAATGCTTTTCTGCTGAAATTAGTTATCGTCCACATGAATATTGGGCAATTGTTATGGACATTGCGAGAAGAAATAAGCTTCCAAGGATATCAAAAGGAAAAATAAGCCTTTAACAACGCCACGTCGTAAGAGCTAGCCGTTTAACATTTTGGCATATATATACATTTATATATATGCCATTGTTATTATTTTATGTTGTTTAGTGTTTGCATACATGCTTCCTGGATTGTTAGAAGGGATAGAAAAAATTGTAACATCCCGTTTTATGGGAACACTTTTTTTAAAAAGAAATATTCAAGTTGTGTGAAATATTTTATTTACCTCTTGTAATTTATTTAAAAGGGACTACTGCATATATATTTATCCCTAACTTTTTAAATGCATATTAACCCAACCCAAAAATTCAATTGCATATTTCACCTTTTAATATAAAATTGTAAATTTACTCATTTTGATGTATTATAAAGAAAAACTATTTTGTGTGATGACTACGTAAAAACCCGGAAAAACCAAAAACCTAAACCCCTTAAAAAACCTACCACCCCACCCCTCCCTCCAACCCCAAAAGCCTAACCCCCACCCACCCCACCCCAAACTTTTACTCCCGACTAAAATAAATCTAGCCTATACCCTCACCCCTGTCTAAAAAATACGTAATCCATGTTAAAACAACCTAATACCCCCATGCTAAACCCGGAAGCTAAATCAAGAATTTTTTTTTCATTGAACTACTGATGCTAGATAAACATTGTTTTTTTTTTATTTTTTTATATTTTTAGTTTGCATTTTTTTGTTATGTAAGTTTTTTATTTATTTTTTGGAGGGGATTTTATAAGTTATGTGTAACATCCCGGAAAATTCCTTACAATTTTGGGTCAAAGATGTCAACTTTGATAGTCGAAGAATCAAAAATATTTTAAAGATATTTAGAGAAGTTAAAAAATGAGGAAAATAGGTTCATCCCATGTTAGAAGAAGAAAGAAAGCAGAGTCATTTCACATGTGCATAAATATGAAAAAAAGAATCCTTCCAGATTAATAAATTACAAAACTTGTGAACTTCTTATATGAAGATGAGTTCATAAAATACTATTCTCATGTAGCGAGACACACTTAGTGGTCTTAGTGAAGGTGCGAAGAACCCGATGCGCACATGCACGGGCTCGGGAGATGGGTGCAATGTGACGCTTTAATAAAACACTTTGCACTTTGAAAGCCGCTTGAGAGTTGCCTTAGTATTTTTGGAAAATACAAGGACCAAAATTGAAAACTCTGAATTTTAGATCCTTCGCGCTAGGCGACGTATCAAGTATATAGTCTTCGCGATATGTGAAGGATAAAATACAAAACCCATATTGGGCGATGTCGCGCTACGCGAAAATCCCGCTTATCTTCTCTTCGCGCAACGAGAAGTGGCCATCACGATCGTGTGACACTTGTGGGCATGTGGCATTACGTG
Organism: Bidens hawaiensis; assembly: GCF_021521415.1. Taxonomy (NCBI): domain Eukaryota; kingdom Viridiplantae; phylum Streptophyta; class Magnoliopsida; order Asterales; family Asteraceae; genus Bidens; species Bidens hawaiensis. The sequence continues at coordinate 2,157,090 of NW_027491244.1, forward strand.
TCAGTCCACGTGGCAACCATGTGATGACTCTGTGAATTTGAAGGCTTTTAATTAGTTGCGGTGGCGGTGCTAGTTACGTTGGCTGACAATTGATTGAAACGAAGAGGAAAGAGGATGACGGGTCGTCGCTGATGGTTCTTGTTAAAGTTAGGTTCAACAATTGGGTTGCCATGGGTTAGTCGAATTACGCGGGCCGATCGAATATATCAATTAAAGATTAGAAGGGAGGCGGTGGATAATTTTTAAATGTGAGAACATAATTACTGAGTTTTGTTTGGATTTGTTTTAATGATTTTTTTAAGTTATCTTTTGAGAAATAAAAGGTTTATTTTTGAATTCAAGTTCCAAAAACAATCCACAATCTTCTCGTATTGGAGTGGAACTGATTAACCACTTGTGAAGTTGATGGTTTTATGATGACAAACGATGGTAGCAACAATTGTTTCTATGGTGGTGTTTCAAATAGGGGAAAGGGGTTGAAATATTGCTACGGAAGAAAATGATATGTGTTGATAGTGGGCCCCACAATTTTGTTATTATTTAATTAACTAGCTTTTAAACACGTGTATTTGATTTATCAAATGATTTATTTTTTTTTGAAAATTGACTTTCATTAAAAACAAACACAACCAACGACTATCACCAAGACGGAGAAAGACGCTGAAATCCAAAAACCAAAAACAACAATCACGTTACATCAAATAAACACCATCTTTTCCAATCCACTACCCCTATCTTAGATCTATTTTTGTACCAAAGAAAACCCAAAGATTTTATATCCGCAACCATTTCTACCACCTTAGTGTTCTTGCCCGAAAAAATCTTTTCATTCCTAGCCCGCCAAATCCTCCAACAAGTAATGATGACAATTCCATGAATAATCAATCTCTTGTTCCCCGTCGCACCACAAACCTTATGCACTTCCACCAAATCATTGACATGAAAAACAAAAGATCTAGGGATGTTGCACCATGAACCAATCGCATTCCAAACGGCCATAGAAATGAAACACCCGGTTAACAAGTGCTCGAGCGATTCCTCATTACTCTCACATAAAGCGCAACTATGATCATCACAATGCAAATGACGTCTAGCTAAAGCCTGCTTGGTTGGAAGACTATCCAGAACGGCCCTCCACATAAAAATATTACATTTTTTCGGGACCCAATCGCTCCATTGGAAACCGAAACTCCCAGCATCCACAACGGACCGCACCATCCATCTTTTAATCGCCGAAACCTCAAACTCTTTGCAGCTACCAACCGCCCAAGACCAAGAATCTTCACGGTCAACCACCCCCACCCCTTGAAGGAGATCTTCCAACTCTTGCTTCTCGATCACCTCCTGTTGGGAGCAAGGAGCTCTAAGCCAATCCCACACAATGCGACGAGAAGATCCAGTGACCACCAACCGATCTGCTAACAAGACATTTTTATGTTCTTCTACCGCATATAAGGACGGATACTTGTCCATAATCGGCGCCGAACCCAACCACAAATCCATCCAAAACCGAACTTGGCGACCATTCCCAACTGTGGCCCGGATCACTCTATTAAAACCCACACCATCAACCTTAAATTTGTTCCAAAACATAACACAATTCTTCCAAACCCCGGGAACCCCATTATTAACCGGAGCAAGCCCCCAACAGCGCGAGGACCCGTGAATAGACAACACTACTCTTCTCCACATCGCGTGATGATCATTTAGAAATCTCCCAAGCCATTTAGTAATCAGCGCTTGATTATTAACCTCTAAACGAGCGATACCTAAACCCCCTTCTTTTATAGGTTTGGTGACTACCTCCCAAGCCACCTATGACATCTTCCTCACATCATCCGAACCACCCCATAAGAACCTTCTCATCAAAGCTTCTAAATCAATGGTAACCTTCTTGGGTGCCTTAAAAAGCGAAAAATAATAAGTGGGAAGACTATCCAGCACCGATTTAATAAGGGTTAACCGACCGGCAATAGATAACGAATTAACTTTCCATTTAGATAGCCTCTTCTTGAACTTGGACACAACCGGTTCCCAATTAACCACCCTATTCATGTTAGCGCCAACCATAATCCCTAGATAAGAGAACGGGATTCTACCCCGCTTACAACCCATGAAACCAGCTTGGATATCGATCTCACCATCTTCTACACCTACTCCAAATAACACTGATTTATGGAGATTAATCTTTAGCCCCGAACACAAGTAAAATATGCGAAGAATACGTTTCAAGTTATCAAAATTAAAAGAAGACCACTCTCCATAATCATAGCATCATCCGCATAAAAAAGATGGGATAAAGTAGGACCTTCATTAGGAAGAGTAATACCATGAAACGCACCTATATCACAGGCTTGTTTCAACATACCTGAAAAAGCCTCCATCAGAATAATAAAAAGAAAAGGCGATAGCGGGTCACCTTGACGAATGCCTTTATGACACCCAAATTCGAAAGTAGGAGATCCATTAACAAGAACAGATGATCTGGTCGCCAACAAGATACCACTAATCCAATCGCACCAGACCGAAGGAAAACCCATCTGAGAAAGAACCGACAACAAGAACTCCCAATTCACATTATCAAAGGCTTTAATCATACATAATGTATGGATTTGTTTTTGAACTCCCAGTTGTTATCAAATGATTTATTTGACATTTGGATATTTAATCATACATAATGTATGGATTTGTTTTGAATTTATAAATTAATTTTAATATAATCATACATACCTCAAATGTTACATAATAAAATTTTTATATTTTCTTAAGATTGAAATAATGTTTTAAGATAACATAAAATCAATTATTGGTACCTAAACATAATAAAAATGTTTTATATGATCAATACGAATGTAAGTTAAATAGTGTTTTATAAATTGTAACATTGTAAATGATAAATATTGTTTTATTCAATGAAATTTGAAGTACACACGTAACTAAATATCTATTATAAACATAGGTCACTAATTGTTATACGATATGGTTCGTAAATCATTATTTAACTAATTTAATAATTCATTATTTGATTTTAAACTTATTATAAATATTCAATGGTTTATAGGTTTTTTTAGTTATGGTCAAACTTTCAATATCTAATAGTAAAATGAGATGTAATGAGTTAGTAAAAATTATTGTGATTTAAATTACATTAAATACCTTTTTTTTCATATAGGTTACCACTAATGTGTCATACCGATTAAAACCATAACCCATGGATAACATGAATTAAAATAGTGAAGATTAGAAATTATGAGGGAAATTAAAGTTAAGATTGAACGTGAATATAACACATTATCATCATTATTTTTGTTTATTAGTATATGGAGATTATGTTGTATTAAATAAGGTAAAAGAATAATTTGATATATAAATGAGAAATATCTAATTAATGTATAAAAAAGTATTATATAACTAAAAGGAAAGAAAAAATGTATTGACCATTAGGGTAAACTTAAAATACAAATAGAGACAAAAATGAGATTTGTGAAAAGGATTTGTGACCAAATAAAAAATTCAAAAAAAAATCATAACTTAAAATATAAATAAATAACCAAAAAAAAATTAAAAAACCAAAATGTTTTCCCCATCATTCACCCCCCCCCCCCCTAAAAAAACCGATTAAAAGACACAATGTCGAGAAAAAAGACACAATACCGAAAATTAACAAAAAAACACAATGATAAATAAAAAAAAGTCACAATAGATTCCAAAATTTAACACAATGTCGAATAGCATATAACACAATGTTGAGTAATATAACACAATCTCAAGGAAAATACACAACAATGAAAAAAGACAAAATCAATGATGAAAATAAACATAAAACACAATGATAAATAAAATGACACAATGATGTTTTTCCTCAACATTGTGACTTTTTCGAGTTTTATTTTAAAACGAGGAAGACGATGGAAACATTTTTGCATTTTTTACATTTTTAATTTTTTTATTAGATTTCGAGTTATGATTTTTATTTATTTTTCATTAATTTTTTTAATGTTTTTTTGCTATAAATGTTTTTTATCATTCATAATTTTGTCCCCCTTTACAAAATAACTTAACCAATAACTTTTAATATAAATTTAAATTTAAAGATAAATGATAGGATGAGAATCCCCCTACAAAAAATAAACACGCCTCCCAATATATTACTAAAACGGTGAAAGTTCTGAAAATAGCTAATGTCCCTTTCTTTAAGAGCAAAAGTACTGAAAAATTTCACCAAATAGGATTCAAGAAAAACTTTCTACAATGAAAGGGTAGTTAATTTATTCTCATAAGGCTAAGAGTAGTGGGGCTTGATCCACCCAAGTGATCCAATATATTTACGATACGTATACGGTAACGTGACACATGATCAAGCCCCTGGATCAAGCCCCAGAAGGTGTAATAGGGCTTGATTGATCCACCTCCAAGTTTTTGATTCAACCCATGTCCAATGACTCGTTCAAGCCTCGTGGATCAGTCCACGGCGGCCGTCCGCACCCATGTCAATGGCAGGGGGATAGTGGTGTGCGCGACAGCCACTTCGTCCATGCCTAGTCATCCACGCTCCACTACCCTCACACTAATGCTGCCTCAAAACCTATTTCCATCTTCTTTCCCTTTCAAATTTTATTTCAAATTCTCTTACTATAATAATAAAAGATAATTTGTACTATAATAATAAAAGAAAATTCTTGTTCATCCATGTCAATCCCATATTGATTCATGACCATATTTTTCCTTCTATAATCTTAATCTATAATCTCATTGATTCTAAATAGAGATGGTCAAAAAAACCGGTCCGGGAACCGGTTTTCCGGTTTAAACCGGAAACCGGTTTTTACGAAAACCGGTTTTTTAAAAACCGGTTTGACCGGTTTACAAACCGCCGGTTCGTATTTCGGTTACAAGTTTTAGAGCCAAAACCGGTTAACAAACCGGTTAATGGAAAAACCGGTTTTTTTTAAAACCGGTTATTATGAAAAAAACCGGTTATTTTAAAAAAAAAACCGGTTAACCGGTTATTAACCGGTTTCTAAACCGGTCCTAACCGGTTAGACCGGTTAGGGTTTTGACATACAAAAACCGGTTATTAACCGGTCCGGTTATTAACCGAACCGGTTTTTTTTTCGGGCCAAAAAAAACCGGTCCGGTTAATAACCGAACCGGTTTTTTTAAAAAAAACCGATTTGTGCACCTCTAATTCTAAATATTCATAGCAAATACAATTTTTTACTTAATTTATCAAGTAAAACCTGGTTATTTAATTGCCTTTTATTATCGAAAACAAATATAATTATGTTTATATTATGTGATCAACCTTTCTATTTTATAATATAAACATATTTTTTTTCCTTTCAAAAATAATTACTTCAACCTAAACAGATCTCCTTGATAATAACTAAAATTAAATTTCAAAAGTGTCGACAATTATAATATGCATATATGTGCATTAATTCACAACAACCGTATATACATGCCATAAACCTTTATCTCCCTATTCTAAAATAGTAAAATAATCGTGTACACTTGTCAGCTTTTGGTTAATTCTTACAATTATTTTCCCTCAAATACTAATATCTTAATTGACCATAATATATGTAATAAATTAATAATTATTCGCTTTCCTTTTACACTATATTTATATTATATCTATATATTTTTATGAAAATAAATATTAACATGTTATATTACTATATATTCCAAAATATTCGGTGAAATCCAAAAATTAACAACAAACCATGTTTGTCAAAAATTGAAAAGAATATAATTTCAAATGTTATCATTAACATATTATACCACGCATATTGTAAAAGATTGATTGTAAAGAAAAATAAAACTCAAATATGCTTTCTTTTTACAAAGTAATTTTTTTAATAATTAAATTATAAATATATGCCTAAAATTCGATTCATTTTCTAATTATTCTTTTTATCTATTATTATTATTAACAAAAATTGTGATACAAATTTATAAATTGTAGATATATGCTTTAAAATCTATAAATTTTTAAGGTTTGCATATTATAAATTGCATACTTTCTTTGCCATATAATTGTAGTAATAATAACAATTAAATATTAAATTTTAAAATCATTTTTAAGGTTTGCATATTTTGCAGATAATCGATCTTTGCCAAAATGATGGTGAAGCGTTAATAGATATTTCTTATGATTTTCTTATTACAGATGTTACTAATCCTACTTCTGAATTAATAAAATGATTATTGCATTTAAATGATCTCACCTTTAATGATTTGGTCAATAATAATTCCACCTCCGGTATTTCCCGCTGGCACTCCCACCTTTTTCAAGGTTTTTGTTTTATGACCCCCCGTTAAAAATAATTAACGGGGTTAAGTTTTTGCTGATGTAACTAGTGATTGACTTGGCAATTTCATTATCCTACATGGCTTTTACCTTTTTTTTCCCTCCTCTATGATTACTTACGTGGAATCCTCAGCCTTTCTCTTATTTTTAAAAACCGTTAATACTTGTTAACTCATCTTCTTTAACAGCATCGGCCGCATGAACAAACCCACGAATCAAATCCCAATTCGAACCCAAATCATCCACCGGCGGACGAGCTAGCATCGGAGGCGGCCGTACTCCCTTAATCCCACTCTTCCCCTCAACCAAAACCCTGCTGACGTCAATCAAAGACTCAATAATATTCTCCGGCGTAGCAGACTCATCCAAAACCCTAATTTTCTCCGGCGTAACAGATTTACGGGCTTCCCACTCGGCCATTGGAATTGCAAATCTTCAGGCCCTGAGAGACCTAACGACCGGCAAATAGACTCCACCTCGCCGTCGGCGCCTTCAATCCGGTGACTCATTTGATCGGAGAACGAACGGGTTCGGTGAGCTGATAGTGACGACAAAGAGATTGACGATTTTGATTGATTAACAAAATCTCCTGGGGATTTTGACAATTGTGTTCTTCGAATTAGGGTTCAGTTAGGAAATGAATGGGGTTGATTGATTGAGTATCGTGGGTTCAATATTTCATTAAGTAACCAGAAAGGTGAAAAAAAGGTAAAAGCCATGTAGGATAATGAAAATGCCAAGTCACTAGCCACATCAGCAAAAACTTAACCCCGTTAATTATTTTTAACGGGGGATCATAAAACAAAAAACCTTGAAAAGGTGGGACTGCCAGCGGGAAATACTGAAGGTGGGATTATTATTGCCCAAATCACTAAAGGTGAGATTATTTAAATCCAATAATCCTTAATAAAATTTGTTTATTTCTTAATACTCCAAAATTATAAAGAGAATGATTTTTCTTTCCAAGAAAGAGCTACAGTATTACCAAAGAACAATGTTGTTCAAGAGATTAATGATATCTTACTATCAAGGTATCATGGGAAACAAAAAGAATAATTGGGTTTTCTTAGTATATGTAGTTAATTTATCCTGAGGACAACTTTGATGAGAGCATGTATTAACCTAATGTTCTCAATAGACTGATGTTTCCTGGAGTTCTAAATCATTAGTTGATATCACAAGTTCATGTCCAGGTCATCTTACTACGAAACCTTGATCATAAAAATGAATTATATGTAATGAAACAAGGCTACAAGTAAAAATAGTTGATAATCATGTTATGGAGACAAAAGTTATATTAGATAGTAACATTAGAAAACGTACTCTTATACATATAATTACTTTGACACTTTCTGATAAAAACATCAAATACTGTATACAAAGTGATTTGTTTTTGTATTTGTAAATTGTAAATTCAAAACTTCTTTGAACACATAATATAGATAGACGTATATATGTAATACATTTTTACATATGATTATGTACTTATTATTCACATTTAATTGTGTTTTCTATTTGTTTCATATTATCAATTGTAATTTAAACATTAACACATCCCGTGTATTCTAAAGCTAGTTATCAAGCATACACACACACCAACAATACATATTACTTGTCATCTAGTGTTGATATATGTATTTGGAAGGATTATAAAAGGACTCCATAACTTAGAAAAGCATCACAACACTCTTACAAACACCAAACACTCTTTCAAGCACATCCCACATCCTCCCTTCATCTCGGTTTATATCTCAAACCAACCAAACCCTTGTTCTTGTTCACTTTAAAACTGAAAAACCCTAAGATACCATCACCCTTCAAGGATTCACAAGCTCTAATATACATGGCCTGTCACCACAAGCTCCCATATTCTAATTTACTTTCTCTAATATATCCTTAAAGCATAGTAAGTATCTAATATTTATTGTTTCCTTTATTTACATACTTTGATATTGGTGCTTATGTTAAATCATATTCACCCAAGTGTATAAGTAACGACAAATACTAATAAAAAGTGTAGATCTGTTAACATGTAACTTAAAATATAACAGAAAAATATGGAATTAGCATTCTGTTACTTAAAATATGATTATAAAACATAGATACGGTAAAAATATACATGGCACTTTCTGGATCCAACAATATGTGCATAAATGATACACAATAGTTAATTTTAATGATAAACCTATGCCAAATTTTGTTAAAGAATTATTGGCTTTTCTTAAAAAGGGTTTTTGTGTATAAAAGGATTTTTTATAAACTTAATTTATTAAAAATTCTATTTAAAATGATTTGTTCGGATATTAGTATTACTAGACATGGATTTTTCTACATAAACGATTTATGTAGAGTATTTAAGTACAAGTAACTATATTAAATCTAAACTCTAAAATAAATATACAAGAATATGTATTTACTTATTAAACGTTTTCAAGATACATACTTATATAATTTATTGTAAAGAAGTTAATAATATATTTAAGGTTTGATAATAAAAGAGTTTCATAAATAAATGCTATATTATAACCGGGTTTAAAACTATTTGGGTTTGATGAGACCCATAACATGATAATTTTTTTTTCTAAATTTTTTTTTCTTAATTATAAATAATATATATATTTTTAAAAAAAATTGGATATTAAATTTTACTATATCTCTATTTTATAGGATTTTCATATTAAATATTTTGTGAAATTAATTTCCAAATTAATGAGATGTTATAACTCGTTAAAAGAGGATCTGGGTTTGGTGGGACCCATACCCGTGAAATCGGGTCAAATGCATGTGAAACCATTATTTACAAATAAAACAATCTGGTGGCTTGAGATAGGGTGATGAGCAACCAAAGAGCTTAAAAAGGGTTCGTTTATATATATATATATATATATATATATATATATATATATATATATATATATATATATATATACTAGTTTTTATCTCCCGTATTACGGGGGGGTTGTTTTTCATTATTCGTTTATAATATTTATATATTTTTTAGATTTTAATTTTATTTATTGTACAAAAGTTAATAATATACTTATGATATATGGGTTTCACAAATAAATAAGATGTTATAACTCGGTTTAGAAGTTATTTGGGTTTGGTGAGACCCATGACCCGCTTTTTTTAACTATAAAGTTGAATTTTAATTATAAATAATATATTTTTTTAAATAAATCAAATATTAATTTTTAGTATATCCCTATTTTATTGATTTCATATCAAATATTTGATGAGATTAATTTTTAATTTAATAAGATGCTATAACCCGTTTAAGGAAAATCTGGGTTTGGTGAGGCCTATACCCGTGAATTCGGGTCAAATGCATAAGAAACCTCCATTTACAAATAGTGCAATCTGATGCCTTGAGAGAATTTAGGGAGCAACCAGAGAAATTTTAAATGTTTCGTTTATATATATTATAGATGGATATATTGATAATCTATATATATATACACATATATATATTCAAATGTTCGGTATATGTAGATGTTAATAAATTAATTTTTTAGTCTATTGTAGTCTCAAAATTCAACACCATAAACATGACCCGTGAACAAAGAAAATAGACTGATACACATAACAAAAAAAAAACATAAAAGCTAAACTATAAATTAAGTATTTTATAATGAAAGTGTATGAATTTGCAAGTAATTTATACAATCTTGGTTTTCATAGTTTACGTATAATAATTATTTCTTGTATATCTTGTTGTAACAACAATTACTAATATATGTTTACATTTAAAGCATCATATAGTTAATATAATATTCATATCTATACTATATATAATACATAAGTAAATGACAAATATATTACTTTTTAGTATATCACTATTTTTTAGGATTTTTATATTAAATATTTGGTGAGATTAGTTTTTAATTTAATGAGATGTTATTACCCGTTTAAGAAATATTATGGTTTTATGAGACTCATACTCGTAAATTTGGGTCAAATGCATAAGAAACCTCCATATAAAATTTAATCAAATCTGGTGACTCTAAAAAAAGGGGGAGCGACTACAATGCGACACATAAGATTTTTATGTTTTCGTTTATATAGATAATAGATATGTATAATCTAATACATTTCACGGCATATATATAATCTAAATAATAAAGATAAATATATAATCGAAATATATATATTTATAAAACAAGTCACATTTAACTCAAACGTATCATTCGAGTCGAATCACATGTAAAACTAAGTGTTAGGTGAAATGTTGCATAAACCGACACGTCCATTTACAACATCGTACCGAACATTAAATCGTCCCTACATGTTTTAGGAAGTCTCTTGTACGACTTCATCCGCATTTCACAATTCGCTAACACAGCGTATCAGACACTTACGACATGGCAAATGGAACATGTCAGGTTTGGTTATAGCCTCATATATTACATAACCCAGTAGTTTTAGCTAGACAATGTGGATCTCCCAAACTTGCTTTATATCATATATTACCAATTATGAGCATGCATCTATTAACAATGTATTCAAGGAAAATTGTCAAACGTTATGAACATGGATCTATTACCAATGCTTTCGAGGAAAACTGTCATATATTATAAACATGCAACTAATTCTAGTGTTTTAAGAATAATTGTCTTTCAAATAATACAACATAAACACTGCTAGCTTTTACAAACATGTACACACTATTAAGGTTTTCAAGAAAACAACAATAACATCATGTCATCCAAACCTATGAACTCATCAACATTATGTTGACTTTTCAAAGTACGTTTTTCAGGGTGTCTAATCAAGGTGAAGTGTCCCAATTAAAACTGGTGCACGTCGCGCGCCCATGTTTTTATCTTGGCGGGGTGTGATAGCTCAGCATTTCGTGAATATATAAAAGTTTTTTGATTTCACTATTCTATTATAATATTGAAATAGTTCTTCTGTTGATTTTTGAAGTCGATGATGTCCAAAAGAAATAATGATAAAGAGGAAGAAAAGCATAGAATCATTATGAATGATGTTGTTGACACTGCTACTAATAAAACCACATATGGGAGAACAATCAAATCGAAAAGAAAATAGAGATAAAATATAAATCTCATGAAAGTTGATCTCTTTCCATGCATATATGCAAGCTAATAGAACTAGTAGATCTAGTATACAAATAGACATTTTAACCCATTAGGTTTCATACCCAACTAATGTCCACTCCAGACGAAAACCATAATCTCCCACTACGCTTCAACCTACGTGACCTTCTTCAACCAAAGGGCTGATGCTCCTTCGATTGATACACAACGTAATCGTTAATTTTATCAATCTAACATTCCTAATTCGTTCTATATTAGCAAGTTACTAGCTACATATGATGATGTATTCAAGCCAACATTTGACAAAGTGAGCATACTTTTACATTGTTCAGCCCAAGAAAAAAATATTTATATGGCTAGGTAAAGCCTTTAAGTACCGCCTTTCAACTATCATTTATATATAATTAGGTGTATGCACATTCATTTGCAAGAGATTTGGATAAAATTCAAACCGTGGGGCGCTATCTTATTGAAATATGGATGGCTGTCGGGATGAATTTTGAAGGCGATCAAGTAGAGTTTTAATGCTTTTCTGCTGAAATTAGTTATCGTCCACACGAATATTGGGCAATTGTTATGGACATTGCGAGAAGAAATAAGCTTCCAAGGATATCAAAAGGAAAAATAAGCCTTTAACAACGCCACGTCGTAAGAGCTAGCCGTTTAACTTTTTGGCATATATATACATTTATATATATGCCATTGTTATTATTTTATGTTGTTTAGTGTTTGCATACATGATTCCTGGATTGTTAGAAGGGATAGAAAAAATTGTAACATCCCGTTTTTTGGGAACACTTTTATTAAAAAGAAATATTCAAGTTGTGTGAAATATTTTATTTACCTCTTGTAATTTATTTTAAAGGGACTATTGAATATATTTTTATCCCTAACTTTTTAAATGCATATTTATCCAACCCAAAAATTCAATTGCATATTTCACCTTTTAATATAAAATTGTTAATTTACTCATTTTGATGTATTATAAAAAAAACTATTTTGTGTGATGACTACGTAAAAACCCGGAAAATCCAAAAACCTAAACCCCTTAAAAAACCTACCACCCCCAACCCCCCCTCCCTCCAACCCCAAAAGCCTAACACCCCCCCCCCCCCAACCCACCCCACCCCACCCCACCCCAAACCTTCACTCCCGACTAAAATAAATCTAGCCTATACCCTCACCCCTGTCTAAAAAATACGTAATCCATGTTAAATCAACCTAATACCCCTAAATACGTAATCCATGTTAAATCAACCTAATACCCCCATGCTAAACTCAGAAGCTAAACCAAGAATTTTTTTTCTCTGAACTAATGATGCTAGATAAACATTGTTTTGTTTTTATTTTTTTATATTTTTAGTTTGCATTTTTTTTGTTATGTAAGTTTTTTATTTATTTTTTGGAGGGGATTTTATAAGTTATGTGTAACATCCCGGAAAATTCCTTACAATTTTGGGTCAAATATGTCAACTTTGAAGGTCGAAGAATCAAAAATATTTTAAGGATATTTAGAGAAGTTTAAAAATGAGGAAAATAGGTTCATCCCATGTTAGAAGAAGAAAGAAAGCAGAGTCATTTCTTATGTGCATAAATATGAAAGAAAAAAATTCTCTCAGATTAATAAATTACAAAACTTGTGAACTCCTTATAAGAAGATGAGTTCATATAATACTATTCTCATGTGGCGAGACACACTTAGTGGTCTTAGTGAAGGTGCGAAGAACCCGATGCGCACCGGCACGGGCTAAGGAGTGGGTGCAATGTGACGCTTTAATAAAACACGTTGCACTTTGAAAGCCGCTTGAGAGTTGCCTTAGTATTTTTGGAAAATACAAGGACCAAAATTGAAAACTCTGAATTTTAGATCCTTAGCGCTAGGCGACAGATCAAGTATATAGTCTTCGCGATATGTGAAGGATAAAATACAAAACCCATATTGGGCGATGTCGCGCTACGCGAAAATCCCGCTTATCTTCTCTTCGCGCAACGAGAAGTGGCCATCACGATCGTGTGACACTTGTGGGCATGTGGCATTACGTGTCAGTCCACGTGGCAACCAAGTGATGACTCTGTGAATTTGAAGGCTTTTAATTAGTTGCGGTGGCGGTGCTAGTTACGTTGGCTGACAATTGATTGAAACGAAGAGGAAAGACGATGACGGGTCGTCGCTGATGGTTCTTGTTAAAGTTAGGTTCAACAATTGGGTTGCCATGGGTTAGTCGAATTACGCGGGCCGATCGAATATATCAATTAAAGATTAGAAGGGAGGCGGTGGATAATTTTTAAATGTGAGAACATAATTACTGAGTTTTGTTTGGATTTGTTTTAATGATTTTTTTAAGTTATCTTTTGAGAAATAAAAGGTTTATTTTTGAATTCAAGTTCCAAAAACAATCCACAATCTTCTCGTATTGGAGTGGAACTGATTAACCACTTGTGAATTTGATGGTTTTATGATGACAAACGATGGTAGCAACAATTGTTTCTATGGTGGTGTTTCAAATAGGGGAAAGGGGTTGAAATATTGCTACGGAAGAAAATGATATGTGTTGATAGTGGGCCCCACAATTTTGTTATTATTTAATTAACTAGCTTTTAAACACGTGTATTTGATTTATCAAATGATTTATTTATTTTTTTGAAAATTGACTTTCATTAAAAACAAACACAACCAACGACTATCACCAAGACGGAGAAAGACGCTGAAATCCAAAAACCAAAAACAACAATCACGTTACATCAAATAAACACCATCTTTTCTAATCCACTACCCCTATCTTAGATCTATTTTTGTACCAAAGAAAACCCAAAGATTTTATATCCGCAACCATTTCTACCACCTTAGTGTTCTTGCCCGAAAAAATCTTTTCATTCCTAGCCCGCCAAATCCTCCAACAAGTAATGATGACAATTCCATGAATAATCAATCTCTTGTTCCCCGTCGCACCACAAACCTTATGCACTTCCACCAAATCATTGACATGAAAAACAAAAGATCTAGGGATGTTGCACCATGAACCAATCGCATTCCAAACGGCCATAGAAATGAAACACCCGGTTAACAAGTGCTCGAGCGATTCCTCATTACTCTCACATAAAGCGCAACTATGATCATCACAATGCAAATGACGTCTAGCTAAAGCCTGCTTGGTTGGAAGACTATCCAGAACGGCCCTCCACATAAAAATATTACATTTTTTCGGGACCCAATCGCTCCATTGGAAACCGAAACTCCCAGCATCCACAACGGACCGCACCATCCATCTTTTAATCGCCGAAACCTCAAACTCTTTACAGCTACCAACCGCCCAAGACCATGAATCTTCACGGTCAACCATCACCACCCCTTGAAGGAGATCTTCCAACTCGTGCTTCTCGATCACCTCCTGTTGGGAGCAAGGAGCTCTAAGCCAATCCCACACAATGCGACGAGAAGATCCAGTGACCACCAACCGATCTGCTAACAAGACATTTTTATGTTCTTCTACCGCATATAAGGACGGATACTTGTCCATAATCGGCGCCGAACCCAACCACAAATCCATCCAAAACCGAACTTGGCGACCATTCCCAACTGTGGCCCGGATCACTCAATTAAAACCCACACCATCAACCTTAAATTTGTTCCAAAACATAACACAATTCTTCCAAACCCCAGGAACCCCATTATTAACCGGAGCAAGCCCCCAACAGCGCGAGGACCCGTGAATAGACAACACTACTCTTCTCCACATCGCGTGATGATCATTTAGAAATCTCCCAAGCCATTTAGTAATTAGCGCTTGATTATTAACTTCTAAACGAGCGATACCTAAACCCCCTTCTTTTATAGGTTTGGTGACTACCTCCCAAGCCACCCATGACATCTTCCTCACATCATCCGAACCACTCCATAAGAACATCTCATCAAAGCTTCTAAATCATTGGTAACCTTCTTGGGTGCCTTAAAAAGCGAAAAATAATAAGTGGGAAGACTATCCAGCACCGATTTAATAAGGGTTAACCGACCGGCAATAGATAACGAATTAACTTTCCATTTAGATAGCCTCTTCTTGAACTTGGACACAACCGGTTCCCAATTAACCACCCTATTCATGTTAGCGCCAACCATAATCCCTAGATAAGAGAACGGGATTCTACCCGGCTTACAACCCATGAAACCAGCTTGGATATCGATCTCACCATCTTCTACACCTACTCCAAATAACACTGATTTATGGAGATTAATCTTTAGCCCCGAACACAAGTAAAATATGCGAAGAATACGTTTCAAGTTATCAAAATTAAAAGAAGACCACTCTCCATAATCATAGCATCATCCGCATAAAAAAGATGGGATAAAGTAGGACCTTCATTAGGAAGAGTAATACCATGAAACGCACCTATATCACAGGCTTGTTTCAACATACCTGAAAAAGCCTCCATCAGAATAATAAAAAGAAAAGGCGATAGCGGGTCACCTTGACGAATGCCTTTATGACACCCAAATTCGAAAGTAGGAGATCCATTAACAAGAACAGATGATCTGGTCGCCAACAAGATACCACTAATCCAATCGCACCAGACCGAAGGAAAACCCATCTGAGAAAGAACCGACAACAAGAACTCCCAATTCACATTATCAAAGGCTTTAATCATACATAATGTATGGATTTGTTTTTGAACTCCCAATTGTTATCAAATGATTTATTTGACATTTGGATATTTAATCATACATAATGTATGGATTTGTTTTGAATTTATAAATTAATTTTAATATAATCATACATACCTCAAATGTTACATAATAAAATTTTTATATTTTCTTAAGATTGAAATAATGTTTTAAGATAACATAAAATCAATTATTGGTACCTAAACATAATAAAAATGTTTTATATGATCAATACGAATGTAAGTTAAATAGTGTTTTATAAATTGTAACATTGTAAATGATAAATATTGTTTTATTCAATGAAATTTGAAGTACACACGTAACTAAATATCTATTATAAACATAGGTCACTAATTGTTATACGATATGGTTCGTAAATCATTATTTAACTAATTTAATAATTCATTATTTGATTTTAAACTTATTATAAATATTCAATGGTTTATAGGTTTTTTTAGTTATGGTCAAACTTTCAATATCTAATAGTAAAATGAGATGTAATGAGTTAGCAAAAATTATTGTGATTTAAATTACATTAAATACCTTTTTTTTCATATAGGTTACCACTAATGTGTCATACCGATTAAAACCATAACCCATGGATAACATGAATTAAAATAGTGAAGATTAGAAATTATGAGGGAAATTAAAGTTAAGATTGAACGTGAATATAACACATTATCATCATTATTTTTGTTTATTAGTATATGGAGATTATGTTGTATTAAATAAGGTAAAAGAATAATTTGATATATAAATGAGAAATATCTAATTAATGTATAAAAAAGTATTATATAACTAAAAGGAAAGAAAAAATGTATTGACCATTAGGGTAAACTTAAAATACAAATAGAGACAAAAATGAGATTTGTGAAAAGGATTTGTGACCAAATAAAAAATTCAAAAAAAAATCACAACTTAAAATATAAATAAATAACCAAAAAAAATTAAAAAACCAAAATGTTTTCCCCATCATTCACCCCCCCCCCCCCTAAAAAAACCGATTAAAAGACACAATGTCGAGAAAAAAGACACAATACCGAAAATTAACAAAAAAACACAATGATAAATAAAAAAAAGTCACAATAGATTCCAAAATTTAACACAATGTCGAATAACATATAACACAATGTTGAGAAATATAACACAATCTCAAGGAAAATACACAACAATGAAAAAACACAAAATCAATGATGAAAATAAACATAAAACACAATGATAAATAAAATGACACAATGATGTTTTTCCTCAACATTGTGACTTTTTTCGAGTTTTATTTTAAAACGAGGAAGACGGTGGAAACATTTTTGCATTTTTTACATTTTTAATTTTTTTATTAGATTTTGAGTTATGATTTTTATTTATTTTTCATTAATTTTTTTAATGTTTTTTTGCTATAAATGTTTTTTATCATTCATAATTTTGTCCCCCTTTACAAAATAACTTAACCAATAACTTTTAATATAAATTTAAATTTAAAGATAAATGATAGGATGAGAATCCTCCTATACAAAATAAACACGCCTCCTAATGTATTACTAAAACGGTGAAAGTTCTGAAAATAGCAAATGTCCCTTTCTTTAAGAGCAAAAGTACTGAAAAATTTCACCAAATAGGATTCAAGAAAAACTTTCTACAATGAAAGGCTAGTTAATTCATTCTCATAAGGCTAAGAGTAGTGGGGCTTGATCCACCCCAAGTGATCCAATATATTGACGATACGTATACGGTAACGTGACACATGATCAAGCCCCTGGATCAAGCCCCAGAAGGTGTAATAGGGCTTGATTGATCCACCTCCAAGTTTTTGATTCAACCCATGTCCTATGACTCGTTCAAGCCTCGTGGACCAGTCCACGGCGGCCGTCCGCACCCATGTCAATGGCAGGGGGATAGTGGTGTGCGGGACAGCCACTTCGTCCATGCCTAGTCATCCACGCTCCACTACCCTCACACTAATGCTACCTCAAAACCTATTTCCATCTTCTTTCCCTTTCAAATTTTATTTCAAATTCTCTTACTATAATAATAAAAGATAATTTGTACTATAATAATAAAAGAAAATTCTTGTTCATCCATGTCAATCCCATATTGATTCATGACCATATTTTTCCTTCTATAATCTTAATCTATAATCTCATTGATTCTAAATATTCATAGCAAATACAATTTTTTACTTAATTTATCAAGTAAAACCTGGTTATTTAATTGCCTTTTATTATCGAAAACAAATATAATTATGTTTATATTATGTGATCAACCTTTCTATTTTATAATATAAACATATTTTCTTTCCTTTCAAAAATAATTACTTCAACCTAAACGATCTCCTAGATAATAACTAAAATTAAATTTCAAAAGTGTCGACAATTATAATATGCATATATGTGCATTAATTCACAACAACCGTATATACATGCCATAAACCTTTATCTCCCTATTCTAAAATAGTAAAATAATCGTGTACACTTGTCAGCTTTTGGTTAATTCTTACAATTATTTTCCCTCAAATACTAATATCTTAATTGACCATAATATATGTAATAAATTAATAATTATTCGCTTTCCTTTTACACTATATTTATATTATATCTATATATTTTTATGAAAATAAATATTAACATGTTATATTACTATATATTCCAAAATATTCGGTGAAATCCAAAAATTAACAACAAACCATGTTTGTCAAAAATTGAAAAGAATATAATTTCAAATGTTATCATTAACATATTATACTACGCATATTGTAAAAGATTGATTGTAAAGAAAAATAAAACTCAAATATGCTTTCTTTTTACAAAGTAATTTTTTTAATAATTAAATTATAAATATATGCTTAAAATTCGATTCATTTTCTAATTATTCCTTTTATCTATTATTATTATTAACAAAAATTGTGATACAAATTTATAAATTGTAGATATATGCTTTAAAATCTATAAATTTTTAAGGTTTGCATATCATAAATTGCATACTTTCTTTGCCATATAATTGTAGTAATAATAAAAATTAAATATTAAATTTTAAAATCATTTTTAAGGTTTGCATATTTTGCAGATAATCGATCTTTGCCAAAATGATGATGAAGCGTTAATAGATATTTCTTATGATTTTCTTATTACAGATGTTACTGATCCTACTTCTGAATTAATAAAATGATTATTGCATTTAAATGATCTCACCTTTAATGATTTGGTTAATAATAATCCCACCTCCGGTATTTCCCGCTGGCACTCCCACATTTTTCAAGGTTTTTGTTTTATGACCCCCCGTTAAAAATAATTAACGGGGTTAAGTTTTTGCTGATGTAACTAGTGATTGACTTGGCAATTTCATTATCCTACATGGCTTTTACCTTTTTTTTCCCTCCTTTATGATTACTTACGTGGAATCCTCAGCCTTTCTCTTATTTTTAAAAACCGTTAATACTTGTTAACTCATCCTCTTCAACAGCATCGGCCGCATGAACAAACCCACGAATCAAATCCCAATTCGAACCCAAATCATCCACCGGCGGACGAGCTAGCATCGGAGGCGGCCGTACTCCCTTAATCCCACTCTTCCCCTCAACCAAAACCCTGTTGACGTCAATCAAAGACTCAATAATATTCTCCGACGTAGCAGACTCATCCAAAACCCTAATTTTCTCCGGCGTAACAGATTTACGGGCTTCCCACTCGGCCATTGGAATTGCAAATCTTCAGGCCCTGAGAGACCTAACGACCGGCAAATAGACTCCACCTCGCCGTCGGCGCCTTCAATCCGGTGACTCATTTGATCGGAGAACGAACGGGTTCGGTGAGCTGATAGTGACGACAAAGAGATTGACGATTTTGATTGATTAACAAAATCTCTTGGGGATTTTGACAATTGTGTTCTTCGAATTAGGGTTCAGTTAGGAAATGAATGGGGTTGATTGATTGAGTATCGTGGGTTCAATATTTCATTAAGTAATCAGAAAGGTGAAAAAAAGGTAAAAGCCATGTAGGATAATGAAAATGCCAAGTCACTAGCCACATCAGCAAAAACTTAACCCCGTTAATTATTTTTAACGGGGGATCATAAAACAAAAAACCTTGAAAAGGTGGGACTGCCAGCGGGAAATACTGAAGGTGGGATTAT
Source organism: Bidens hawaiensis (assembly GCF_021521415.1). Classification (NCBI taxonomy): domain Eukaryota; kingdom Viridiplantae; phylum Streptophyta; class Magnoliopsida; order Asterales; family Asteraceae; genus Bidens; species Bidens hawaiensis. Next base: position 2,177,245 of record NW_027491244.1, read on the forward strand.
TATTGCCCAAATCACTAAAGGTGAGATTATTTAAATCCAATAATCCTTAATAAAATTTGTTTATTTCTTAATACTCCAAAATTATAAAGAGTATGATTTTTCTTTCCAAGAAAGAGCTACAGTATTACCAAAGAACAATGTTGTTCAAGAGATTAATGATATCTTACTATCAAGGTATCATGGGAAACAAAAAGAATAATTGGGTTTTCTTAGTATATGTAGTTAATTTATCCTGACGACAACTTTGATGAGAGCATGTATTAACCTAATGTTCTCAATAGACTGATGTTTCCTGGAGTTCTAAATCATTAGTTGATATCACAAGTTCATGTCCAGGTCATCTTACTACGAAACCTTGATCATAAAAATGAATTATATGTAATGAAACAAGGCTACAAGTAAAAATAGTTGATAATCATGTTATGGAGACAAAAGTTATATTAGATAGTAACATTAGAAAACGTACTCTTATACATATAATTACTTTGACACTTTCTGATAAAAACATCAAATACTGTATACAAAGTGATTTGTTTTTGTATTTGTAAATTGTAAATTCAAAACTTCTTTGAACACATAATATAGATACACGTATATATGTAATACATTTTTACATATGATTATGTACTTATTATTCACATTTAATTGTGTTTTCTATTTGTTTCATATTATCAATTGTAATTTAATTACATATGATTATGTACTTATTATTCACATTTAATTGTGTTTTCTATTTGTTTCATATTATCAATTGTAATTTAAACATTAACACATCCCGTGTATTCTAAAGCTAGTTATCAAGCATACACACACACCAACAATACATATTACTTGTCATCTAGTGTTGATATATGTATTTGGAAGGATTATAAAAGGACTCCATAACTTAGAAAAGCATCACAACACTCTTACAAACACCAAACACTCTTTCAAGCACATCCCACATCCTCCCTTCATCTCGGTTTATATCTCAAACCAACCAAACCCTTGTTCTTGTTCACTTTAAAACCGAAAAACCCTAAGATACCATCACCCTTCAAGGATTCACAAGCTCTAATATACATGGCCTGTCACCACAAGCTCCCATATTCTAATTTACTTTCTCTAATATATCCTTAAAGCATAGTAAGTATCTAATATTTATTGTTTCCTTTATTTACATACTTTGATATTGGTGCTTATGTTAAATCATATTCACCCAAGTGTATAAGTAACGACAAATACTAATAAAAGGTGTAGATCTGTTAACATGTAACTTAAAATATAACAGAAAAATATGGAATTAGCATTCTGTTAAAATATGATTATAAAACATAGATACGGTAAAAATATACATGGCACTTTCTGGATCCAACAATATGTGCATAAATGATACACAATAGTTAATTTTAATGATAAACCTATGCCAAATTTTGTTAAAGAATTATTGGCTTTTCTTAAAAAGGGTTTTTGTGTATAAAAGGATTTTTTATAAACTTAATTTATTAAAAATTCTATTTAAAATGATTTGTTCGGATATTAGTATTACTAGACATGGATTTTTCTACATAAACGATTTATGTAGAGTATTTAAGTACAAGTAACTATATTAAATCTAAACTCTAAAATAAATATACAAGAATATGTATTTACTTATTAAACGTTTTCAAGATACATACTTATATAATTTATTGTAAAGAAGTTAATAATATATTTAAGGTTTGATGATAAAAGAGTTTCATAAGTAAATGCTATATTATAACCGGGTTTAAAACTATTTGGGTTTGATGAGACCCATAACATGATAATTTTTTTTTCTAAATTTTTTTTTCTTAATTATAAATAATATATATATTTTTAAAAAAAAATTGGATATTAAATTTTACTATATCTCTATTTTATAGGATTTTCATATTAAATATTTTGTGAAATTAATTTCCAAATTAATGAGATGTTATAACTCGTTAAAAGAGGATCTGGGTTTGGTGGGACCCATACCCGTGAAATCGGGTCAAATGCATGTGAAACCATTATTTACAAATAAAACAATCTGGTGGCTTGAGATAGGGTGATAAGCAACCAAAGAGCTTAAAAAGGGTTCGTTTATAGATATATATATATACTAGTTTTTATCTCCCGTATTACGGGGGGTTGTTTTTCATTATTCGTTTATAATATTTATATATTTTTTAGATTTTAATTTTATTTATTGTACAAATGTTAATAATATACTTATGATATATGGGTTTCATAAATAAATAAGATGTTATAACTCGGTTTAGAAGTTATTTGGGTTTGGTGAGACCCATGACCCGCTTTTATTAACTATAAAATTGAATTTTAATTATAAATAATATATATATTTTTAAATAAATCAAATATTAGTTTTTAGTATATCCCTATTTTATTGATTTCATATCAAATATTTGATGAGATTAATTTTTAATTTAATAAGATGCTATAACCCGTTTAAGGAAAATCTGGGTTTGGTGAGGCCTATACCCGTGAATTCGGGTCAAATGCATAAGAAACCTCCATTTACAAATAGTGCAATCTGATGCCTTGAGAGAATTTAGGGAGCAACCAGAGAAATTTTAAAGGTTTCGTTTATATATATTATAGATGGATATATTGATAATCTATATATATATACACATATATATATATATTCAAATGTTCGGTATATGTAGATGTTAATAAATTAATTTTTTAGTCTATTGTAGTCTCAAAATTCAACACCATAAACATGACCCGTGAACAAAATAAAATAGACTGATACACATAACAAAAAAAACATAAAAGCTAAACTATAAATTAAGTATTTTATAATGAAAGTGTATGAATTTGCAAGTAATTTATACAATCTTGGTTTTCATAGTTTACGTATAATAATTATTTCTTGTATATCTTGTTGTAACAACAATTACTAATATATGTTTACATTTAAAGCATCATATAGTTAATATAATATTCATATCTATACTATATATAATACATAAGTAAATGACAAATATATTACTTTTTAGTATATCACTATTTTTTAGGATTTTTATATCAAATATTTGGTGAGATTAGTTTTTAATTTAATGAGATGTTATTACCCGTTTAAGAAATATTATGGTTTTATGAGACTCATACTCGTGAATTTGGGTCAAATGCATAAGAAACATCCATATAAAATTTAATCAAATCTGGTGACTCTAAAAAAAGGGGGAGCGACTACAATGCGACACATAAGATTTTTATGTTTTCGTTTATATAGATAATAGATATGTATAATCTATTACATTTCACGGCATATATATAATCTAAATAATAAAGATACATATATAATCGAAATATATATATTTATAAAACAAGTCACATTTAACTCAAACGTATCATCCGAGTCGAATCACATGTAAAACTAAGTGTTAGGTGAAATGTTGCATAAACCGACACGTCCATTTACAACATCGTACCGAACATTAAATCGTCCCTACATGTTTTAGGAAGTCTCTTGTACGACTTCATCCGCATTTCACAATTCGCTAACACACCGTATCAGACACTTACGACATGGCAAATGGAACATGTCAGGTTTGGTTATAGCCTCATATATTACATGACCCAGTAGTTTTAGCTAGACAATGTGGATCTCCCAAACTTGCTTTATATCATATATTACCAATTATGAGCATGCATCTATTAACAATGTATTCAAGGAAAATTGTCAAACGTTATGAACATGGATCTATTACCAATGCTTTCGAGGAAAACTGTCATATATTATAAACATGCAACTAATTCTAGTGTTTTAAGAATAATTGTCTTTCAAATAATACAACATAAACACTGCTAGCTTTTACAAACATGTACACACTATTAAGGTTTTCAAGAAAACAACAATAACATCATGTCATCCAAACCTATGAACTCATCAACATCAACATTATGTTGACTTTTCAAAGTATGTTTTTCAGGGTGTCTAATCAAGGTGAAGTGTCCCAATTAAAACTGGTGCACGTCGCGCGCCCATGTTTTTATCTTGGCGGGGTGTGATAGCTCAGCATTTCGTGAATATATAAAAGTTTTTTGATTTCACTATTCTATTATAATATTGAAATAGTTCTTCTGTTGATTTTTGAAGTCGATGATGTCCAAAAGAAATAATGATAAAGAGGAAGAAAAGCATAGAATCATTATGAATGATGTTGTTGACACTGCTACTAATAAAACCACATATAGGAGAACAATCAAATCGAAAAGAAAATAGAGATAAAATATAAATCTCATGAAACTTGATCTCTTTCCATGCATATATGCAAGCTAATAGAACTAGTAGATCTAGTATACAAATAGACATTTTAACCCATTAGGTTTCATACCCAACTAATGTCCACTCCAGACGAAAACCATAATCTCCCACTACGCTTCAACCTACGTGACCTTCTTCAACCAAAGGGCTGATGCTCCTTCGATTGATACACAACGTAATCGTTAATTTTATCAATCTAACATTCCTAATTCGTTCTATATTAGCAAGTTTCTAGCTACATATGATGATGTATTCAAGCCAACATTTGACAAAGTGAGCATACTTTTACATTGTTCAGCCCAAGAAAAAAATATTTATATGGCTAGGTAAAGCCTTTAAGTGTCGCCTTTCAACTATCATTTATATATAATTAGGTGTATGCACATTCATTTGAAAGAGATTTGGATAAAATTCAAACCGTGGGGGCTATCTTATTGAAATATGGATGGCCGTCGGGATGAATTTTGAAGGCGATCAAGTAGAGTTTTAATGCTTTTCTGCTGAAATTAGTTATCGTCCACACGAATATTGGGCAATTGTTATGGACATTGCGAGAAGAAATAAGCTTCCAAGGATATCAAAAGGAAAAATAAGCCTTTAACAACGCCACGTCGTAAGAGCTAGCCGTTTAACTTTTTGGCATATATATACATTTATATATATGCCATTGTTATTATTTTATGTTGTTTAGTGTTTGCATACATGCTTCCTGGATTGTTAGAAGGGATAGAAAAAATTGTAACATCCCGTTTTATGGGAACACTTTTTTTAAAAAGAAATATTCAAGTTGTGTGAAATATTTTATTTACCTCTTGTAATTTATTTAAAAGGGACTACTGCATATATATTTATCCCTAACTTTTTAAATGCATATTAACCCAACCCAAAAATTCAATTGCATATTTCACCTTTTAATATAAAATTGTAAATTTACTCATTTTGATGTATTATAAAGAAAAACTATTTTGTGTGATGACTACGTAAAAACCCGGAAAAACCAAAAACCTAAACCCCTTAAAAAACCTACCACCCCACCCCTCCCTCCAACCACAAGCAATTTTTTGAAGAAACCTAAAACTAAACAGAAAAACACACGGCCAACAAAAGAAAGCAAGAAACCAAAAAAAAAAATAATAAATAAAAGCAAAAACATACTACCGGGTTGCCTCCCGGTAAGCGCTAAGTTTACAGAAGAGTCTTCAGCCGGACTCCCTCCTGAAATCTTAATCAGGAGGCTTTTCTTTTATCCAACCCCGGTCTAACCCGTTTAATTCCACCCTTTAAACATATTTAAACAAATAGCACATAGTGAATCTTAAAAGCATTTTAAAACATTCAAACGGGTCGGACCACCAATACTTAAACTTACCTGGACCAAACCTAATACGTGGCATATAACGAGGAAAATGGTTATTCTTACATTTTATTGTTGCCCTATAACTCTTAATATACCCTTTTTGAACCCTCAAAACGTGCTGATCCAAGCACTTTCGCTCTCTCTTCTGTGGCTTTGTCGATTTCGATGGCGATCCACTATCTAGTTCCTCCATAGACATTCTAACCTTCCTATGATTTGGCGACTCAACCACCACCATATTCTGATCCTCCTCCTTTACCACTTCCTCTTCGTTTTCTTCTTCTGGTGACGTTTTGATCTCCATTGTTGGCTTCCCCATGATTAGTTTTTCTAAATAGATAAGATCGCCAATAGGGTCAAATCTTCATGTTCTTTAAAAACTGGTAAACCCACTAACTCATCACCAAACTCATCCTCCCAAGATGGTACATGCTCCTCTTCTTCGTCATCTTCCATCTGGTCTAGTGGCTCCACAACGGCATCTTCACTCATATCCGTGTAATCAGGCTGCTCCAACTCCATCTCTTTTATCATGCCCTCATCATCATCATTACAGAAGTCATCATCTGTTTCATAGAGGGCTTCCTGATCCTTGTAAGAAAAACTCTCATTTTGAATTCTATCACTTATCTCTTCTAACCTAGCTTCGAGTTCCTCTATCTTACGGAGTCTTTCTCTTTCGATTAATTTATCAATCCTAGCTTCTAATTCCATAATCTTTTGGAATCTTTCACGTTCCTCTTGTTCGTCTCTTTCCAACATCATCTCTTTCCAACATATTCGATATAAAATACTCCTAAACTGACTCGATCTATTAAACATATTAACTAGACTAGATAAAATAAAACACAAACTAAATTATCCTAAACACGACTAGACACGCTTAATCTAAGACACAGACTCACAAGACACACTACAACTCAAGACACAAAAGACTAATTAACCAATTAAGTTCAACCAAAGCTAGTTTCGCTATCGCCTAAGTGTACCTGGCAACGGCGCCAAAAACTTGATGTGCAAAACGGTCTATTAAAAACTTAACATAACCTAGACACTCTAATATTTAAATTTATAAATCTAGACTCTCCTAATGCTAGACCACTAGACATGCAAGTGCACCTATCGACTGCAGTAAAGCCTAATGAAGTCCGGATGTCGAACCCACAGGACACAAGCGACACCTAAACTAGACTTTGACTAATAATTTAAATAAATTGTTTTTATTGATTTTTGTCTTTTTTTAATTATTAAATATAAAACAAATAATACTTACTCTAAAACTAGACACGAAAACTAGACACGGACAAATAAGGGTGGAACTCAAATAGGGTGAAACAACTACCTAGGCAAGGAATCATACTAGTGAACTCGTAAACTCTCGGAATTGGATTTATGAACGGTAACCGGATTCTAAAAATATGACACTAAGGAATAACTAAAGTATGCTAGATCTCCACCCGGTCTCACCAACAATACCTAAGAACCCTAAATATCATGTAAGCTCAACGGTTTAATGGTTCGGATCACCTCCCGGTCTCACCTTACCTGACTATGCTAAGGTACCCAAAGATTAAATCACCTCCCGGTCTCTCTAATCACAAAACACCCTAAGGCGTAAAGGGATATTTTTATTAAATTCGGTTATAACTCGGATCTGTAAGAATTTAAAGGAATCTAGGGTAACTCACTCCCGTGCAATTACTACCCAAACCCGCAAAAGACAAAAACAGACGACACTTAATCACCTCCCGGTCTCTCAAGTGACAGAATATAAGGTATCTCTAAACTCTCAATTACCGCTCCTATGGAATACGTTAACAATAAACCATAAACTAGTTACAAACACACAGTAAGTAACCTAATATGCATCCATACATGAAAGACATTCACAAAGACGCATATGGAACAATAAATTGCTAATAAATTAATACCAAATACGCATATGCATCACAACCAAATAAATTAAAAACTTTACCAAAGCATCAACCATTCAATAAATAATTCAAAACTAAAAATAAAACGAGTTTAAAAAGTATTCATCCAAAACCTAGGCAGTATAACAAGTTTAGCCAACCATAATAATCGATGAAACAAAGATATAATAGTTATTGCAGTTCATCATAAAAGAAATAATATAATTGAGCTACTAGCCTCTGAGCTTAATTAATTCACGTTTTGATTCTTGAAACTGCCGTGAGACTTAGAGCTTCTAGAGTGCTTGACGTGCTAGGCTGTTTGACTTATAATCTGGTCGAACCAGGGGTGGCCCCCCAAATCAGCCGTCTCTCTGCTCTCTGATTTCCCCTGTAGTTAATTTTTAGGTTTTTCTCAATTTAACTCAAACAACACGTGAGGTTGGTGTCTTTCACAACTGGGCCATCCTTCCTTTACGGGTTCATGTAACAATTGATTTAAGAAACTATTTTGGCCCACAAGTTACTCCATCTCCACTTGAATCCCTCAATTTCATATCTCAATTTTACTTGGAGTTGTCATGCTTACGTAACCTGTAATGAAATTCATGATATAATAAAAATTCAAGAAATTACATTCAATGATTGAATGATTCCATATGTACTATATAAAATCGTATTTTAATCATATAATATATTTCATATGACATCCGCTTAAAAGAGAACTAATATATGTAATATTTATTTAAATCTTCACTCTTTAGTATTAAGTAAATAAATGAATCCTTTAGCTCATTCTCTCAAGTTTAGTAAAAGTAACGTCTTTTAACTCGTTGTCTCTGAAAACCTTAAACTCACATATGAGCCAATTAAGAATTATATTCAACAAAAACCATGATCAGAACACTTAAAAATGTAGGAAATATTTATATAATAATATGTATTATTTAGACCATATCAAATATCCCTACACTTAACCCTTTTTCGTCCCGAAAAAAATATATTTTGCAATGGAATCATAATTTGAAACTGATCTTTAAAACATATAGGTTATCTTTTAAGCATGGATAAACGCAAAAACCGCGATTGCCGATATTGTTGTCCACCTAAACCCAGCCACCAGCCTATCAAGCCCCCAATTGCATTAAGCGTTTTAAGTTCAAAAACCACGGCTACACCTACCATATCTCAGACAAAGAGAGCTAGAAAAACTAGTGTCAAAGCAGACTGGTTTGACAAATCACCATAAGCCAAGGACTCGTTGATGGTACTAAGTAGATGCACTCGGTGAAATTTGATGGATGAATGGTCATGTGGAGGCCGTACGAGCTATTCCTAAATATTATTGGACTTTGTCCTATATATTCCTAAAAATAATTATTGACTAAGAATCTTCGAGCCCCAATAGTGTATCCTCAGAGTCACTATCCCCTTAGTAACACGTAAACTCTAAGTCCCGTCTAGTATGTGCACTTTGGCCTCTTTTTCTATTTTTGAGAATGCTTCTTTGGCATCTTACAATACATAACTTTCTCACAATCATTTATTTTTTTGGAACAACTTTTTGAAGTACTCATAACTTTCATAACATACTTCTTTTTTTTTCAATCTTTTTTTTATCACCCTAAAGTATATAACTATTTCTAAGCTCGTAAAAAGATGAACATATGGTGGTGTGCTGGTTTGAGTGCATCTAAGTATTACCATCTCAAAGTTTTTAGATTATGGTAATCCTCCCTAAGCATCGAAATTCGGTTTCACCGTTTTTTAAATTATTTGATATATAAAATTTGCTAAAGAGGACTATCAAAACTAGTTGGGCCTACCGACACATCCCAAGCTTAGTGCGCTATCTTTTATTTAATCTCATATATAATAGTAGTTTTAAAAATCAATCTCAAATTTTTTATCATTTTCCATTATTTGCAAAAAATTTCATTAAAAATTCGGGACATTTTTCAATTTAAAAATTTTTAAGTATTTTTTTAAACTTTTTTTTTTTGATAAAAACGTCAGTTTCTTTTTTTTTAATAGAAAAACGTCAAGTTCCTATCCCCACACTTAAATGTCACATTGTCCTCAATGAGACAGGAAAAAGACAGAAATTAAAGCACATTCAAATATAAGTAAAATGGAATAGACTCCCTTGATAAATATGACAATATTGCCTCGCGAGTCGTGTCCCATGCCCTCCCTGTTCTAAAGAAAGCCTCACACACCAGTGTTCTCTACCAAGCTGTCACTTACGAACGAAGCGGCAATAAATAAGCAAATAGCCTCCCCCCACTTGAATCAAACCATGTATCATCAATCATCCACAAGCAATTTTTTGAAGAAACCTAAAACTAAACAGAAAAACACACGGCCAACAAAAGAAAGCAAGAAACCAAAAAAAAAAAAAATAAATAAAAGCAAAAACATACTACCGGGTTGCCTCCCGGTAAGCGCTAAGTTTACAGAAGAGTCTTCAGCCGGACTCCCTCCTGAAATCTTAATCAGGAGGCTTTTCTTTTATCCAACCCCGGTCTAACCCGTTTAATTCCACCCTTTAAACATATTTAAACAAATAGCACATAGTGAATCTTAAAAGCATTTTAAAACATTCAAACGGTCGGACCACCAATACTTAAACTTACCTGGACCAAACCTAATACGTGGCATATAACGAGGAAAATGGTTATTCTTACATTTTATTGTTGCCCTATAACTCTTAATATACCCATTTTGAACCCTCAAAACGTGCTGATCCAAGCACTTTCGCTCTCTCTTCTGTGGCTTTGTCGATTTCGATGGCGATCCACTATCTAGTTCCTCCATAGACATTCTAACCTTCCTATGATTTGGCGACTCAACCACCACCATATTCTGATCCTCCTCCTTTACCACTTCCTCTTCGTTTTCTTCTTCTGGTGACGTTTTGATCTCCATTGTTGGCTTCCCCATGATTAGTTTTTCTAAATAGATAAGATCGCCAATAGGGTCAAATCTTCATGTTCTTTAAAAACTGGTAAACCCACTAACTCATCACCAAACTCATCCTCCCAAGATGGTACATGCTCCTCTTCTTCGTCATCTTCCATCTGGTCTAGTGGCTCCACAACGGCATCTTCACTCATATCCGTGTAATCAGGCTGCTCCAACTCCATCTCTTTTATCATGCCCTCATCATCATCATTACAGAAGTCATCATCTGTTTCATAGAGGGCTTCCTGATCCTTGTAAGAAAAACTCTCATTTTGAATTCTATCACTTATCTCTTCTAACCTAGCTTCGAGTTCCTCTATCTTACGGAGTCTTTCTCTTTCGATTAATTTATCAATCCTAGCTTCTAATTCCATAATCTTTTGGAATCTTTCACGTTCCTCTTGTTCGTCTCTTTCCAACATCATCTCTTTCCAACATATTCGATATAAAATACTCCTAAACTGACTCGATCTATTAAACATATTAACTAGACTAGATAAAATAAAACACAAACTAAATTATCCTAAACACGACTAGACACGCTTAATCTAAGACACAGACTCACAAGACACACTACAACTCAAGACACAAAAGACTAATTAACCAATTAAGTTCAACCAAAGCTAGTTTCGCTATCGCCTAAGTGTACCTGGCAACGGCGCCAAAAACTTGATGTGCAAAACGGTCTATTAAAAGCTTAACATAACCTAGACACTCTAATATTTAAATTTATAAATCTAGACTCTCCTAATGCTAGACCACTAGACATGCAAGTGCACCTATCGACTGCAGTAAAGCCTAATGAAGTCCGGATGTCGAACCCACAGGACACAAGCGACACCTAAACTAGACTTTGACTAATAATTTAAATAAATTGTTTTTATTGATTTTTGTCTTTTTTTAATTATTAAATATAAAACAAATAATACTTACTCTAAAACTAGACACGAAAACTAGACACGGACAAATAAGGGTGGAACTCAAATAGGGTGAAACAACTACCTAGGCAAGGAATCATACTAGTGAACTCGTAAACTCTCGGAATTGGATTTATGAACGGTAACCGGATTCTAAAAATATGACACTAAGGAATAACTAAAGTATGCTAGATCTCCACCCGGTCTCACCAACAATACCTAAGAACCCTAAATATCATGTAAGCTCAACGGTTTAATGGTTCGGATCACCTCCCGGTCTCACCTTACCTGACTATGCTAAGGTACCCAAAGATTAAATCACCTCCCGGTCTCTCTAATCACAAAACACCCTAAGGCGTAAAGGGATATTTTTATTAAATTCGGTTATAACTCGGATCTGTAAGAATTTAAAGGAATCTAGGGTAACTCACTCCCGTGCAATTACTACCCAAACCCGCAAAAGACAAAAACAGACGACACTTAATCATCTCCCGGTCTCTCAAGTGGCAGAATATAAGGTATCTCTAAACTCTCAATTACCGCTCCTATGGAATACGTTAACAATAAACCATAAACTAGTTACAAACACACAGTAAGTAACCTAATATGCATCCATACATGAAAGACATTCACAAAGACGCATATGGAACAATAAATTGCTAATAAATTAATACCAAATACGCATATGCATCACAACCAAATAAATTAAAAACTTTACCAAAGCATCAACCAATCAATAAATAATTCAAAACTAAAAATAAAACGAGTTTAAAAAGTATTCATCCAAAACCAGTCAGTATAACAAGTTTAGCCAACCATAATAATCGATGAAACAAAGATATAATAGTTATTGCAGTTCGTCGTAAAAGAAATAATATAATTGAGCTACTAGCCTGTGAACTTAAATTAATTCACGTTCTGATTCTTGAAACTGCCGTGAGACTTTGAGCTGCTTGAGTGCTTGATGTGCTAGGCTGTTTGACTTATAATCTGGTCGAACCAGGGGCGCCCCCCCAAATCAGCCGTCTCTCTGCTCTCTGATTCCCCCCCGTAGTTAACTTGTAGGTTTATCTCAATTTAACTCAAACAACACGTGGGCTTGGTGTCTTTCACAACTGGGCCATCCTTCCTTTACGGGTTCATGTAACAATTGATTTAAGAAACTATTTTGGCCCACAAGTTACTCCATCTATAGAGGTGCACAAAAAACCCGAACCCGGAACTGGACCCGTAAAAAAACTGGGAACCGGTTTTTCTAAAACCCGGGTTTTTAATACTCGAATCCGAACCAGACCCTACCCGTAAGGTACGGATAGGGTATGACTTTCAATGTTGAAAGCCGAACCCGAACCCGATCTAAATCCGATAATACCCGAAACCCGGTTCTAGGTATACTCGAAACCCTAAACCCGGTTTAAGCTATACGCGAAACCCGGTTCTAGTTATACCCGAAACCCGGGTTTTTTGCTTACCCGAACTGGATTTTTTGCATACCCGAACTGGATTTTTTGCATGCTAGGACATTAATGTTTGTGCACATGTTTTTGTGTGGCTGTCCACAGATCTATAGTAGTTCTCCAACGGATCTTTTTTGGAGCACGTATATGATATAAATACTTGTTTAGAGCAAAACATTTTGATATACCAAACAACAACTGAAAACACATAAAAATATATGTTTTTTGTATCATTGTTTAGTTGTTTATGTATGTTTGAATGAACTTTAAAGCTTGTATGCAAAAAAATGGATTTAGGATAAAAAAATGAAGCATACCCGTTAACAGAAGAAAACTGTAGAAAATGGGTTTTTTTAATACCCGAAAATAGGGTATTCAAAACCCATAAAACGGGTTTTTTCAATACCCGAAAATAGGGTCTTCAAATACCCGGGTATTGAAGCCTGGTTTAAAACCCTACCCGAACCCGGTACACAGGGTATGGTTTTTCAAGCCAATACCTGACTCGAACCCGACCCGATTATTATTAATACCCGATTTTTCAATACCCGATCATACCTAACCCGGTTTTATACCCGAACCCGGTTTTTCATAATACCCGATTTATGCATCTCTATCCATCTCCACTTGAATCCCTCAATTTCATCTCACTTTTATTTGGAGTTTTATTTGGAGTTGTCATGCTTACGTAACCTGTAATGAAATTCATGACATAATAAGAATTCAAGAAATTACATTCAGTGATTGAATGATTCCATATGTACTAAATAAAATCGTATTTTAATAATATAATATATTTCATATGACATTCACTTAAAAGAGAACTAATATACGTAATATTTATTTAAATCTTCACTCTTTAGTACTAAGTAAATAAATGAATCCTTTAGCTCATTGTCTCAAGTTTAGTAAAAGTAACGTCTTTTAACTCGTTGTCTCTGAAAACCTTAAACTCACATATGAGCCAATTAAGAATTATATTCAATAAAAACCATGATCAGAACACTTAAAAATGTAGGAAATATTTATATAATAATATGTATTATTTAGACCATATCAAAAGGAGTTACCATTACTCTGAGAGGAACGAGTTCAGGTGAGAATCTAGCCCCATTTCCTTGTTATGTTTTCGGGGCTGTGTGCCTACTCAATGTGAATGTTAATACACTTAACTTAAGTGGTAAGTGTATGCTATATATGATATATGTGATAGAATGTATGAATGTAATGAACGAATGTTTGCCGGTACGTGAACGATCTTCGGATATTGCACGTATTGTCAAGGAGTATGATTGTTTGATGAATGATGTGAAGAATGCCTAGAGTGTTCGTATGCTACGATGTAATTATTGTATATGTGAGGTATGTGTAAGAAGTTAAATGAATGGTATGTGAGTCTACGTCCGGCATGGTAACTTAGGATGGAAAATACTCTAACCTTCTATTGGGCCTAGACCCGATATGTGATAGCGTAAATATGGATTATGAACCTTATTAGTGTTCTTTATACAGATATTATATAATTGAGTATGCGTTCCTTTTATGGGGTACCTTCTATGGAAAATAAATATGGTTCCTTTTATGGATTAGGTATAGGGCTCCTTCTATGGATAATATGTAGTGGTCCTTCTATGGAAAGTATACAGGGTCCCTTTTATGGCTTATGTTTAAGGATCCTTCTATGGATAATATAAAGGGATCCTTCTATGAATAGTTTATATGGATCCTTCTATGGATGATACAAGTTGTTATTTCTATGATACAAGTGTTAGGAATGAAGTTCGGTTAAGTATGAATATGTATCTTCGGATATGTATACGTGAATGTATGAGAATGTATTGTACGTTGCCTGATTAACTAGAATTCACTCATCGTAGCTGACTTTTAGTATGCACGCAGGAAAATATATTTAATGAGCTAGCATGAGGATGGAAAATGGCATGGATTGAACGGCTGTCATCAGAAGATGGAAGGAATGATGTTTAAATATAATGTTTTATGATATGTTTTAAAGACAAGTTTGAATGTTTTGTAACGAATGATTGAAGTTAACATTTTCGCGAAAGATTTTAATTAACTCTGATTTGTAGAACTGTGTTTATGAGTAAATTCGACGTCCAATGTAGGGCTACGGGACCGGGGCCTTACATAATTGTTATACGATAATGGTTCGTAAATCATTATTTAACTAATTTAATAATTCACTATTCGATTTTAAACTTATTACAAATATTCAATGGTTTATAGGTTTTTTTAATTATGGTCAAACTTTCAATATCTGATAGTAAAATGGGTTGTAATGGGTTAGTAAAGTTATTGTGATTTAAATTACATTAAATACATTTTTTTTTCATATGGGTCACTAATGAGTCATACCGATTAAAATCATAACCCATGGATAACATAAATTAAAGAGAGTGAATATTAGAAAATATGAGGGACACTAAAGTTAAGATTGAATGTGGTTATAACACATCATCATCATTATTTTTGTTTATTAGTATATGTAGATTATGTTGTATTTAGAAATGAGGAAATATCTAATTAATTTTTGAGGTTGGGGATATATGTCATGAATAACTTTTTTTTTGTAACGACCAACTAAGTAATGCCAGGTACTCTGTACGTGGCCCCGTTGGCTAAAGGTAGCCCGAGCCGGCCACGAGTCCGGACAGACGGAGCCCCTACCCGTCCACCTATTTGTGAGATTCCGCAAATAAAACCCGACCCCCATGTCCGCCAAACGGCACAACAGCGAGGTCCCGGTAAAACCGGGTGAGATCAGGACTCGAACTGTGGCAAGCCAGGATCATCCCTCATATCTCTCATATAAATTGGTGATAGTAATGTTTGAACCCCCTATCTCTTACTAATAAAGTTAGTGCTACCATTGAACCACATCCAATTTATATTGAATAACTTTATTAAGAGAAAATAAGTAAAATTCTCCTTTTTTTTAAAGTGATTGTGAGTAAATGTAACAACTCGGATCTTTCTAATTTATATCACCCGAATCGTTTTATGTTCAGGATATTTTATCAACAAAATATCGCGCTAATCAAGTATTTATTATTTTACTAATTGCTTATTGTATTTATTCAATATATGGATAAACAACTTTCAATTTTTTACACAATTAACCCTAAACCTATGTTTTAACCCATTTTGTATCCACCTTTAAAGATTAAGGACCTTTGTACAAATATGTAAATTATTATTATATTATATCAACATCCCATACCCATTAACCCGTATCCATGATCCAATAACCCTACCCGTGACCCGTTTACGTATCTTGCACCTTAATCTTCGATGTAAATTTGGAATTAGATTTTGCTTATGATTAATCATTCTATATTCGGCCTACCGACGCGTTAGATTAGGAAACGAAGACCATTTTGATACGTATTAACTTATTAGTCAAACTGCCATTTAACCCGTTTATTGTTATACAAGTAAACGATCAATATAATTCAATTAAACATGCAGTTAGAACCCTAAATCTATCGCCAATAAAACCCCCCAATACCAATTTGATTATGGTGACCTACATATGCATGTTTTTCATCACATCAGTGCCGACGGGTTCATTTCGCCATTCTTGATTAATCCCACATCGTTGCAGGTAATTAGTTATATGGTTAGGATCGTCTTTGAACTCTCATCAATAACCCTAACGCTAATTTATTCAACATTTAACGGATTGATCGATTGTTTATATAGGGTTCATGAGATGATTATTGATTGCGCGTCTGTGTGGTTATATAGATCTCGTTTCAGATTTTAATCAAAAGCCCAGTTGGCTAGTGGGTGTTTGTTATGTCTTGTTGAGAATGGGGCCGCGGGTTCGAGCCACCTCAGCACCGAATTTTTAGGGTTTTTGTATTAAATTATATAATCAAATTTTATTAATGTATGTAATTATTTAAGCTAAATTACAAATATTATAAGTACAATAACTAGTTAATATTTTTATTAAACCGAATTATTAACCGATCCTATTTCCCGAAATTTGGTTAAAACAATATACATACATATATATATATATATATACATATATATGTGTGTGTATGTATATATATTTTTAGTTATTAAAGTTGCTAAAGGGTTTTAAGTTAAAATTCATCTCGTTTATTCACGTATTAAAAATATAGTCTACGTATTTATTAAAAGATCATATTTTGTATAATTATTACTATTTATTATTTGTTATCTATTATTTACCATATTAATATAAAAGAAACTTGGTAAAGGTTTTATATTAAAGATTTTTATATAAAGTTCTCTTAAAATTTAAAATGCATAATATAATCCGGTTGAATACCATAATTAAAATATATATTATTAAATTTTCTATAAGAGATGTATTTTATATATTTAAATAATTTAATTAACCTTTTCTACTTATAAACATACCTTTTTTTTAATAATTTATAATATTAAATATATTAATTAAAGTATATTATATGTCTAAGATCTAAAAAAATACATTATATGAATCAATTAGTTAACTTATTTTTACAAAGATGTATTTTATAATCTTTTTAAATATATTACAAGTAATAATTATATAAAAAAATTTAATAAGTATTGATAGTTTATAACATAATAGAATATTAATTAACCTTCAACTCTTGAATTCTATCAGATTCGTCAACTTCGTATATTTATTTCCGCATTCAATTTATTTATTAGGCCATATCGTCATCGTGGAAATCGCCGTCTGTAAGGCCCCGTTACCGGTAAATCACATTTGGGCATTGGATTTACTCATTAACATAGTTCTAATCATCAGAGTTAATAAAAAACATTCACGGAATATAAAAACTTTCATAAAAAAATTCATAACAATTCAAAACTTGTCTTAAGTAAATAACTTGTGTTTCAAAATAAACAACATTAAACATAAACGTCTTGAGTCTTCCGATGCCAGCCTCTTATTCAATGCCACGTGTTCCCCTCGAACGAGCTGCTTCATCCTACTCACCTGCATGCATACTAAAAGTCAGCTACGCTGAGTGAGTTCTAGTTAATCAGGCAACATACATTTCATTCTCATACACTCCTTCACGTATCCGAAGGCACGTATTATTACTTTAACCTTGTATAAATATCCATAAGAGGAACATCACATAATATCTATTTTAAGAACCATTACTATTAGTCATGCTATATATATTCTCCATAGAAGAAACACTCTATATACTTTCCATAGAAGGAACTCTTTATATATTATCCATAGAAGGAACGTGTAAGGCCCCGAACCCGGTAGCCTTACTTTAGCGTTGGATTTACTCATAAACACAGTTCTTACAAATCAGAGTTCATTAAAACTTTCGCGGAATATAAAAACTTTCATAAAACATTTCATAACAAAACACGTCTTGTCTTAAAACATCATTTTGTCTTTCAAAATTAACGAAACATTAAACTTAAACGTCTTGAGTCTTCAGATGCCAGTCTCCTATTCGCCCACCATGTGCCCGCTCAAGCTAGCTGTCTCATTCTACTCACCTGCGTGCATACTAAAAGTCAGCTACGCTTGGTGAGTTCTAGTTAATCGTACGCCATACAATACATACACATACATACATATCCGAAGATACATATCCATACATCACTAGTTACCCTTCTGTTCTACGTACATACTTGCTACCATACATACATATATATCTACAATCACTAACCTCAGTCTACCGAGAGTACGTTCATAGTCCGCCGTCTATACCTGTACTCACGATCGTGAACACGTAAAAGGTCCGCAGTCCTTACCTATGTTCACCATTCATGGTACGTACAAGGTTCGCGGTCCTTCCCTATACCATCATACATCCACAACACGTACAAGGTCCACAGTCCTTCCCTATGTTGCAACCTAATTCATAGCACGTACGAGGTCCACAGTCCTTACCTATGCTACCACATCACAGCACGTATAAGGTCCACAGTCCTTTCCTATGCTGACGCCTATCTACATTACGTATAAGGTCCGCAGTCCTTATCTACGTTACGTATAAGGTCCGCAGTCCTTATCTACGTTGGCGTCTATCTTCTATAACACGTATAAGGCCCACCGTCCCTATCTACGTTTACATCTATCATCTACATCACGTATAAGGCTCGCAGTCCTTAACTACGCCATCACCTGCCGAGTCTATGTCCGACAGAAGCTAGAGGGATTTGCCATCCTAACTTACAATGTCGAACGTAGAACTCACATACCATTCGTGTACCTGAATACACATACTCCACATATACAAATAATTACATTATAGCATAAGAACACTCTAGGCGTTCTTTACATCATTCATTTAACAACCATACCCCTTGTCGATACGTGCAATATCCGAAGATCGTTCACGCCCCGACAAGTATTCATTTGTAATGTTCATACATCGTCGATATATAATATTTGTACCTTTATTTTTAACCTGACAGTACGCGCAATATCCGAAGATTGTTCGCGTACCGGCAAGCAATCATTCATACCTATCACATATATCACATATGGCATACACTTATCACTTAGGATAAATGTATTAACAACACATCGAGTATGCACACAGCCCCGAAAACATAACAAGGAATGGGGCTAGAACTCACCTGAACACGGTTACGTTCACCGTTAACCGTAATCCCTTTCTTCAGTTGTGCACGACTGACTGTATAACAAGTATACATATCAATTAACTATCACTACTCATAACATCTTTCTAGTCTTAATTACTACCCACAACGAATGGGGGTCCGGGGGCAGCGCCCCTGGCAGCAGGGTCTAGGGGCGGCAGCCCCTAGTAGGGTCCAAGGGGCAGAGCCCCTGGCTGGGGTCGAGCTGCCAGGTCAGCTTGGAAAAATTTTATTTACATTAACTATCTTAACACCTTTTTCATTAGGTTTTTAATTTATTTTCTAATTGAACTTGACTTTAGGCGAAGTTAAACCTTAGGCGAACTTAGCTTTAGGCGAAGTTAAACCTTAGGCGAACTTAGCTTTAGGCGAAGTTATCATCAGGCGAACTTGGCTTTAGGCGAAGTTGTCATCAGGCGAACTTGGCTTTAGGCGAAGTTGTCATCAGGCGAACTTGGCTTTAGGCGAAGTTGTCATCAGGCGAACTTAGCTTGCAGGCGAAGTTCATCAGGCGAACTTAGCTTGCAGGCGAAGTTGTCGTCTGCAGCTACTGTTCGTTCTTAAATCCCTTAATCACCTTCGTTTCTTAACCAAATAACTCGATTTAGGTACCCACGGGATCATCTGACCTGCGCCTATAAACCCCAACCATCAAATCGACCTAACATCGATGTTTAAAGGGTGCGATTTAGGCATATAGGTTACGGGTTCTTTTTATCAATCGATTAACCCATCAAATCATAACCATTTTCAGTAAGTTTAGCTTTGTTGGATTCGTTTTTACCATACAAACTCGGATCTATCATTTCTCAAATCAAACCGAACCTATACGAACGATTTCTAGCTATAAACGTACCTTGAACGAGTCGAACTACGAACACGGTTAAGCCTTGATGTTGTTTTGGTCCGTCACGACGTTCCAGCACCAACAAGCTCGGGTTTTCGCCTTCAGATCTTGGTTCGGGTCGTGTGTGTTTTGGGTGTGTGTATGGAATATGTGAGAAATGGTGGTTAAGGGTATTTATATTAGGGATCATGGGCTTAAGCCCATGGACTCTCCTTCCTTCTTTCATAACCCAAGTCCATAACCCATATCCATTACCCAACACTAGCCCGACCCATACCAACTCCTACTCTATTTATTTGTTTCCCGATAACCCGAGTAAACTTTCCCTCTATTATTAAGTAATATAATTAATATCATTTTGGAAATTTCGGGATGTTACAGAACGCTATACTATCCATAGAAGGAACACTATATTATCCATAGAAGGAACACTATGCTTTCCGTAGAAGGAACATTATACATTGTCCATAGAAGGACCTCTATATATTATCCATAGAAGGAACACTGTTTGTAAGTTATTATTTAATATCCATGTAAGGAGCTAATCACTTCTCCTGGCAATACGTGCAATATCCGAAGATCATTCACGTATCGACAAGCTTTCAATCTAATTCAAGACATATATAGATAACATATAAACCATACATGACATACACTTACCATTTAAGATAAGTGTATCAACTATCACATCGAGTATACACACAGTCCTGAAAACAAAACAAGGAATGGGGCTAGAAACTCACATGGATCCTGTTTCTTTCTCCGTTAATTGTGATTCCCTTCTTTAGCTGAGCTCTGCTGACTGTATATTGGTTACATGTATTAATACTCATTCTATTGGTATTTCAACCGAAATGGTTAAGGCTGGGGTAATCTAATGATATAGTATTTGATTACTTTTTACTTGGTATATCTTGTTTGTTAGACCCTAAGGTATGAGGTTCTTCCCGTTATTTAATTATTATTATTTTCTCTTTCCTTAAACATTTTATTATTAACATATGACTTTTGTATTATTTTAATATTATCGTTCTTTATCGAGTTCACATCCCTTCTCATAAAGTGTCATGTTTTTATAAGTATATTCATATTTAAACGTAGGTGTGTGTATGTATACGACACACGGGTTATCTTATGCACGTGGATTTCCATGTGTAACCTTATATGCACCTGTAAGCGATTATGACTTTACATGTATGTGCGTATACACTCGGGTTCAACTATATAACTTGATTTAATGGTGTTAACCGAGGCTAACTAAGTTATATTGGTTCATTATTTTTACCGGGCTTCGTTAACAGGACTAATAGAATCCGTCTTATGGTTTATTAAAGCATGGGTCAAGCCCAAAATAAGTGTTTGGTTAATATGGGCCCAAGAACTCGCAACTGGGCCATACTCACAGTCTGATCCGGTGGGTGGGTTCTTAGGCTCGTATCTAGGTCAGACTTCATTCTCAGCTCATACTCAGATGCTCACACTAGATTTTTGTATGCGAACTAAGCTTGTAAACAAGTCCTTACTGTAATCGAGCTCCATCTATGCGATTATGTACATGTAATCGGGTCAAAGCAAACGGATCCGTGATGCAATCGAATCCTATTTGTAAACGAAATCCGATTCTATTCAAGTTCCAAGTAATTAAATCCCCTTAGCAAATCGATTACGATGTAATCGAGTCCTCATGTGATCGACCCTTAATGTAATTGAACCTGTTTGTAAGCAATATACAAAGTAATCGATGTCTGATTGTGAGCGAGTTTAGTTGTGATCGAACTAACAGTTTGTGAGCGAGTTGTATATGTAATTGAGTCACAGAGTATGCAACTTTACGCAACTCAATTGTAATCGGGTTTTGGGATTGTATGCGAGTATATGTACGTGTGTTGTAAGCGATTGCAGGTTATCAATCAACTTCTAATGTAATCGAGTTTCTTGTTATCGAATTGTATGCGATTTTCAGTGTAATTGATGAACTTGTATGCGAGTGTTAGCTGAAATCACATTCAGTGTATGAGATGATGACCTGATGTCCTTTATGGTTGGGCTGGGCAGATGGGTTTTGGACAATATGTGGGTCACGGGTTGGGTCTTAGACCCCCTGTTCGTTTATTATTATTATTATATTATTTATTATTATTATTTAACATATAAGTCTTTAACATGATGCTATCTTACCCCTTAAGCGCTCTCGTGACCATTTTCGGGTAAGACTTGACTCAGGAAATCGTAAAGTTTGAATCTGTAGGCGCTCAAACTAGATCTAGGGTTTATTTTAACGAGCCGGTCATCTTTCGGGTTCGTTTCGTTCATTTTAAACGTCAAGTTTGTTACTTTAAGGTTCGTTTATGGCCGATCTATTCTAGATTCAAGTTTCAACACTAACCCTTTATAAAAACGTAAACTTTAACTTAAAGAAGATACCTTTACGTGTTCGTTTGTTGTTGTTTGACTTAGTTATGGACTTTGACCCTTGGATCTATCTGGTATATGGACGAGCTAATAATATATAGCGTTCGATCTTGCTTCTTCTTTCTTTCTTTCTTTCCCTTGGCCGTTTATTGTAAGGGGTATGTGTGTTCTTAAGTGTGTGTAGTGATTATGGAAGATGGAAATGCGGATAAGGGTTTTAGGATTGTTTTAAGGGGGTATTTATATCCCTTTATGCCCATGGATCTAAAGCCCATTACCCTTTAACCCACCTTAATTATTCAAAGTCCATGACCCTTTCTTTCTTTAATACTAATTAATTGTTTTACACACGACAACTTAGCGAAATCTTTCTTTATTTAATATTATAACTTTTCTATTACTCTGAGAAATTTTCTTTTAAGCCATAAATAAATAATCTATTTAAATATTACTCTTTGAAAATCCGGGATGTTACAAGTCTTCCCTCCTTAAAGAGGTTCTTCCCCGAATCCTAGCCTATTCCTTGTAAAGGAACACTTCTAATATTCACACACTTGCCGAATCGTCTTTGTTTTATGGGTTATCTTTCTTTCTCATGCCTTTGCAGTCACCGAGTGGTGTTCACGGGTTTTAGCTATTCTCAGACTAGTATGATTATACGTCCATCGTGTTAGCCATCGTTTAGTTCATCTAACATCAAGCTTACCGACAACATCATTTACTTGCTCATTGGTTAAATTGCTTATCTCACCTGACACAGTTTTCTCTTTTATATTATTATATTGTCTTACATCTGGTGTTTTACTCACTCAACCTAGTGTTGATTTGTAGTTTTAACGCATATGCGAGTCAGAGTGTGATATGATTCTCAAGCTTGATTTGAAGAAACTTAGGGTTGCATGCTAGAGTTGAAGATGGAAGAATTAGATTTTGGATTTTGTTTTACTAGTTTTAAATTCTAAATTATGTACTTTGTTTACTTTGATGTATATATTTATTTAAATAAATTTAATAGATTTTGTCACCTTTAATATCGTATGATAGTACCTTGAGAGCTGTGAGCAATCAGCTCAAGCCCCAGCATTTCCGCTTTAGGTTTGGGTGTGACAGTAAATTAGAGAGAGAAAAAAGTAATGATAAATGTATAAAAAAGTATTATATGATTAAAAGGTAAGAAGAAATGTAATGACTTTAAGGGTAAAGTTAAAATACAAAGTGAGACAAAAATGAGAAATGTGAAAATGATTTGTGACCCACACAAAAAATCCATAAACATATATAAATAACGAAATATAAATAAATAACAAAACATAATTAAAAAACCAAAATGTTTCACTCGTCATTCTCGTTCCAAAAAAAACGACTAAAACACACAATGTCAAGAAAAAAGAAACAACGTCGAAAGTGACCAAACAACACAATGATAAATAAAAAGAAGACACAATAGGTCGAAAAATTTAATACAATGTCGAACAAATATAACACAATGCTGAGTAATATAACACAATCTCAAGAAAAAATATACAGTATCAATGAAAAAAGACATAATTAATGACGAAAATAAACATAAAACACAATAATAACTAAAAAGACACAATGACGTTTTTTCCTCAACATTGTGTCATTTTCGAGATTTTTTAGAACGAGGAAGACGACAGAAACATTTTTGCATTTTTAAAATTTTCATTTTTTAATTAAATTTTGAGTTATGATTTTTTTAATATTTTTTAAGGTTTTTTTTTGCTATAAATCATTTTCACCATTCTAAATTTTGTCCTCTTTTATAAAATAACTTGACTCATAACTTTAATATAATTTTAAGTTTAAAGATAAATAATAGAATGTGAATATCCTCTTACACAAATTAAACACACCACTCTATGTATCACTAAAATGGTGAAAGCTTTGGAAATAGCAAAGATTATATTCTTTAAGAGCGAAAGTACAAAAAAATTTCATCAAATAAGACTTACTCCATGGAAGTCTAGTTAATCCATTCTCTTAATGCTACCTCAAAACCCATTTCCATCTTTTTTCCCTTTCAAATTTTATTTTATTTTATTTTATTTTATTTTATTTTATTTTACTAGAATAATAAAAGAGAATTTTGGTTGACATAGTTAATCCCGTATTGATATAGGACCATATTTTTTCTTCTATAATCTTAATCTATAATCTCATTGATTCTAGATTCCATAGTTAATACAATTTTTTACTTGATTTATCAAGAGAAGCATGTTATTTAATTGCCTTTTACTATCGAAAGCAAATATAATTATGTTTATACTAGGGTATAGACCCGTGTTACACACGGGTGGAAAAACATGTTAACAAACATAATAAATTTAAACAACGAATTCAAGCACACAAAACTTCATCAACTTTCGGACCAAAACGTTAACCATTTACAATGTCTAAATATTAAAATTTTAAGGTTACAATAAGTTAGTGTACATCAAACAACAAAAAAACATCAACAAAAGATCTAAACATGTTCTTTCATATTAAACCACCATCAACTTCTTCAAATTTTCTAACAAAAGAAACTCATTTTGCTTCACCACTTGAAAACTTAAAAAAACAATATTACCCAAATTAAATATATAATTAAAATAATAACATGTTTAATAATGAAAGCCCGTGTTACACACGGATGAAAGTTATAATAAAAGTAAAAAATATAACATGTAATACGTAAATTGAGTTATATTATATAATGATTTTTATTTATGACGTTTATAATAAGATTTTGATATAATTATACACTATTACAATTGGAAAAGAAAAAATTAGAAATATCTTTTTTTAGATAGATAAAGAATTATATTTTATATATATAGAGAATTCTTTTTTAATCTAGAAAAATGAAGTTAAGCAAGCGGCCCTTTCGCGACTCAAACTGCCGGTACGCTTTCCGGCTCGCAACCGGGCGGAGGCTCTCTATTTGCTTGCAATGCCGGCTCTTCGCCTTTAGTTAGAAGTAGAAGTAGAGGGCGCCGTTTGCCCCCCACACTTCTGCGGTGAACAAACAAAACAAAAAAGAGGGCCATCTCAGCGGAAGGAGAAGGACCTGCAACGGCAGAGACTACTGACCCTATTCTTGTTCCTAGCCGTCTTTTACGAGTCCGGAAAGCCGGATCCTCAAAATAGAATAGAGAAGGGCGGGCAGGACACCTCACGTCTATTGGACCTGGTGATGAGCCTATTCTCTGTGATGAGGGCTGGATGGTCTTTTTATACCCTAATTGTAATACGGTGTGCGTGTGCTACCCTGATGAATATTATTAGAGAAAAGGTAGGGGTCGTAGTTTATAAACTATAATTTGCAAACCAAACCTTGGTGTTTGATTTATTTAAAACAAAACATTCATACCGATATCATTGTACATTTTATGTGTATAAAAATAAATTTTATAACAAAATGTTGTCACATATTAAAAAATGTATTTTTATAACGTTGGAAGAATTGGAGACGAAGACTCAAACAATAATGTAAAATTTCAATATCTTTCAATGGTTAGTAACCTGTGTATCATACGCGTGAAAATTGTATATAAATATATATAGCGACGATGATAACAACAACAACAACAACAACAACAACAATAATAATGAATTGATAGTGTAATATTTATAAGAACAAATAATTTTACATTCATTATAAGGTATTACATTTTTGATTTTATTAAAATAAAATAACATGCAACAACAAATAACGTAAAATGTCAACTTAAAACATCTTTCTAATTTAATCCATAAAGCCAGAAAGATATATCTATAAAAACTACATCATGATATATGAAGTCATAAAGCCTTGTTTATTAAACAATCTTCGAAATAGAAAGAAATGTGTTGTAATTATTTATAGTTACAAAGAAGAAAATTAAAATCACTACAAAATCAATTCAATGTATTGTTAATAAGAGGAATAAAGGTACAAATACAATTCACAAACTTATAAAAAAATCATAAATCTCTATGTACATCTTTGAAATGAAAGAATGAATTTTATGATAAAAAGTTTTGAAATATAATTTGTTATTATGGAAATGTCAAATCTGTTTTAAACTAGTTTATTGACTGCTTAACAAAAATAGTTTGTAAAAACAACCAAGAATTTAATTTGTTCTTGTTTGAAATTCAAATTTTAACCACAAATTAAAACATAGTAAAATTGCTTAAACAAAATACAACAAAATAATAATACACAATATAAATATAAATATAAATGTGAATGAATAATTTAAATGTGGACATTTTGGAAAGAAATTATTGTAATTATAAATGATTCAAACATTTAACAAAAATAAGTTTATAAACACAATCAGGACTTTAATTTGATCTAACTTGAAATTCCAAAGTTTGACCATAATTATATATTTAATATTTAAGTAATAAAAGTAATATTAACATTCAGTAATATAATAGCCATAACAATTTGCAACAGAACTTTCATCATCAATGTCTTGTAAAATATAATTTTATGTACATGTATCACCTATTGTTTTCTTTAAATTATCATTAGTTGGAACATTTAGAATTCATGGTTTTAATATTATTGTTATTACTTAAATATTAATATATAAGAATGGTCAAACTTTCAAATTTCATCGTTGATAAGTTGGAAATAAATTAATAAGTTGGGAACAAAAAAAATATCATACAAAAGTTAAATTAGTTGTAGAGAAATTTTGAAGATATACATGATTTGAACAATTCGAAGAACGCATGGCTGATATGTTGCTTAAATAGTCATTAAATATTGTAAGATTATTTTTGTTAACTTTCGTTTAAATAAAAATGAGTATAAATGCTAATTAATATTATAATTAATTTTAAGATCAATGTTATTTTATTTTGAGCTTAAATTAAGGAAGATTAACATCATTACTTTATTTAAAATCAATTTCATTATATAATTCTTTTTTTAATTATATACATTAATCTTGATATTTATGCGTAGTTAAAAATTATTCAAATATTAATTAAATGATAACCGCATCATTTGAAATTAAAAGTACAACTCTAATACAATTAATATGTTATAAACAAAATGGATTTATATGTTATAAATAATTACAAAAGTTTAGATAAACATACATATTTATCTATAGTATGAGTTGGACAACAAAACCTTGTCATTTTTCATAATCTACATATATAATATGCAAATAAATCATAAAAGTAACATTTATAAATTTATCTAATAGAACAATGTAATTGGTATATATTCATTCATTCCTATGTTTATATAGACATTATTGGTTATAAACTTGGTATTAAACTCTTTTCTATTTGATTAAGTTTTAGCTATCACATGGAGCTAATGTTCATATATATTTGTCAAATAATTGTATTTGTAAAACAAAGAAAGTGTTATGGTTAAAGACGTTATAACTAATAAATTAATTAGTGTTCAACATATATTGCAAAAACTTATATTCAAACGATTTACATATATAAAAAGTATAAATTGTTTTGAAGTTGGCAAAATATAATATCATTAATTATAGTTATATCATTTTGGTCAAATGTTAGTATTCTTAAAATACATAAATCTTTGTAACAATATTATTAGTGTAATTAAAATAAATTTGAGTTTAAATAGTTTAAATAATTTAACTTAATTTAACTTCCATAAGTGAAAATCATGAAAACTTAATTCCTGCATTTTTGTAATTAAAATCATGGAAATACATTGAATATAGAAAATATGATGTAAATGCTTATTTACAATAAATTATTATATTGCAAATCTTGTAATTAAAATCATAAAAACTTTATAACTTATTTATTGAGTTTTTTCCATATATAACGTAATTGGTTATATATAGAAAATATAATGTATCTTACAATATATAACAAAGTATTGTTTAAGTCAAAGATATTGAAATATAAAAATAATAAGGTGTAAATGTTATTATTTCTGTCAAAATAAGATGTAGCAACTAGTTAGAAAATGTAATAAATTAATAATAACAAAATTACTAAACTTATAATAATTATTGGAATTTTCTAATATGTGCCCTAAGCGCACATGTAAGGACATTAATTAGGTGAATATTCCTGTTGATATTATAATTTTTTATTAATTATATTTATCTTTTGATAACTACCATATTTAACACTACATTTTTCCCTCTTAAATCTTTCCTCCATTAATGACTAGTTGACTACTAGATAAATTTTTTCCTCTAAAATTACTATTTTATCTTTCATCATTTTTCTATTCATTTATGTAAAAAATATTCAAATATAAAAGTGACTTTTTTTTATAATCAAACTAACATTGACCTTATAAATATTAAAATATACAGGTTTAAAAAGCAAAAGAATAAGTAATTTTATAATTTTATGATAACAAAAGAAGATGCATTTTCAACATTTATAATTAAATATGGGGTTGCAATCTACTTCACCATGCATATCAAGTTTTCTCTTTTCAGCTAGATGTTAAGCATTATTAGCATCATCAGAAGTATGTCGCTCTGGACATGTGCTGAAGTTGTGACTAGAAGATCTACAAAGTCTGCAATATTTTACTTGTTTCGCTAATTCCTTTCCACTTTTCATTCGCTTTTGCTTAGGCCGTCCCTTTGTTTTTGAAATAATAGGGCATTGAACCAACTCAATTGCATTAGTTATGGGATCACTATTTTCTACAAAAGATGATGTAATATCCAAAGTTCCTTCTTGGCGTAATTGAGAGACATTATTGAACTGGTGATATGCCATATACAAAATGCATGTTTAGTATAAGGCATCTCTATTTCAATTGCTTGTTTCATCCAAGGATCTTGATCGGCCAATATAGTGTTTGGTGACATTTTCATCAATAGAGTAAAATTCTGAAAGTAAAGTAAGTTTAAGAAATTTTAAGTCATATACTAATACTATAAAGTTTCAAAAATCAAACATAAATATAGTTACCTTAAAGAGCCATTCAAATGTCTTTAGTTTTTCGTTATGAAGAAGTGCACACCCAAATAATATGGTTCTTCCATGATTGTCAATACCCACAAATATGCTAAATGACATGTTGTAAGGCCCCGTTACCGGTAGCCCTACTTTCGTGTTGGATTTACTCATAAACACAGTTCTAAATATCAGAGTTAATTTAAAACTTTACGCGGAATATAAAACTTTCATAAAACATTACATAATTCATAACTTGTCTCAAAACATCCTTTGTCTTTCAACATTAAAGCATTAAAATTAAAACATCATAAGTCTTCAGATGCCAGGCTCTTATTCTTCTGCCATGTGTCCCCACTCAAGCCAGCTGTCTCATCCTACTCACCTGCGTGCATACTAAAAGTCAGCTACGCTGAGTGAGTTCTAGTTAATCATACGTTATACAATACACAATAAATTATATTCTTTCATTCACACTTTCATACTTTCTTACTTTCATACTTTCTTACTTCCACATCTTACGTTATAAAGAGCATTACGCCCTGCATTCCTCGAGTATTATTAGGGCTCGGTACCCTCCTTCCTAGAGTATTAGTAGGGCTCGGTACCCTCCTTCCTCGAGTATTATTAGGGCTCGGTGCCCTCCTTCCTCGAGTATTATTAGGGCTCGGTGCCCTCCTTCCTCGAGTATTATTAGGGCTCGGTACCCTCTTTCCTCGAGTATTATTAGGGCTCGGTACCCTCTTTCCTCGAATATTAGTAGGGTTCGGTTCCCTAGTTCTCGAATATTAGCAGGGTTCGATTCCCTCTTTGTTACCATACAACCATACTTTCCTTTTTTTATTAACTTTATCACATTCATACACATAAGCATACATATCATACTTACCTTATTCTTAGCGCTGCAACCTGACAGTACGTGCAACATCCGAAGATCGTTCACGTACCGTCAAGCAATCATTCATATCTATCACATATATCACATATGGCATACACTTATCACTTAGGATAAATGTATTAACAAACACATCGAGTATGCACACAGCCCCGAAAACATAACAAGGAATGGGGCTAGAAACTCACCTGAATCCTGTTACGCTCTCCGTTAATAGTTATTCCCTTCTTGAGCTGTGCACGGCTAACTGTATAATATTTACACGTATCAATTAACTACTACTACTCATGTTGTATTTCTATCTTTATATGACCCACAACGAACGGAGGTCCGGGGGCAGCGCCCCTGGTAGCGGGGTCTAGGGGCGGCAGCCCCTAGCAGGGTCCAAGGGGCAGAGCCCCTGGCTGGGGTCGAGCTGCCAGGTCAGCTTGGAAAAATTTTATTTACATTAACTGTCTTAACACATTTTCCATTAGGTTTTTAATTTATTTCTAAGCGAACTTAACTTTAGGCGAAGTTAAACCTTAAGCGAACTTAGCTTTAGGCGAAGTTAAACCTTAGGCGAACTTAGCTTTAGGCGAAGTTAAACCTTAGGCGAATTTAGCTTTAGGCGAAGTTAAACCATAGGCGAACTTAGCTTTAGGCGAAGTTAAACCTTAGGCGAACTTAGCTTTAGGCGAAGTTAAACCTTAGGCGAACTTAGCTTTAGGCGAAGTTCATCAGGCGAACTTAGCTTGCAGGCGAAGTTCATCAGGCGAACTTAGCTTGCAGGCGAAGTTGTCGTCTGCAGGTTCTGTTCGCTCTTAAATCCTTCGTTCCTTAACCAAATAACTCGATTTAGGTACCCATGGAATCGTCTGACCAGCACCTACAAACCCCAACTATCAAATCGACCTAACATCGATGTTTAGAGGGTGCGATTTAGGCATATAGGTTACTGGTCCTTTTTATCAATCGATTAACCCATCAAATCATAACCATTTTCAGTAAGTTTAGCTTTGTTGGATTCGTTTTTACCATACAAACTCAGATCTACCATTTCTCAAATCAAACCGAACCTATACGAACGATTTCTAACCATAAACGTACCTTGAACGAGTCGAACTTACGAACACGAGCTGGTCTTGTTGCTTTGGTTCGTCACGACGATCTAGCACCAACTAACGTTTACTCTCTCTCGGATCCTGCTCGTTTATGGTGTGTGTGTTTTTGAATGTGTAGAGATTAGAATGGAAAGAGATGAGGTTTAGGGTTTTATGGTGGTTTAGGGGATATTTATATCCCTTAAAGCCCATGGACCTAAGGCCCATTCTCATTTAACCCATCTCAATTAATCTAAGTCCATGATCCGTTCTTTACACGATATTAATTAATTAATAACGCGAAATCACTAAACGTAACTTTCTTTATTTAACATTATAAATTTTAGGATGTTACACATGTCATATGAATTCACCTTGCATGTAGTATCAAATACCACAACATCTCCATATTATTGGTAAAGTTCAAAACAATGAGCATGACACCAAAAAATATGCTCTGGCCAATTTTCGTCATCAAGTGTAAATGCATATTGAAAATTAAAAATTTCATTTTTAGCATTTTTACAGTACTCAAAAAGCTCTCTTACATCATTCTTCGAATGTAATTTTTGATTTTTGGTAAAAAGGTTATAAACATCCTTTTTAAGAAAACAAAGTTCTCCATGTCTCACATTCTTTTCAAGCTCCATCACCCGCAAAATTTTTTGTAAGGCCCCGTTACCAGTGCCTCACATTTAGGCGTTGTATTTACTCATTAACATAGTTCTATTCATCAGAGTTAATAAAAACATACGCGGAATATAAAAACTTTCATAAAACATTTCATTAACCATAACTTGTCTTAAAATAAACATCTTGTGTTTCAAAATATTATAATATTAAACATAAATGTCTCGAGTCTTCCAATGCCAGCCTCTTATTCAATGCCACGTGCTCCCCTCGAGCGAGTTGTCTCATTCTACTCACCTACGTGCATACTAAAAGTCAGCTACGCTAAGTGAGTTCTAGTTAATAACATAACATACTTTACATACATACATACATACATACATACATACATACATACATACATACATACATACATACATACATACATACATACATACATACATACATACATACATACTTTCATTCATACTTCCATTCATACTTTCATAATTCAAATTCTACTTTACTCTATTCTATTCTGCCTCGGATATTATTAGGGTCCGGTCCCTTTTTCTGCCTTGGATATTATTAGGGTCCAGTCCCTTTCCTGCCTCGAGATTATTAAAGGGCTCGGTCCCTTTTCTACCTTGGATATTATTAGGGTCCAGTCCCTTTTCTGCCTCTAGATTATTAAAGGGCTCGGTCCCTTTTCTGCCTTGGATATTATTAGGGTCCAGTCCCTTTTCTACCTTTCTATCTCTTACATTCATTCATAACATACATACGTATCATTCATAGTTCATACATAACATTCATATTCATAATCATAACTTGGCAATGCGTGCAATATCCGAAGATCGTTCACTTACCGACAAGCAATCATTCATACATTATACATAGCGTTCATATTCATAACTATAACTTGACAGTACGTGCAATATCCGAAGATCGTTCACGTACCGACAAGCAATCATTCATACATTATACATAGCATTCATATTCATAACTATAACTTGACAGTACGTGCAATATCCGAAGATCGTTCACGTACCGACAAGCCATCATTCATAACTTTCACATAATCACATAAGGCATACACTTATCACTTAGGATAAGTGTATTAACAAATCACATCGAGTATGCACACAACCCCGAAAACATAACACGGAATGGGGCTAGAAACTCACCTGGATCCTGTTTCTTTCTCCGTTTATCGTAATCCCTTTCGTGAACTGAGCTCGGCTAACTGTATATGAGTTTCACGTATCAATACTCGTCCTATTGTATCAGATTACTTTTTCCTAGATTTTAAGCGAACTTAATTTAAGCGGACTTAAACATTAAGCGAACTTTAGCTTTTGGCAAACTTAACTTTAAGCGAACTTAGCTTTAGGCGAACTTAACTTTAAGCGAACTTAACCATTAAGCGAACTTAGCTTTAGGCGAACTTAACTTTAAGCGAAATTAAACATTAGGCGAACTTAACTTGGCTTTAGGCGAACTTAACTTGGCGAAGTTGCCCAGCAGCTTAACCCCCAAAATCATCTCTGTTTCATCGTAAAACTCTTGGATATGATATTAACCAAACCCGTGATCATTCCTATGGTCTTTTTCGGGTAAAACTCGACCTGGGGAATCGTAAAGTTTGGATCTTTAGGCTTAATACGTTCAAAACTAGATCTAGGGCTTTCTTTAACGAGCCGTACATAGCCATGGGTTCGTTAAGTTCATTTTAAACATCAAGTTTGCAACTTTATCACATAATAAGGTCCGTTTCACTATCCTACTAAGTTTCACGCAAAAGCGACTTCGTTTACCCGTTCTTTTCACAAACCGAACACTACTCGTTTTACCCGAAACGAACCCACTAACCCGTTTACTATCAAGTTTATTACTTTATCAATTATCATGACCCGATCAATCATCCTACTTATTTTCATGTAAATCCGTTCAAGAAAAGTAAGCCTTTTTAACAAAAGCGTACCTTTGAGGTTTTTGTATGAAATCACTCGAGATGCTCAAAACCATATCCAACGAACTCCGATTTGAGTGATTCAAGCGGCCACGGAACCGTCTCGTCCCGATCTACAAACCCATCAGCTCAAATTCGCCGGAAATGGCCGCTATAGTCGCCGGAATAGTGGAACAGTGGCCGGAAATCTTCATGTTGAGCTGCTACAGTTTTGCTAATAAAAGGCGTACTTCCCGATATCGGATCGAAGATCTAATCGGTGGGAATCTTCATTTATATACCATGAATACTCAGTTAAAATTTGAGACCGATCCGACGGCTAGATCTCCGGGAATCTTTGTGGCTTTTTGGGTGGTTTTCTCAAAAACGGGAATTGGGTTAAGTGTGTGTTTTGATGGTGTAGGCTATGGTCTAGAGATGTATGAAAATGGAAAGGATTAGGGTTTTAAGGGGTATTTATACTGCTTTAAGCCCATGGACCTTAGGCCCATCTTTCATTTTTGGTCCATAATTAATTACATCCAACTAGCCTACTTATCCTTCCATCTTTATTATTTTACTATTTTTCTATTAACTCAAGTAAACTTTTTCGTCTTAAATAAATAATATATTAATTATTTATTCTTGTAAATTTCGGGTTGTTACATTTTTTAACGTACAGACCCCCTTCTTTTAATAAAAGTATACGTTTCTCATCTTCTAATGTAATTGTACGGTATGATGGTAAAAAGCGAACCTCTTGAGTAGACAACAAAAATTTCGTTAATTCTTCTCAATGTTAATTCTTCTAAAAAATTTCGTGATTATGCTCCGCAATAAACTTAGTGGCTTGCCTTTCACATCTTGCATAGCCTCTGCTTCGTGACTTTTTTGTGTAGTCTTTTTTAGGCTATGGTTTTCCTTCACTATGACAAAAAAAAGTCACGTCTTTTCCTATCTCCTTTCTTGTTCACATATCTCCTTTTTGAACGGAAAAACCCATTCGTTCTTGCATAATTTTGATAAAAAATAAAAGCCTCTTCTACACCTAGAAAACATTGACCAACGAATGGTTCCTCACAAATTTTTTTCTTGTTTTCATCTTGTTCTTCAATAACATCTTCTTCAATAGGAAGCTCATTCAAATCCAAAAGAACACGTCCATCTATTTTCAAAATAATAGTAATGTTTTATGTTATTGATCTTAAAAAAATAGATAGAAAGTCAAGGTTGCAAAATTCGTTAGGCGGGCCCTAGGCGACCGACTGGAGAGTTGGGTGTACTTGGAGTACTCGGACATGGTAAATATAAAGAAAGTTAGTTTTTGGATATTATATATATGCATGATATCATAAATTAACTAATATTTATAACAAAATAGGTAAAGATCAATATAAATAATAGAAGTACATTTTTAAATAATAAATTATTCTAAAAATTGTTAGTCGTTAAGTAAAAAAATGATATTTATTCTTTAATATTAAAAAAATAAGAGTTGTGTTTTATTTTTTTTAAGTCAAAACCGGCCCAAGTTTACGAACTAGATGCGATTCTGACCAAGCTTGACCACCTTTAATCAATTCTTAGTAACTATGCGGAATTAAAGAAATTCGTCTCGGCGACATACCTTGTAGCAAGTATTCGGGGAATACTCGGCCTTGGAAACCTACTTTTACAACATTGTATAAAGGTAATAAAATGTGTTGTTCGATAGTGAATACTTACAAAAAATGGTTAGAAATTAGAAGAGATGTAGTAATTTTAGAGGGAAAAATTTTATCTAGTAGTCAACTAGTCATTAATGAAGGAAAGATTTAGGAGGGAAAAATATAGTGTTAAAATATGATTGTTATAAAGAGATAAAAATAATTAATAAAAAATTATAATGTCAACAAGAATATTCACCTAATTCATGTTCCTTACATGTGCCCCTAGAGCACGTATTAGAAAATCACATAATTATTATAAATCGTAGAGATTATCATTAATAAATAGATAAATATAAGATACAAATAAATTTTTCTTTAATATATCGGTTCTGATTAAAATATATTAAATGGACTTTAACTAACAACAATATATGATTGATGTAAGGCCCCGTTAACGGTGCCTCACATTTGGGTGTTGGATTTACTCATAAACGTAGTTCTAAATATCAGAGTTAATTAAAACATTCGCAGAATATAAAAAAAAACTTTCATAAAACATTACATAATTCATAACTTGTCTCAAAACATCCTTTATCTTTCAACATTAAAGCATTAAAATTAAAACATCATAAGTCTTCAGATGCCAGACTCTTATTCTTCTGTCATGTGTCTATCTCAAACCAGCTGTCTCAACCTGTTAACCTGCGTGCATACTAAAAGTTAGCTACGCTGAGTGAGTTCTTGTTAATCACACATTATATCATACATACACCTACCTTTAATTACGCATTCGAAGACACATAATCATTACTTTACTATTTTACTTTCCTTACATTAGTTCATACATACGTTCATACTTATTACTTTCATGCTATATAAATTACTGTCCTTTTCTATCTCAGATACTATTAGGGTCCGATCCCTTCCTTTTCTATCTCAGATATTATTAGGGTCCGATCCCTCTTTCCTTTGTCTATCTCAGATATTATTAGGGTCTGATCCCTTTCTTGTCTATCTCAGATATTATTAGGGTCTGATCCCTTTTTACTTCTCTATCTCAGATATTATTAGGGTCTGATCCCTTTCTTCTCTATCTCAGATATTATTAGGGTCTGATCCCTCTTTCTTCATCTTCGTGCATACTGTCTTTACATACTCATAACATACATACTTTCTCTAATCAATCATACATATCCATATATTGTACATATATCTATCATATACATTCATCTATCATAACATACCTCCCTTGTTAGCACGTGCAATATCTGAAGATTGTTCACGTACCGACAAGCTTTCTTTTACATTTAAGATATTCATACATAACATATAAACCATATAAGGCATACACTTACCAGTTAAGGTAAGTGTGTTAACTATCACATCGAGTATGCACACAACCCCGAAAACATAACAAGGAAATGGGGCGGGTAGAAACTCACTTGAACTCTGCGTCTTACTCCGATAATCTTTCCTTAAGTGAGCTCGGCTAACTCTATAATATTTACATGTGTCAATTAACTATTACTACTCCTATCACTTTTCTATCTTTATATAACCCACAACGAACGGGGGTCCGGGGCAGAGCCCCTGGCTGGGTCAAAGGGGCAGAGCCCCTGGCCGGGGTCGAGCTGCCAGGGCAGCTTGGAAAAATTTTATTTACATCAACTGTCTTAACACATTTTTCACTAGGATTTTAATTTATTTCTCAGCGAACTTAACTTTTGACGAACTTAATATTAAGAGAATTTAACATTAGCGAACTTGTATTAGGCGAAGTTCACAGTGGGCGAACTTGTATACAAGCGAACTTAAGGTTCAGCGAACTTAATGTTCAGCGAAGTTAACTTTGGCGAACTTAATGTTCAGCGAAGTTAACATTGGCGATCTTAGCTTTAAACGAACTTATCCTTAAGCGAACTTAGCTTGGCGAACTTGGCTTGGCGAACTTGTACAGCGAGCTTAGCTGCAGGCGAAGTTGCCCAGCCGCAGCCACTGTTCGCTCTTAACCCTCCCATAATCATCTCCGTTCAATGTGAAATCCTTGAATATGATATTTAACCAACCCGCGATCATTCCCATGGTCATTTTTGGATAAGATTCGGCCCGAAAACTCATAAAGTTTGGACCTTCAAGCTCAAAAATGTTCAACACCAGATCTACGGTTTATCTTAAATGAGCCGTGCCTAGCCGCGGGTTTGTTAAGTTCGTTTTAACGTCAAGTTTGTTCTTTACGTTTCGTTTATGCCCGATCTACTCTCGTTTTAAGTTTCAAGGCTAACCGATTCTAAAAACATAAATTTAAAGGGTCAAGAACATACCTTTAGTGCTCGTTTGGATCTCGTTTAACTTGTTTACGCACTCTAGATCTTGTATATAGCTCGTGTAATAAAGATCTAATACCAACTAACGTTCGTTTGGCCTCAAGTCCCTCTCGTCTCTCTCGGCCGTGTATATGGTGTAGGTTGTGTGTTTTTGAGTGTGTAGAGAAATATGGAAGATGGAATGAGGATTAGGGTTTTAGGATGGTTTAAGGGGTATTTATATCCCTTAAAGCCCATGGACCTAAGGCCCATCCCACCATCTCAATCCATTTAATTACCCAAGTCCATAATTCTTTCTATATTTAATATTAATTAAATATTAACGCTCGTTTCAAATCATAGACTTCTTTTATTTATTGTTATAAAATTCGGGATGTTACAATTATATAAAAATCAAATACATTACATGAATTGCGAAAAATACATAGTACATGAATAATAACAAAAATATACATAAATATTAAATAAAAATTAAGATATCTTATCAACAATTCTTCAACCCACGAAATTAGTTATATCAAGTTGGGAACAGAACCTGAAATGAGAAAATTAAATATTAATATTAATATCATATAATAAATAAATTACCAATTATGGAAGATTTGAATTATGTAAACAAATGTATAATTGATGTTCTAATTGATAACCAGAATATTTGAATCGTGTTACCGGAAAAACGAAATAGAGAAAATCTCCATTGTATCTTCGATTTTGATATACAACCTAAAGAGACTATAAGAAAATCATATAATAATTAATATAAATAACAAAAAAAACGGAAAACAAAAATCTTACCGGAAACTTTCCCGGAAAACCTTACCCGAAAATCGTAATAACTTCAAAATATCAAATCAATCTTGGATTTTGATATACAACTTAAAGAGATCATTACAAAATCACATAATAATTAAAATAAATATAAAACCATATCTGAAAACCTTACCGGAAAAAGATATAACCTTGCCGGAAAATCATATAACATTATTGGCCATTAGAATATAATATATAACTTTATAGGAAAATGATTAATCCCGATCTACATTACCGGAATATAGAAGATGGTGGATGGTGTATGTTCCCAGCCGGATCTACACGGAAATACCTCGTTCTACGTAGGTGCGGAATCCCTACGTAAGACGATACGAGTGTAGAATCGATATACGTTAAACACAAGCAAACACACGTTACAATAAACAAAGAACACGTTGTATTGCAACTAATAACACATGATATATCAATCACCGATGACACGAACTGAACAACTGATTACAAACAAGCCGTAACCTAACACTTATATCATTCGACAACTTCTCCTAACATGCTAGGCGAAGTTGTCACTAACTTCGCTTGTTCCACAAGTTCGCCTATGATGAGCAAACTTGTGAAACACATTAATTAACTCATAACAAAACCAACTAACACTATTACAGACACTCGATACTAAACTACTGACATCATGTACCAACAGAATCCCCCTTGGCAGTAGCTTCATATCTCTATCTTCAAACACGTGTCTCGTAATCCCAAAAATCTTATATCTTCCATCTTCAAGCATGAACGCCTTCTCGTACGCAAACTGAAACGACTCTTTGATATTCCTTTGCTTCTTCTTTCCAGGCAGGAATATAAAATATCTTTTTTTCATTTAGCACCTGCAGATCAGCTTGAGACAAATTCACTAAATGCATTGGATCATACAGTCTCATCAGCTCCTGTTCATCTTCATCCTCCATCACCGCTTCAGCCGTCTCACTATCAACGTACCATCATTTCAGATCCTTTAGCACGTCCTTGGGCATTTGTTTCATCGGCACTTCTTTTAAGCACCGGATCGGCTTATACTTCATTATCATCCAAGGCTTCCCATCTGCTCTCATTCCTCTGTCTTTGTCTTCAATGAGATTTCCTTTCTGCGGTTTTAACAGCTCGAACTTTTTCTCCTTTATGCTTTCCTTCCAGACTATCTTCCCAATGATCCTAGCCATGTTATCATCACTCCTGTTTATCAACCCCAACCTGGCTAAGTCCTTCACTTCACACTCAGGCAACGTATTCAACGATCTCAACAACCTCTTGAAATACTGAACCCCATCATACCGTTTAATCACAAAGAGCCTCAACTTGTAACACCCCGTAACCGCAGCGGAAACGTAAACGGGATGCAACAAACACATCTGATATCAACAGCATTACTTATAAAGAAAACACCACTACAATAATTTAAACGTATTACATTGTTCCGAGTTTCGTTACCGACTAGGCGTTATCACATAAGTTTTACCAATATTACGTTAACATGTTTAATACAAAATATAGACTCTTAAGCTTCCACAAAATAGCACACATCATCAAGCACGTATCACTCATTCCAATTTGGGTGTACCTAGAAAGCATGTAAAGAAAACGGGTCAACTACGAATAGTTGGTGAGTTTCACTAATTTAAATAAACCATGACAAATCATTTTAATAATCATAAATTAATGATGTAATTATGTTGAGCCAACAAGTGAAAACTCTGTTAACCCAGAAACACATTTAATAACCTCTGGGGACACTGTTAACCCAGAAACACATTTAATAACCTCTGGGGACACTGTTAACCCAGAAATACATTTAATAACCTCTGGGGACACTGTTAACCCAGAAATACATTTAATAACCTCTGGGGACACTGTTAACCCAGAACACTGTTTCGGGCCTTACAAATATTAGCAACCCAGACAATTACCATCTTAATACATTACCGTATGATTCCCGTACAATAAACATTATATAAAAACATTCATTTCCATGCGATCGGCATGTACTTAAACACTTTGATAAAAACATGCTTTCCGCCCCGGGAAAATATTTAAAATAGTTCAATAAAAAGGGGCTCGTGAAACTCACCTTTTTGTGAGCAAAGATATAATACTGTGCACAGCTACCGGTCCGGATCTGTAATACGATCCCTAAGTCGTTACTACACAATTTCTATTAATAAAACTTAAATTCGTGTTAACCGGTACGTCTGAGGACACTGTTAACCCAGTACCGTACACGATCCGGGGACAATGTTAACCCCGAAACACTTCTCAGGACTTAGATTGTGATATCACTTAGAGTTCTTTAGTCAAAATTACCATCAGTTTGTTTTCTCGTTTTGCGTGCCTAGCACGGTTAACCGTCTTTATGTTTTCAAAAGTGAGTTTGGTCACATACGACCCGAAAATAGTTGTTACTGATATTTTAATTAAAGTGGTGAAATTAGAGCTCGGTTTAGACACCCCGTTTGGCCGCGGGGCCCGTTTCCGTCTTTAGTATACCGGAAACTGCTAAATCGGGTAAAATTACCCAAATCATCCGAATTACTTTCGGATGATTTACTTGATTAACTTAGTTTCATGAAAATAGTCCATTTTTAGGGTTTTTATACACCAGTCAGCTCGCTTAGGCGACCTTTGCCGGTTTACGCGTTTTAAGCTTTAAAAGTTTGTTTTTATGTTCTGTTTAGCACAAATAATTATCCGTTTAGTCTCGGATCTTGAAATTTTGCACAAATCAATTTTTGACAGTAAGGAATTTTATAAAAATATTTCCAGAATTAATTTTTATATTTAACATTTATTTATCTATTTTTAAACGTCATTTAAACACCAAATATGTCGAAAATACCAAACGACCTTAGAAAAATCCCAAATTTTACTGGGATGACTCCTGCCATCCATATAGTTCCCAGTAATTTTTACAGAACCAAAAACTCATTTTTCATGCCATTTTCACCAAAACCGAGCTAGAAAACCCTAGAACTCGTTTTACCGAAAAGCTTACTTAGACTTCCCCAATGGATCTGAAATTTTGTGTGTGACTTTTATGTGTTATAAAAAGCTTATCTAAATTTTTCCAGAATATTTCATGATGTTTAGCTATTTTTCACCATTTTTAGCCAAAACCGAGCATTAAATTCACCAAATATTCATCCTTTATCCAAAAATACCAAAATTTTACAGATCTCATATTTTCATGTGTAGATCATCTCTGTGAAATTTCGTGACTCAAATCTAAGTCTACCACAATCTGTGCAAATCTTACAAATCATACGAAAAACCGAACTACCTTGTGTTTCTAGCTTTAGATCGCAAAGATCATGCTTTCTAGCCTTCGCTAGCAACTAGATACAACATCTTCAAGCACAACAACACCACACCAAGCAAGTTATACCCACAATCAAGCCATTTCTTTCATGGTTTCGGTTAAGACATCAAAACAAAGATTTTAACCGTAAAAATTCGTTTTTGACTCTTTTAACTCCTTTCTTGGACCAAGATCCCTTGTATAACTTGTATACATCACTTGATCATGCAAGAATCGGTTTCATCTCGGGTTTTCACCCATTTTTCACTTGAAACCTCATTTTCTCAAGATTTTGGAATTAAAAACCAAGATTAAACCATAATAACATGTTTATACCTTATGGATCTTCTTAAAAATCAAGGGTTTTTGGTTGAATGTGTGGAGGATGGAGAGAAATGTGGAGTTGGGAGTTTAGAAAAAAGAAAATGAAATGTGTGTATGCACGACATGGACCGATCGGTCCATGTATGGTGTGGGGGGGCCCACATCTCAAACCTTGGCCACACATTTGGATTGTGTAATCCGGATAATGTTGTGGATAATCTGGTTCAGTTCGTTTTTCGGTTAAACACTTAATTCGGCTTAAAACGAGGCTAAAACGGTCGTTTTTCGGCTTAAAAATAAAATTTATATAAAACCGATTTAAAATCTTTAAAAACTTAAACCATGACATTTATTGACTCAACACATCATATTGTCGGTCATTGTGCATCTTTTTCGGCTTGATCGATCTTCTCTTGCTTGGTCTGATGTTAAAGGTTTCGTTTATTGTACCGACGTACCAATAAACCGAAATCCTTTTTCTGTGCTATAATTCACTTATCCCGTAGCCTTAATACTTCGTAAACCTTACTAAACATCATATATTTCGTCTATAATGTAATCCCCGATTCGATCGGGTTTCAATAATCGTTCATCGGTTAATCGTAATTCCAATACGACTAGCTGTACATTCGAGTATAATTCATACATGTGAATCTTATATACTCGTATAAACACATTATAATTTATATATTCAGTATTAAATAACACATAAATAGTATATTCCGGCTAGGGTATACCTGAATTTGCCGGAATCGTTACATTCTCCCCCCGTTATAAAAATTTCGTCCTCGAAATTTTACGCGTCAACTACTTCCTTTTGAGGAAATAGGTGGGGGTATTTCTTCCGAAATTCGTCCTTTCGTTCCCATGTATATTCTGGGCCTCGTTGCGAGTTCCATCTAACTTTGACCAACGAGATCTTATTGTGTCTAAGTTGCTTGATTTTCCCGTCCACTATTTCTATGGGTTCCTCTACGAAATTAAGCTTATCGTTTAATTGGACACCCTCTAGTGGTAACACCGATGTCTCATCCGACAGACACCTTTTCAAGTTTGACACGTGAAACACGTTGTGAACTGCACTTAATTCATCAGGCAGTTCTAATCGGTATGCTACAGGACCGATTTTTGCAGTAATGTCGAATGGTCCAATGTATCTAGGGGCTAACTTCCCCGCCTTTCCAAATCTGACTACTCCTTTCCAAGGTGATACTTTCAAATACACTTTATCACCTTTCTCAAATGATAACGGTTTTCTACGGGTATCGGCATAACTCTTCTGCCGATCCTGTGCGGCCTTCAGATTGTTCTTAGTTTTAAGGATTTTGCTGGTCGTTTCCTGGACCAGATCTGATCTAATAACCTGTGTGTCGCCCACTTCAGTCCAGCAGAGTGGTGATCGGCACTTCCGTCCATACAATGCTTCGTAAGGTGCTGCCTTTATACTGCTATGGTAACTGTTATTATAGGAAAATTCAACGAGTGGGAGATGTTGATCCCAATTTCCCTTAAAATCCAGTACCCATGCACGAAGCAAATCCTCCAGTGTTTGGATGGTCCTCTCAGACTGACCGTCGGTCTGAGGGTG
The DNA here is from genome assembly GCF_021521415.1 of Bidens hawaiensis. NCBI lineage: Eukaryota > Viridiplantae > Streptophyta > Magnoliopsida > Asterales > Asteraceae > Bidens > Bidens hawaiensis. Next base: position 2,221,466 of record NW_027491244.1, read on the forward strand.
GTAAGCTGTGCTTAGATCAATACGCGTTCCCAGCGCTTCTTGTACAGCTTGCCAAAGCTTGGAGGTGAAATGGCTATCTCGATCGGAGATGATTGAGATAGGTATCCCATGAAGAGACACAATTTCATTTATATAAATCTGCGCAAGTCTCTCGGTGTTATAATAATTTCTAACCGGAATAAAATGTGCCGACTTGGTTAATCGATCCACGATTACCCAAATTGCATCGTGTCCATGGGACGTCTTAGGGAGATGTGTCACAAAATCCATCGTGATTTGCTCCCATTTCCATTCGGGAATTTCCGGTTGTTGTAACATCCCCGAGGGTTTCTGGTGCTCCGCCTTAACCCTCGCACACGTCGTACACTTGCCAACGTATGTGGCTATATCCTTTTTCATACCCGGCCACCAGTAGAACTCCTTCACATCCTTGTACATCTTATCCGATCCCGGATGTATGGAATATTTCGATTTATGCGCTTCGTCCATGATTAGTTCTCGAAGGTCATGGAGGGTCGGGATCCAAATCCGATTTTTGAAATAGAGAATTTCGTCCACGCGCTGTTCGAAATTCTTCTCGTTACCGTAAAGTCCCTCTTTATCCAATTGTTCCTCTTTCAACGCTTCGCGTTGAGCGACTCGAACCAGGTCCGAAAGGTTCGACTGGACTATCATTTCCAGTGCTCGCACTCGCAATGGCTTAACCCGATCCTTCCTACTCAGGGCATCGGCTACGACGTTAGCCTTGCCGGGGTGATAACGGATGTCACAGTCATAGTCGCTTAGCAACTCGACCCATCTTCGTTGCCTCATATTCAGTTCTTTCTGATCGAATATGTGTTGCAAACTTTTATGATCGGTGAAGATGGTGCACTTTGTACCGTAGAGATAATGTCTCCAGATTTTAAGTGCGAAGATAACTGCTCCCAGTTCTAAGTCATGAGTAGTGTAATTTTTCTCGTGTATTTTTAACTGTCGAGAAGCATAGGCTATAACCTTATTAATTTGCATCAACACGCATCCTAACCCTCTCTGGGATGCGTCACAATACACGACAAAACCATCGTCTCCGTCGGGGAGACTTAAGATCGGCGCTTGGCACAATCTTTGTTTTAGCGTTTGAAACGCCGTTTCCTGCTCTTCACCCGATTCATACTTTCGATCCTTTTGGGTCAGAAGGGTTAAAGGTTGGGCGATGCTGGAAAAGTTCTCTATAAATCGACGATAATATCCAGCTAAGCCTAAGAATTGGTGGATTTCCTTTGGCGATTTAGGCGCTTGCCAGTTCTTAACTGCTTCAACCTTACTTGGATCAACGTGTATTCCTTGATGGTTTATAACGTGACCAAGGAATTGCACTTCTTGTAACCAGAAGTTACACTTGGAGAATTTTGCATACAACTTCTCCTGATTTAGAAGCTCTAAAATTAATCTTAAGTGTTGCTCGTGCTCTTCTTTACTCTTCGAGTATATCAAAATATCGTCAATAAACACGATGACGAATTTATCGAGGTAGGTTTACAGACTCGATTCATGAGATCCATGAACACTGCTGGCGCATTTGTTAGCCCGAAAGGCATAACTAAGAACTCGTAATGGCCGTAGCGAGTCCGAAACGCTGTTGTTGCAACGTCCTCCACTTGGATTTTTCATTTGGTGATAACTATATCTAAGACCAATTTTTTTCTAAAAATAAATCGCCCTTTGAAGTTGGTTAAACAGATCATTTATTTCGAAAAAAAACGAATACCTATTCTTGTTCGTCACTTTATTCAATTCTCCCTAATCAATACATATCCTAACACTTCCGTCATTCATTTCCCAAATAACACTGGTGCACCCCATGGCGACTAACTAGGTCGTATAAAACCTTTATCCAATAATTCTTGCATTTCAGTTGGTGCAAGTCGGTAAGATGCTTTAGCAACAGGGCCTGCTTGAGGTATTAAATCGATTCTGAATTCGACCTGTTGGGTTCGGAGTGGTTGTACATGAATGGGTTGGGGTCGCCGGTTCACATGGCTTCAATTGGTTCTACAATTGGGGCATTACGTCCATCTTTACCACACCTGTGGCCTACTATCACTCGACAATCTTCTTCCTGCCGATAACCATATTTTCCACATTTAGGGAAGGACCCTTCATGCGGTTCATGTTTTCATACCAGAACTAGTCTTAGTATAATTATGGGTTGTAGGATATACCTATTTATTCAAAAGCCCATCTTGCACTATACCTTTATCATTTCTCTTCTTCAACACTCGACGTCTCACCTAACGTCCTTCTAGTCCGCTTCCCATAGAGTCAAATATATCAATGCTGGCTTGTGACACAACCCTTCCGAAGGTTGTATATTTTACAGGATTGACTATACTCCTTATCGGTGGAGTTAGTCCCCGATATAGCGCTCACTTCGCTTAGTTTCAGGAGTAATTAACCATGTTACCAGACATGACAATTCCTTCAAACAATTATCGTGTTCTAAGTGATCAGCACACAACATTTCTATCTTCCATAACTCGGTTCCCAATCTCTGAATTTAACTACTCGAATACAAGTGCTCTAGCACAAGAATTTCAAATTCTGACCATAACATCTGAGTAAAAATTTCCTAACTATAATTTTGTACCATCGTGTTCCATCACGATACACCATAATCTACCAACATATCTGTAGCATATTTCACTACACAATGTTCTAGGCTCTTACCAAAATCCTTGACCTTTTCGATCTTTTCTATCCACTCGCTAATCTATTCCTCCCTTTACCATCAGTAAACTATTAATAATTTCCTTAACACAATCAACAAACATATTCTTCATACTGGATCTAATTCATTACAACTACTATTCATGTTTAGTTTATAACTAATACTTGTAGTCATAATTGTATTCAGTGGGCCATTATCACTCTTAGTAATACCACTAAGAATTTAAATATTCATATTCACGTGATTGCTCGATCTATAATTCCGCGATCACATCTGCATCACCACTAGCAGTGATCTGTGATACGACATTCGGTATCATCATCTGCTATATTTGAGCAATCAACTGAATCATATCAATCTCCGTCATTGGAGTTACTCATTTTATGTCATTCTGCCGTACCCATCCCGTACGCAGTAATCAATACTAATCCCACCGTACAACTCATTACCAGCTCGATCATGACAGCAGGTACACATACATACCAAATATTATCATACATATTACACATATCAGTATCTAATATATATGTCCCACCAATATAATAACGTATGGACTTAACCTGACGTCGGTTAACGTTCAAATATGTTTCATAACCCTTGTCACCAACTGACGTATAGATCTTTCTCAACAAAGATTAATGTTTAACAGGCTTGATTTCAATATCCTTCTGCATGTCATCATAACCAATACATGCTCAACGTGAGCACCAAACGATTACGTACCACGGAGTTATAATATCCGTGTCTATTTGTATATCCGGCATACACGGTATACCATCTAAGAATGAACAACCAACTATGCTATAATGACTCCAACACCTCTTTGTGTATGGGTAATCATTCTATTCGAGCATACATGGGCGTAGGCATCTAACGGATATAAGGATAACATAGGGAGTTGTAAGGTTCAAGGTAATTGTGCAACATGGGTTGCCTTCAAATATTATTAATTACTATTATGGGAAACTCTATCACTTGCTCAGTCAATGTCCTCAGGCGTTCTAGGTTCGTTGAAATCGGTAATTCTCGATCTGGAGGGGTATGACTCATATGTTTGAGAGTGAGAAATACATATATATATTTCTATATATTATTTTTATCTGCTGATTTATTATCAAATTTATTATTATCATTATTTTATTTATTTATTTACCTTAATGGAATAAGAATGGGTTCAGGTACGGATCCGTCCGTATGTGAGGGTCGACGGTTCGGGTGAACATCTGGGGTTATTAGAATATACGGTACCGGTGTTGGTAGGGTAAGGGATTCATCAATTTTTGGTTGGGAGTGACGGTTACTAGATATTTCTGGTTAATGTCAAACGGGAGATCTAACTTGGTACTATCATAACTATGGCCCAATAAGTCAGACTCATTATCAACCGATGCTCTAGAAATCTCAGCATCTTCGGTACTTTTATTATTTTATCCCCCGGTTCCTTATCCGGGTCCTATTTCTCAATACTTGTACCCACACGATATGCACATATATATTTATACACATTAGCACGTATAAATAATATTATATACTTTACACATATGTTGCCATTTTTACATATTAATGTACCCCGTGACTTCCCCTGAATTCCTTCGTGCGGACAAGTCTGTTATTATGTTCCGGACCATAACAACTCACTTGTCCATCCAAGTTCATCCAGATCTCGTCACTATAAATTATTAGTTGATATTCAGATCCTATAATACTTGAGCTACTGGTTATATTTAAGGTATCTTTTAAAGACATCCTAATTCTTTTATAACCAATGGCTCTGATACCAAGTTCTGTAACACCCCGTAACCGCAGCGGAAACGTAAACGGGATGCAACAGACACATCTGATATCAACAGCATTACTTATAAAGAAAACACCACTACAATAATTTAAACGTATTACATTGTTCCGAGTTTCGTTACCGACTAGGCGTTATCACATAAGTTTTACCAATATTACGTTAACATGTTTAATACAAAATATAGACTCTTAAGCTTCCACAAAATAGCACACATCATCAAGCACGTATCACTCATTCCAATTTGGGTGTACCTAGAAAGCATGTAAAGAAAACGGGTCAACTACGAATAGTTGGTGAGTTTCACTAATTTAAATAAACCATGACAAATCATTTTAATAATCATAAATTAATGATGTAATTATGTTGAGCCTACAAGTGAAAACTCTGTTAACCCAGAAACACATTTAATAACCTCTGGGGACACTGTTAACCCAGAAACACATTTAATAACCTCTGGGGACACTGTTAACCCAGAAATACATTTAATAACCTCTGGGGACACTGTTAACCCAGAAATACATTTAATAACCTCTGGGGACACTGTTAACCCAGAAATACATTTAATAACCTCTGAGGACACTGTTAACCCAGAAATATATTTAATAACCTCTGGGGACACTGTTAACCCAGAAATACATTTAATAACCTCTGGGGACACTGTTAACCCAGTACCGTACACGATCCGGGGACAATGTTAACCCCGAAACACTTCTTAGGACTTAGATTGTGATATCACTTAGAGTTCTTTAGTTAAAATTAAAATCAGTTTGTTTTCTCGTTTTGCGTGCCTAGCACGGTTAACCGTCTTTATGTTTTCAAAAGTGAGTTTGGTCACATACGACCCGAAAATAGTTGTTACTGATATTTTAATTAAAGTGGTGAAATTAGAGCTCGGTTTAGACACCCCGTTTGGCCGCGGGGCCCGTTTCCGTCTTTATTATACCGGAAACTGCTAAATCGGGTAAAATTACCCAAATCATCCGAATTACTTTCGGATGATTTATTTTTACTTGATTAACTTAGTTTCATGAAAATAGTCCATTTTTAGGGTTTTTATACACCAGTCAGCTCGCTTAGGTGAACTTTGACGGTTTACGCTTTTTAAGCTTTAAAAGTTTGTTTTTATGTTCTGTTTAGCACAAATAATTATCCGTTTAGTCTCGGATCTTGAAATTTTGCACAAATCAGTTTTTGACAGTAAGGAATTTTATAAAAATATTTCCAGAATTAATTTTTATATTTAACATTTATTTATCTATTTTTAAACGTCATTTAAACACCAAATATGTCGAAAATACCAAACGACCTTAGAAAAATCCCAAATTTTTCTGGGATGACTCCTGCCATCCATATAGTTCCCAGTAATTTTTACAGAACCAAAAACATATTTTTCATGCCATTTTCACCAAAACCGAGCTAGAAAACCCTAGAACTCGTTTTACCGAAAAGCTTACTTAGTCTTCTCCAATGGACCTGAAATTTTGTGTGTGACTTTTATATGTTATAAAAAGCTTATCTAAATTTTTCCAGAATTTTTTATGATGTTTAGCTATTTTTCACCATTTTTAGCCAAAACCGAGCATTAAATTCACCAAATATTCATCCTTTATCCAAAAATTACCAAAATTTCACAGATCTCATATTTTCATGTGTAGATCATCTCTGTGAAATTTCGTGACTCAACTCTAAGTCTACCACAATCTGTCCAAATCTTACAAATCATACGAAAAACCGAACTACCTTGTGTTTCTAGCTTTAGATCGCAAAGATCTTGCTTTCTAGCCTTTGCTAGCAACTAGATACAACACCTACAAGCACAACAACACCACACCAAGCAAGTTATACCCACAATCAAGCCATTTCTTTCATGGTTTCGGTTAAGACATCAAAACAAAGATTTTAACCGTAAAAATTCGTTTTTGACTCTTTTAACTCCTTTCTTGGACCAAGATCCCTTGTATAACTTGTATACATCACTTGATCATGCAAGAATCGGTTTCATCTCGGGTTTTCACCCATTTTTCACTTGAAACCTCATTTTCTCAAGATTTTGGAATTAAAAACCAAGATTAAACCATAATAACATGTTTATACCTTATGGATCTTCTTAAAAATCAAGGGTTTTTGGTTGAATGTGTGGAGGATGGAGAGAAATGTGGAGTTGGGAGTTTAGAAAAAAGAAAATGAAATGTGTGTATGCACGACATGGACCGATCGGTCCATGTATGGTGTGGGGGGGGGGGCCACATCTCAAACCTTGGCCACACATTTGGATTGTGTAATCCGGATAATGTTGTGGATAATCTGGTTCAGTTCGTTTTTCGGTTAAACACTTAATTCGGCTTAAAACGAGGCTAAAACGGTCGTTTTTCGGCTTAAAAATAAAATTTATATAAAACCGATTTAAAATCTTTAAAAACTTAAACCATGACATTTATTGACTCAACACATCATATTGTCGGTCATTGTGCATATTTTTCGGCTTGATCGATCTTCTCTTGCTTGGTCTGATGTTAAATGTTTCGTTTATTGTACCGACGTACCAATAAACCGAAATCCTTTTTCTGTGCTATAATTCACTTATCCCGTAGCCTTAATACTTCGTAAACCTTACTAAACATCATATATTTCGTCTATAATGTAATCCCCGATTCGATCGGGTTTCAATAATCGTTCATCGGTTAATCGTAATTCCAATACGACTAGCTGTACATTCGAGTATAATTCATACTTGTGAATCTTATATACTCGTATAAACACATTATAATTTATATATTCAGTATTAAATAACACATAAATGGTATATTCCGGCTAGGGTATACCTGAATTTGCCGGAATCGTTACACAACTGCTCATCATATAACCAACAAATAATCCCCTTTTTCGCTTCAGTATAACCCTTGATGTTGTAACTTTTCTTGAACATAGTAGGGACCGCCGGTTTCTTAGTCTTTACGAACCACTGAGCGTAGCCTTCTTTCCATCTTGGCTGCTCCTCTCATTCAGTCTCATCACATTCTGTATTTTGACCCAGATCTGACTTTTCAACTGCCGGAATTTCATGCTCAATGTTCTCCTCCACAATCTCTCCTTCTTCAACTTCATTGTCAATCACGATCTCAGCTCCTATCTTCTCGATCTCTTCCAAAGGTAACACATCATCATCACCTATAACATCATCATCCTCAGCATCCACAACCACCACATCATCACCCCCTGAACCACCAGCTACACTAGTTGACTTCCCCTGAGATGTGGAAGCCCCAAGAGCTTGTTCAGTTCTTGGCAACTCTCCACATGCATCTTTCGTTGCATTGGGATCATCGTCTCGATCGTTATGCTTCTTCGTCCTCAGCTCGTCACCCTTACAGCTCGTCTCCCCCTGAGATGCCAAGAACTGTTTCAAGGCATCAAATATTTTACCATGCTCGATCAGGAGGGACGACTGAATTTGATTCTCCGCAACGAGGCGCTGAATGGCATGAGTCTGGATTAGATTTACTCTTGATTGTTCTGCCACGACCCTTTCAAGCGCTGCTATTCTTTCCGAGTCGGATAAGGTTGCATCGAAATCAAACCTCATATGTGATATGTCTTGAGTGTACAGAGGAGGGATTCCCAATGTAACTGGTACCTCAGAAACAGGTGGAAACGTAACCGCAGGTGGTATCGTAACTGTTGGTACATAGATGTCAGTAGTTCATATGTCTAATGTCTGTAATCGAGTCTGTAATATTGTTTATGTAATTGTTTGTTTAGAAGCGAAGTTGTTGACAAGTTCGCATAGGCGAACTTGTTAACCAAGCGAAGTTGTTAACAAGTTCGCCTAGGCGAACTTGTTGAACGAGCGAAGTTATAGACAACTTCGCCTGAGGCGAAGTTGTCGTGTATTTATATAGGCTTCGGGTTTACTGTTCAGGGGTGGTTAATTTGGTTATTTACGTGTAATTCATTGAGTCGAGTGACGTGAGGTCGAGAGGCTGTAAGTAACACGGTTTGAGTTATCAATATAACGTGAGTTTTGTTCGTATCGTGTGTACGTGTGTTTGTGTGATGATATTCTACGTCCGTAACGATCTACACAGGGATTCCGCACCTGTGTATATCGGGATAACTCGTGTGATCCGTCCAGGGAACCTACAATTGGTATCAGAACTTTTGCTCGATTGTGTGGTTCGGGATATTCACGCGGGTGTAGAATTCGTTCCATTTCGGGTATTACCGGGACGAGTTTGTGGTGTTTTTGCTCATTCTAGCCTCCTACCAGTGTGTTCAAGCCATTAAACCTTCAAAATCGTCGTTAAAATCCGTTTTTCAGATCTGCAGAAAGTTCAAGTTCGTCAGGCGAAGTTGCTGTTCATCAGGCGAAGTTGCCGTCAGGATTCGTAGGGTTTCAGCGAAGATATAAGGAGAAGCGAAGTTATTCACAACTTCGCCTACCTCCTCAACTTCGCCTAACTCAGCGAAGTTCTCCTCAAGTTCGCCTAGTTCAGCGAAGTTCTCTTCAAGTTTGCTTACTTTCTAAGTTCGTTTACCCTAAGCGAAGTTATTCTCAACTTCGCTCAGTCACGCGAATTTAAGAAGAATCCATCGAAGTTATTACTTAAGCGAAGTTATCCTTAACTTCGCTTATAGTACTGTTTCGAAGAAATTTTTTTTAACTTCGCCCTTTTCAGAATTTTTCGGGTTTCTTAGTCTTCAAGAAGGATGTCGTCGATCAACATTTCGGAGCTTGTCAAGATGGAAGTTGAAGCGGGGTCAGCCACAAAGGCCCCAAGGTTGCTGAAGGGAACCGATTTTGTCGCGTGGAAGGATCGGTTCATACAGTATGTTAAGTACCAGGATGCGAAAATGTGGGTATGCATCCAAGATGGATATATTCCACCGATCATGGAGTATGAGGGTCGAGACCAAATCAAGAAATACAGTAAAATGGAAGAAGAGGAGAAGAAGATGTATGAAGCCGAAAGCAAGGCTCATGCTGAAATCACAATGGCTCTTCCACAGGAGATCCTCCATACTTTCAGAAAGTATACATCAGCTAGAGAGCTTTGGGAAGCTCTTGAGAGCAGATTCGAAGGAAATGTAGGTATTCGGGCGTCAAAGATAAAGTTACTCAAGACTCAATTTTCAGTCTTTAAGTACTTAAAGAACGAATCTCTTGATGATATTATCACTCGATATTATCATCTAATGACTGAATTGAGTAACTACTCCATTTCCTACCTAGAAGAAGAGATTGTAGAAAAACTTCTCGATGCTCTCCCACCAAAATGGGAGATGTATACGGTACTGATGAGGGAAGACAAGGACTTCTCTACGTATGATCTTGAAACCGCTGTCAACAAGCTCAGAAATTTTGAGCTTAATATGGTAAGAAAAGAAACATCTATGGATCAGGTTCAAGATCCAGGCATGTACGGTGCGAAAGTGAACTCCAATACAAGTTCAAAGACTGACTCTGCCGCCTACTACTCGAAAGGTGAGTCGGGTGCCAATTCTTCACAGGAGGGGCATGTGTCAGTAAACTCAAATGGGGATGTTTGCTTTGTTGCGGGTGGATCAAGTGGTACTCAACAGACAGCAAGCCAGAGTAGTGGATCTTCAAGTTCCTCAAGCAATAATTACTCTAAAATGCCAATGAGCATTAAATCTGCTGAAGAGCAGTTTGGCCTCTATGCTTCATTTATTGCTTCATATGAAAACTATATTCAAGGAAAGGTGGTTGATCCAGCGATGCTAGATGAAGACTACGACCAGATCGATGCTGATGATCTGGAGGAAATGGATTTACAATGGCAGATGGCCATGATAGTAAGGAGAGTGAAGAAGTTCATGAGAAAGACGGGGAGAAAGTTTGTTGGTGGCAGGCCAGGGTTCGACAAGACTAAGGTGAGGTGCTATAACTGTCAACAAAATGGGCACTTTGCCAAAGATTGCAGAAACGAGCGAGTTGAACGTGGTCAGGGCCGGTCTCTACAGCACACTGGGAGTACTAAAGAAGTCAATGCCATGCTGTCCAGAGAAGCAGGTGAATACAACTGGAACCTGCATTTGAATGAAACTAGTGAACAGGCAAATATGGCTAAGGTTGAGAATGAAGAACGTGAGAAGACTACCGGAGAAGAGAAAGCTACTGGTAAGGAAAAAGCTTTCATGGCAGATAACAATGATCAAATCTCCGAGGTAAGTTCTAAATCTATTTGTACTAAATGTGAGAATTTGTCTGAGCAACTTGCTACCATAACTGATCAGTATGTTCGTTTAGATGCTGAATTTAAAACTCTTAAAGAAGATCATCACTTTACGAAAGCAAGAGAAAACAGTTACAAAGTTAAAATAAAAGCATGTTAAAAAGATGTTAAAAGCTTAAAAACTAAACTTGCTGAAAAAATTGAAGTAATTGATCTAAGTTATGAGGTTTTAGAAGAAAAAACTAAATTGATTGCTGAACGAGAAAAGCAGATTGCTGACCACCAGGTGAAAGTGGTGGAACTGAACTGAAAACTGGAGCAGTTCCGAAATTCCTCAGCTATTCTTGATCACCTTGTTAGTGATCAAGGTACCTCTACAAAGAGAGGAGGAATTGGTTATCACGAGGTTCCACCACCGTATAACCACAATTACACTTTTAACCCTAGTGTACAGAAATCTGCTGATTTTGAAGTTCCTCAGACAGCTCCAATCAAGGTTACGAGTTCAGAACCAAGTCTTAGTAGTGGCGAAACGAGTTCGCCTGTTTCAAGTGTGAAGATTTCTGTTACGAGTCCAGTCTCATCGGATTCGGATAAGTTGTCCGAATCGGGTAAGACAAAAGAGAAGGTAGTGTTACCCACTGGTGGAGAAAAAGATAAATCTTCTAAAAAGAGTACTCCACTCAACCCATACATCCCACCTTATGTGAGATGAACGGCCGGTAACACTGCCTCGACATCCAAAACAACCTTTGAAAAGAAAATGGAGTATAGGTGTTGTTTTAGATGTAATAAGTTAGGACATCTTGTTGCAGATTGTCCTCTGACGCCGAAATTCAGAGGAGTGAGGCCAATTAAAACTGAGCATAAGACTAATGGTAATTTTTATACTATTAAAAATGAAAACCCTTCAAAGTTTCGAAATGTAACTAAGTCAGGTTTTCACAGAAACAAACTTCAGTTTTACAATGCTAATAACCAAACTGCTAGATATAATACTTTCAATACACATAGGTTTGGAAGGCCTCACACTCAATTTCCAAGGAGATTTCCTAATAGGACTGACAGGAATTATCCAAATGCTAACTTTGGAAAGCAGAAGTACGGGATGTATAGATCCAAGACCAATTGGTCTTGGGTCCCTAGATTCTAATCATTTGCTTTATTGTGCAGGAACAGTTGAACAGGGCTGCCCACAGTCTTTGGATTGTAGATAGCGGCTGTTCCCGGCACATGACGGGTAACAAATATTTGTTACACGATTTAAAACCTGTTCAGGGAGCGAGAGTTAGTTTTGCTGGTGAAAGTGGAGGAAGAATTACGGGAAAAGGAACGGTGTCCAATGGGAAGATGACACTTGAGAATGTGAATTTTGTAGAAGAGCTGAAGCACAATCTGCTGAGTGTGTCGCAGATTTGTGATAAGGAGTATACTGTTCATTTCACGAAGAATGAGGCGATCGTGTTGAAGCCTGGTTTTCAGATACCAGACGAGTGGATAGTGATGACAGCTCCACGTGATACAAATACGTATGTGATGGATATGAGGTCTACTGAAATGGCCACGGGAGAATCATGTTTAATGACGAAAGCAAGCGAATCAGAATCCGAACTATGGCACAGGAGAATGGGGCACATTCATCTTCGGAAGATGAACCACATTGTCAAAAATGGGCTTGTGATGGGCGTTCCCTTGAAAAGTTTTAACTTTGAAGACAAATGTATTGCATGCAAGAAGGGAAAGCAACACAAGAAATCCCATCTCACCAAGAAGGTCAACTCTATTGCTAGTACTCTAGAACTGCTTCACATGGATCTCTTCGGTCTAGTGAATGTAAAAAGTCTAGGAGGTACTTCTTACTGCTTGGTGATCACTGATGACTACTCGCGATATTCGTGGGTATATTTTCTGAAATCGAAAGATGAGACGGCTCAAATGGTGAAGAATTTGATTACTAAAGTTGAGAACGTCATGAGTAAAACAGTTAAGTTCATCAGAAGTGACAATGGGACGGAGTTCAAGAATTTTGAAATGGAGATCTTCTGTATTCAGAAAGGAATTGAACATCAATACAGCGCTCCGTATACTCCGCAACAGAATGGAGTGGCTGAAAGGAAGAACCGAACTTTAATTGAAGGAGCCAGGACTATGCTGGCAGATTCGAAGCTTCCTGTGATGTTCTGGGCTGAAGCAGTTGCTACAGCCTGCTATGTTCTGAATAGAGTGTTAACCGTTAAGAGACTTGGTAAAACTTGTTACGAGCTTATGCATGGAAGGAAGCCCAACTTGAGTGGTCTTGAACCATTCAGATCCCCTTGTTCGATCTTGAAGACAAACTCTAAATTTGGCGAAGTAGCCGACGAAGGAATCTTAGTCGGTTATGTTGTTGGTACTCCCAACCGACGTGTCTTCAATACTTCGACTTGCAAGGTGGAGGTGGTATGTAACATTGACATCACAAGTTACCAACCGCCAAAACCAAGCAATGGGTCTGCTGAGCTTTTCGACTATGTTAAGCTTATTAAGTCGTTTAACGTACCGGATTTGGAGATTTCTGAAGAAGAAGAGAGAGCTGCGACGAAGATGATACTCGATGAGGAAGAAAATCTATTACAAAGACAGCTGATTGATAAGTGTCAACCTTCCTCATCAAACACTATCGGTACCCCTGCTGCCTCAACTGAAGAAGAATTTATCAATCCTTTTCACTCTCAGCATGAAACAACCATTGATGAGATCTCTTCTAACTTGGAAGATAATTTGCATGTCGGTTCTGTTCCGACCACGAGAATTCATAAAGATCACCCTTTGGATAATGTGATTGGTGATGTGTCCTCAGGTGTACAAACGAGAAGTAGCTTGAATGAACACACATGTGTTTATACAAGCATTAAAGAGACAGGAATAATCAATGAATGCCTGTATACCTGCTTTATAAGGCAGATTGAACCGAAGAATTATCAAATGGCTTTAAAGGACAGCTCGTGGGTCGAAGCCATGCAAGAAGAGTTGGCTCAATTCGAGAAGATGGAAGTTTGGACTTTGGTTGAAAAACCAAAGAATGTGCATGCAATAGGCACAAAATGGGTGTTCAAGTGCAAGAGAGATGATAAGGGGATCATTATAAGAAACAAGGCGAGGCTTGTCGTGAAAGGTTTTAATCAACAAGAGGGGATTGATTATAACGAAGTGTTCGCTCCTGTCGCCAGGTTGGAAGCCATAAGATTGTTTTTGGCGTTTGCTGCTTATGAAAAGATGAAGGTGTTTCAGCTAGATGTGAAGAGTGCGTTTTTGAATGGGAAAGTTGATGAGGTTGTGTATGTTGAGCAACCTCCGGGTTTTCCTGGCCCAGACTATCCAGATCACGTGTACAGGTTGAGCAAGGCGTTGTATGGATTACATCAGGCACCTCATGCCTGGTATGCAACTTTATCGGATTACTTGCTCGAGAATGGTTTTGAAAGAGGGAAAATTGATAGCACGTTGTTCTTCAAAAGAGATGGAAGCGACATCCTGCTGGTACAAGTCTACGTGGACGACATTATATTTGCTGCATCAAAAGTCTCCATGTGTCAGGAGTTTGAAGCCGTCATGAAGAAAAGGTTTGAAATGAGTGCTATGGGTGAACTAACTTTCTTTCTAGGATTGCAGGTTGATCAGAGGAAGGACGGGATGTTCATTCATCAAACGAAGTATGTTCATGATGTGCTCAAGCGCTTCAAGATGGAGGACAGTTCTCCATATGATACTCCAATCTGCGTCAATCACAAATTGGGTGCTGAAGTGGACGGTGATGCAGATGTGGACCCAACTCAATATCGGGCAATAATAGGTTCTTTAATGTACTTAACTGCATCAAGGCCTGATATAATGTTTGCTGTTTGTCTTTGTGCACGTTTTCAGACAAATCCAAAAGAATCTCATTTGAAAGGTGCAAAGAGGATACTGCGGTATCTCAAGGGCAAGCCGAAGCTGGGGTTGTGGTACCCGAGAGGAGGAGACTTGGAGCTGGTCGCTTACACAGACTCTGATTATGGAGGGTGCAATCAGAGTCGGAAGTCAACAACTGGAGGTTGTCAGTTTCTTGGTGGCAGATTGGTGTCGTGGCAATGCAAGAAGCAGACTTCAGTCGCAATCTCAACCTGTGAGGCAGAATACATGGCTACATCCAACTGCTGCTCTCAGGTTCTTTGGATACAACAACAGCTGCGCGACTATGGTCTGAATTTCTTACTTACTCCTATTTGCATTGATAACACAGCTGCTATCTCAGTAACTAACAATCCCGTGAAACATAGTAAAACTAAACACATTGACATACGTCATCATTTCATACGGGATTGTGCTGAGAAGAAACTGATAATTCTTGAAAAGGTGGATACGCTTGATAATTTCGCTGATTTATACACTAAAGCGTTTGACAAATCCAGATTTCAAAACCTTATTGAACTAAATGGGATGATCAATCCCGAGTAACCATGCTTTTCTTGTGTTAAAAAAAAAAAAAAAAAAAAAAAAACGTCACTAATCGCTTAAAATTATGTCGGTTACATTAGTTTGAAGGACTTGTCTTCAGATATGTTTTGGTCCTCATTTTCTACTTGTAGATTTTGAGGATAGCCATTAACCAGATTACTGATAGTGACCGGGGCGGTTTATGATGAGTTTTTCATTCGTTCGCTTAAAATTAGTCGATCATACTTAGTTAGAAGGACACATACTAGTATGTGGTCGGTCCAGCTGATCCATTGGATCTTCGGGATAGCCGTTTACCTAAAGACTTTGTTTTGGTCGGGGCGATTTTTGTTAAAATTTTGAAAGAAGAGGGAAATGAAATTATTTATCAAGTCTGTTACTTCGTAAGAAGTTCGTTAGCTATGTTAAACGGAAAATTGATCCAACCTTGGAAAATGATAGATATACTAATTCTGTGTGCTTAACTAGTGAAGTTATTAGGCTTAAAAGGCTTTAGGACAGCCATTGTATGTCATGGTAACTTTTTATGGTGCGTAAAAGTAGATGTGATACAAACTAATTTTACTTGATTTTACGTGGAAACTCCTTAAGAGTTTTGCGTGTCTTCATTTATATCTTTCCGAATGATAGGCAGAAAAGTGATTACCCAGACATACACGAGCCCATGTGTGTTCTGATTCCCGTGGAGATAGCGTTTCAAGAAACTGCAGTGATCCAGATTCGGGACTTGCAGTTGGTTACTACTCTGAAGTCTATGTTAAATTTATCATTAAAAAAAGAAATGTGAGTTATTGAAACATTTTAGAGATGACGAAATATCAAGACTTCTCAAACTTAGAGTAAGAAGAAGAACGGGAACCAGAAGAAGAGTACTTACATGTTTAATCAGACACTATGGGTCGAAGTCAATTCGGGGTGACTTGGGGAAAGCCAAATACGCTTTGAGGATAGATAGGAGGCATCAATATTTCTGAGTTGTTGCCCACTTATATTTTGAGACTTAATTGAATATAACTCGTATCACAGAAACGATGAAAACCATCTTAAGTTATACCTGCTTACAACCTGTCTCTATATGTCATAATACAGCTAAACACGGATCTATGTGACAGACACGTAGTTAGTATGATTCCTGTTCGGATCTTTTCTAAAACGTAGCAGTCCCTATCGAGACTGAAATTTGATCCCTTATGCTTTAAATTTTTAAGTTTTGGTACTTATATAGTTTTATGATTTTTAACTGGTTACTTAGAATTGATCATGTTATTTATTTCTTAAAGGAAAATTTATAATTTAATTGACAACTGTTAAAATTTTAAGGGTTAATTTTTAAATATATAGGCGATGTTGTTGAACAGGCGAAGTGGTGAATAACTTCGCCTAGGCGAAGTTATCCGTAACTTCGCCTGTACAACAGATCCCCTATATAAGGGATACTTAAGGTCAAACTGTTCATCAGATTTTCAAATTCCAGCGAACTTATTCACAGCGAACTTATTGTTCTTCCGGCGAACTTGATTTTAACCTCGATTACGTGTTATTTATTCCGATTTTCACACCGATCAAAGGTTCGAGATGTTGTTTTACCATATATTACAAGTTCTTTCATGCTAATCAAGGGTCGTTTCGACCCGGGTAATACCCTCGAACCTTCGGACCTTCAAACCGATTTCCAAAACTTGTTGTCACGTGTTAATCACCATTCTGATCGTCAACATGTCCTTAAAAAGCTTGTTTTAAGGATCCTTAATCGTCTAAACTAGCCGAAACATCGGATTTCGATGTTTGCAGAATCTTACTGTCGCCGATTCAGATTCAGGCGAAGTTAGGGTTTAGGCGAAGTTATGATAACTTCGCCTGGAGCTTAAGTTCGCCTGAGGCGAAGTTATCCGTAACTTCGCCCGAAGCTTAAGTTCGCCTGAGGCGAAGTTATCCGTAACTTCGCCCAGAACTTAAATTCGCCTGAGGCGATGTTGTGATGAGGCGAAGTTAACTTTAACTTCGCCTAAGATCAATTTTACTTAGTGTTAATTAGACGAACTTAAAGCTGAAGCGAAGTTGTTCCCAACTTCGCCTCAACTTTAACTTCGCCTATACAGAGTTTATCACAACTTCGCTCATGGTAACAAAGCGAACTTGTGCTATGTCTTTATGTCGTTCTAACTTGGTTAGTTTGTTGCAGATATGGCTGCGGTAGCTGGTGCTGGAGGTGCAGGAGGAGATGATGGTGACAATCAGAGACAATTTTTCCCGGGTCACAATATGTACATCACTCTTGACCCGGAGGCGAGCGGTGTGGACGACTATCGCGAAATCATCACCTTCCTCCTGAGCTCGAGGATTTTTCATGCCATCACCAACACTCTACCGATATCTCTACCGAACATCGAAGACTTCTGAGAGACGGTAGAATATGATTGTCGTGTTGAGCCCCCGGTCATGAGAGCGACGGTGAACAATCAACAAGTTCAGTTTAATTCTGAACAGATCCGGGTGGCATTAAGGTTTGGTGAGGAGACTCGAGACGATCCTACAGAGTTTGTAGCTCCTTTTCGTGATGGAGCGTTTCTTCGAATGGGCTACTCTGGTCCATTAGGAGATACCCAGAGGAGGAAGGGTTTCCTTCTAGACCAGTGGCGCTTCCTCATGCACGTTATGATAGTGTGCATGTCGGGGAGGAAGGCGGGCACAGATGGTATGGGTGCGACCATGCAGTCTGCCATGACTGCACTGACCTATAACAAGGGTTATAGCTTCAGTCAAATGGTCTTTTACGAGATAGACAGGCAAAGAAGGGCGATGTCTCGGGAGCGGTTCATTATGTACCCACGCTTTTTACAGATGATATTGAACCATTTGGCTCCGAGTCTACCTCAGAGACGCCCGATCAGATACGTCGAATCAGTGAGCAAACGTATCTTTGCTCAATGCCGCACGTCAAGTGCGAGGAGCAACCCTGAACGTCGTCCCAGGCATACTCCTCTATTTGGGTTTTTAATCAACCCAGAGTATGCTCCTGCTGGTGGGGACGAGTTCAGAGATCCTCAACCGCAACAGGCAAGAGCAACTCAAGCGGTTCCTGCTCCTGCTGTGCCTGTTGTATCAACTGCTGAGGATATAGACCTTGACGCTGTTTTTGGAGGTCAAGGCTACTTTGACATGGATCAAGTTGAAGAGGTGCATGTCTCAGCTGCACAGGGTTTGGGTGTGAGTATGACTAGAGCAGCTACGTCGATGGCTGACTCCGATTTGGATGAGATTATGAATGAGGGGAGACGGTTGATGGTGTCTCGAGAAAGAACGATTGGGAAGAGGAAGAGAACGGAGGATGATGATGAGTCGGAAGAAGAAGAAGACATACATAAGCTGATTAGAAGATCAAGACGGGAGAGGACAAGTGCTGGCATGGGAGCTGGAGAGACTTCAAGGACTGTACGATTTGCTCCGGCCGCACTGTCTGGTATGTCCATTGTTCCTTCTTCTGTACAGGTGACAAGTACAAGCGCTGCGGATGTTCCCGTGGTGGCTACATCAACGGCTAGCATTCCATCCACCACTGCTATCCAGACGTCGACTCCGGAGATCGTGTCTCTACCGCCTCCAACGCTTACTCAGTCGGTGGTAGCTGCACGATTTGTAGAGTCAACGGTCGTCACTGCTGCAGGGTTATCAGGTATGGTACCACCTGCGGTTACGCCTGCTTCTGGAGTATCGCCTTCGCCAATGTCAGACTCAGAGAGAATAGCTTCACTAGAGCGTATCGTGGCAGAACAATCGAAGACTATTCAAAGCCTGGTGGAAGCAAATCAACTACAGGCATCCCTCCTGGTTGAGCACGGGAAGATTATAGATGCCTTGAAGGAGTTCTTGGCATCTCAGGGGGAGATGAGCTGTAAGGGCGACGAGCTCAGAACGAAGAAGAGAAATGACCGTGACGATGATCCCAATGCATCGAAAGATGCAGGTGGTGAGCTGCCAAGAACTTCTCAAGCTCTTGGTACTTCCACAGCTGAGGGGGAGTCTACTGACGTGGCTGGTGGTTCTGGTGATGATGTGGTGTTAGTTGAGGATGATGTGATTGATGCGCTGAAGGAGCTTGATGATGATATGTTCAGCGACGATGTGCTGTTTGATGAAGATGTGCTGCCGAGTGACATGATTGAGAAGATCGGTGAGCAGATTGTGATTGAAGATGAAATAGAAGAGGGGGAGATAGTATAAGAAGGAGTTGAACACGAGATCCCTGATGTAGAGAAAGCCGACATGGGTGTTGAGATGGATGAGACTGAGTGGGAGGAGCAGCCTAGGTGGAAGGAAGGCTGTGCTCATTGGTTTATTAAGACCAAGAAGCCTGCTGTTCCAGCCATGTTCAAGAAGAGTAATAACATCAAAGGCTATGCTGAGTCGAAGAAGGGAATCATCTGTTGGATTTATGATGAACAGATCAAGTTGTTTGTGGTGAAGCGTTATGATGGTATTCAATACTTCAAGAGAATGTTGAGATCTCTCAATACGTTGCCGGAATGTGAGGTGAAAGATTTGGCCAGGTTGGGCCTGATAAATAGAAGTGACAACAATATGGCAAGAATGATTGAGAAGATTATGTGGAAAGAAGGCATAAAAGAAAAGAAGTTTGAACTATTAAAGCCACAGAAGGGAAAGCTCATGGAGGATACAGAGAGGGGATTGAGAGCAGATGGCAAGCCATGGATGGTGATGAAGTACAAACCGATCCGATGCATCAAGGAGGTTTCAATGAAGACTATGCCTCAAGATGTGTTGAAGAATCTAAAATGGTGGTACGTTGATTGCCAGACTGCTGAAGTCGTGATGGAAGACGAAGATGAACAAGAAGTGCTGAGGGTGTACGACCCGATGCATCTTGTTAACTTATCGAAAGCTGATTTGCAAGTGTTGAATGAAAAGAAGATATTCTATATTCCTGCTTGGAAGGATGAAGCAAGGAAATATCAGCGAGTAGTAACGGTGTGTGTTAGAGAAGGAGTGCATGCTTGAAGATACAGGGTTACGAGACAAGAGCTGAAAGATCAAGATATGAAGCTACTGCCAAGGGGGAGTCTGTTGGTACATAGATGTCAGTAGTTCATATGTCTAATGTCTGTAATCGAGTCTGTAATATTGTTTATGTAATTGTTTGTTTAGAAGCGAAGTTGTTGACAAGTTCGCATAGGCGAACTTGTTAACCAAGCGAAGTTGTTAACAAGTTCGCCTAGGCGAACTTGTTGAACGAGCGAAGTTATAGACAACTTCGCCTGAGGCGAAGTTGTCGTGTATTTATATAGGCTTCGGGTTTACTGTTCAGGGGTGGTTAATTTGGTTATTTAAGTGTAATTCATTGAGTCGAGTGACGTGAGGTCGAGAGGCTGTAAGTAACACGGTTTGAGTTATCAATATAACGTGAGTTTTGTTCGTATCGTGTGTACGTGTGTTTGTGTGATTATATTCTACGTCCGTAACGATCTACACAGGGATTCCGCACCTGTGTATATCGGGATATCTCGTGTGATCCGTCCAGGGAACCTACAGTAACCGACAACCCTGCAGTGGCAACAACCGTCGACTCAACAAACCTTGCAACGACCTCCGATGGAGTAAGAGTTGGAGGGGGCAAGGACACAATCTCCGGAGCCTGGAGCTGAAATGTAGTGGGTGGTATGCCAAAAGAAGATGAGGTAGTCACCACGGGAACATCCGTGGCGATTGTCCCTGTAACTGGCAATGATGAAGGGACTATGGTCATACCAGACAGTGCGGGTGGAGTGAAACGAACCACTCTTGAGCTCTCAACAGCTCCCGAACCTGCACCTGCCCTTTCCCTTCTCGCTCTACGAACCAAACGATGTAAATCTTCCTCAAAATCCGAATCACTGTCATCGGTGTCTCTCTTTCTCTTCCCATGAATCCTTTCTTGTGTAACTAAAATCCGTCTAGCTTCAGCCACATCATCATCTGAGGAATCAGAGTCAGCCTCCGTCGTAGCTGCCATTTCCACATCCACACTAGTAACACGTGAAACCGAGACCTGTACATCTTCCTCTGGATCAACACGTTCCATATCAAAGAATCCTTGGCCGCCAAAAGCAGCTACAAGATCAACGTGTTCCTCCGGTGCCACAACAGGAGCAGCAGGTAAAGCTTGTTGTACCTCAGGCGGTGGTTGAGGTGCTCCAGCCTGTTGTGGTGCCGGATCCCGAAACTCGTCCCCACGAGCTGGAACATACTCTGGGTTGATCAAGTACCCAAATAATGGAGTATGTCGAGGACGGAGCTCAGGTTTACTCCTCGCACTTGATGATCTGCACTGGGCGAAGATTCGCTTGCTGACACTTTCCACATACCGAATCGGACGGCGCTGAGGTAACGAGGGGGCCACGTGATTCAAGATCATTTGAAGGAATCTTGGGTATATTAAGAATCTCTCACGCGCCACCGCTCATCTTTGACGGTCTATCTCGTAGAACACCATCTGACTGAAGCTATAACGCTTGTTATAAGTCAGTGCAGTCATTGCCGACTGCATGGTCGCACCCATTCCATCCGTACCGGCCTTTCTCCCCGACATACACACGATCATCACGTGCATAAGAAAGCGCCATTGATCTAACAAGAAACCCTTGCGTCTCTGAGTATCCCCCAAAGAACCAGAATAGCCCATTCTCAGAAAAGCACCATCTCTGAATGGAGCCACGAAGTCTGTAGGGTCATTTCTCGTTTCATCCCCAAACTGCAAAGCCACCCTGATCTGCTCAGACGAGAACTGCACTACCTGATTGTTAACCGCTGCACGCATAACTGGGGGCTCGACTCGACAATCATATTCAACTGTCTGCCAGAAATCTTCTATGTTTATAGGCAGTGTTGTAGTAATAGTGTGGAAGATACGCGAGCGGATATGAAACGTGATGATTTCGCGAAAATTATCAACACCGCTCGCATCTGGGTCCAGAGTTATGTACATGTTATGCCCCGGGAAAAACTGCCGATTGTTATCTCCTCCTTCGTCACCACCTGCACCACCTGCTCCCGCTACAGCTGCCATATCTGTAACACAAACTGTCTAAGTTAGAGAAACGTCGAAGCAAATCACAACTTCGCCTTTTACCATGAGCGAAGTTATGATTGTGTCTGTATAGGCGAAGTTAGAGAAAAGGCGAAGTTGTGAATAACTTTGCCTTTAATACAACTTCGCCTGATTACAGCTAAAATAATATATAAAAAGGCAGGCGAAGTTAATGTTAACTTCGCCTAACCACAACTTCGCTCCTTAAACAACTTCGCCTCTGATTGATTAAAATTAAAGGATAAGGCGAAGTTAAACCTTAGGCGAAGTTAGGAATAACTTCGCCTAAACTATAACTTCACCTAAACTGAAGCGGCAACAGTTCAGTAGGCTAAACAAAGTGTATTTTGGATAATTTTTCGATTGTGGACACTAAGAAACATGTTTTTATGAAGATCTAGACGATCAAGTCGGTTACGACCACTTAAAAATGAGTTTAAAAAGTGGGTGTTGAGGGTTTGATTGACCGGGGTCCCATATCGGACCAAAACAACCTCTTATTAACGCAATCGACATAGATTATCATCTACACAACACCTACACACCTTAACACGGATTGAAATTGATTAATATGAAGATTTGATTCACAAGATAACTTCGCCGAGGATTAACAGTTGATAAGTTCGCTGGTTTGTGAAAAGTAAAAGTAAAAAGAGTTTGACTATAAGACTTCTTTATATACCTTCAATATTATACAGGCGAAGTTAAGGTTAACTTCGCTTACCCCTTAACTTCGTCTGTTTAATAAGTTCGCCTATAATTTCACAACTTTGCTTATATTAAAAGTTACACAACAAGCTCTTATAAATTGAACATTTTGCCATTAACTTTTAAAACCTCCTTTAAAGCGTTAAACTAAATATGACCAACGACCAGGTAACCAGGTATTAAACCATAATACGACATAAGTAAAATCAAACATTGAGATAGAATACTCGGGATCAAATTTCAGTCTTGACAGGGACTTACATGTTTTAGAAAAGATCCGAACAGGAATCATACTAATTAAGTGACTGTCACTTAGATCCATGTTCAGCTGTATTATGACATAAAGAAACAGGTTGTAAGCAGGTAAATAACTTAGTATGGTTTTCATCGCTTTTGTGATACGGGTTAGGTTCAATTAAGCTCAAAATATAAATGGGCAACACATCAGATATTGTGATGCCTCCTTTCTATTCTCAAAGCTTATTTGGCTTTCCCCTAGTCACCCCGAGTTGGCCTCGACCCGTAGTGTCTGATTAAATCATATGTACACTTCGATTATTAGAGTCTTCTTCCTGTTCTCTTTCTTGCATCTTGATTGAGAAGTATTAACATTATAAGCTTTAGAATGTCTCAAAATTTTATTTATTTATTATTTTTTTTATTTTTTTATTTTTTTTACACAGCTTCAGAGTAGTAAACAACTGCAAGTCCCGAATCTGGATCACTGCAGTTTCTTGACACGCTATCTTCACGGGAATCAGAACACTTACGGGCTCGTGTATGACTGGGTAATCGCTTTTCTGCCTATCATTCGGAAAGATATATATGGAGACATGCACAACTCATAAGGAGTTTCCACGTAAGATCAAGGAGATTTAGTTAGTATCACTTCTACTTTTACGCACCATAAAAAGCTACCATGACATACAATGACTATTCTAAAGTCTTTTAGGCCTAATAACTTCACTAGTTAAGCACACATAATTAGTTTGTCTATCACTTTCCAAGGTTGGATCAATGTTCTTTTAAACATAGTAAAGAAACTTCTTACGAAGTAGTAGACTTGAAAAATTATTTCATCCCCTTAAAAATATTTTAAATTCTATCGCCCCGATCAAGTCAAAGTTTTCAGGTAAACGGCTATCCTGAGGATCCAATGGATCAGCTGGACCGACCACATACAAGTATGTGTCCTTCTAACTGAGTATGAATGATTAATTTTCAGCAAAAGAATAAAAACACATCATAAACCGCCCCGGTCACATTCAGTCATCTGGTTAATGGCTATCCTCATACTCTACAGGTAGAAATGAGGAAGAAACATATCTGAAGATATGTCTTTCAAACTAAAGCAACCGACATAATTCTAAGCGATAGTGACGTTTTTTTTTAAACAAAGACGAAAAACACGGTTACTCGGGATTGATCATCCCATTTAGCTCAATAAGGTTTTGAAAACGATTTTTGTCAAACGCTTTAGTAAACAAATCAGCGAAATTATCTAACGAATCAACCTTTTCGAGCACAATTAATTCTTCTCAGCACAATCCCGTATAAAATGATGACGAATTTCAATGTGTTAAGTTTTGCTATGCTTTACGGGATTGTTAGTTACTGAGATAGCAGCAGTGTTATCTATGCAAATAGGAGTATGAGAGAACTTCAGACCGTAATCCCGTAATTGCTGTTGTATCCAAAGAACCTGAGAGCAGTTGTTCGATGCTGCCATGTACTCTGCTTCACATGTAGAACTGGCGACTGAGGTCTGCTTCTTGCACTGCCATGACACTAATCTGCCTCCAAGAAGCTGGCATCCTCCGGATGTTGACTTCCGATTCTGATTGCATCCACCATAGTCAGAATCCGTGTAAGCGACCAACTCCAAGTCTCCCCCTTTCGTGTACCACAAGCCCAGCTTAGGCTTGCCCTTGAGATACCGCAATATCCTCTTCACACCCTTCATGTGAGATTCCTTTGGGTTTGCCTGAAAACGAGCACAAAGACAAACTGCAAACATAATATCAGGTCTAGATGCAGTTAAATACATTAAAGAACCTATTATTGCCCGATATTGGGTGGGGTCCACGTCTGCATCACTGTCTGAATCAGCACCCAGTTTATGGTTGACGCAAACTGGAGTATCAAATGGAGTGCTGTCCTCCATCTTGAAGCGTTTGAGAACGTCTTGGACATATTTAGTCTGATGAATGAACATCCCATCTTTCTTCTGATCAACCTGCAGTCCTATAGCACTCATTTCAAACCTCTTTTTCATGACGGCTTCAAATTCCTGACACATGGCGACTTTTGATGCAGCAAAGATGATGTCGTCCACGTAGACTTGAACCAGAAGAAAGTCTCTTCCTTTTCTCTTAACGAACAGTGTGCTGTCGATCTTTCCCCTTTCAAACCCACTCTCAAGCAAGTAATCGGATAAAGTTGCATACCAGGCACGAGGGGCCTGATGTAGCCCATATAGCGCTTTACTTAGCTTGTACACGTGATCAGGAAAGTCTGGGTCAGGAAAACCCGGAGGTTGCTCAACGTACACAACCTCATCGACTTTACCGTTAAGAAACGCACTTTTCATGTCTAACTGGAACACCTTCATCTCCTTGTGTGCAGCAAATGCCAAAAACAAACGAATCGCTTCCAATCTCGCCACAGGAGCAAACACTTCATTGTAGTCGATCCCTTCTTGCTGATTAAAACCTTTTACAACCAGCCTTGCCTTGTTCCTGATAATTATCCCTTTTTCATCTCTCTTGCATTTTAAAACCCATTTTGTGCCAATCGCATGCACATTTTTCGGTTTTGCAACCAATTTCCAAATCTCCATCTTCTCGAATTGGGCTAACTCTTCTTGCATGGCTTCGACCCACGAGCTGTCTTTTAGAGCCATTTGATAGTTCTTTGGTTCAATCTGGCTAATGAAACAGGTGTACAAGCACTCGTTAATGATACCTGTTTCTTTGATACTTGCGTAAACACAGGTGTCCTCATTCAAGCTTCGTCTTGTTTGTACACCATCAGACAGATCACCTATCACGTTCTCCAAAGGGTGATATTTATGAACTCCTGTAGTCGGAACCGAACTGACTTGCAGATTGTCTTCCAGGTTCGAAGATAGTTCATCAATGGGTGATTGTTGCTGAGAGTGAAAAGGATTGAAGAATTCGTCTTCAGTAGAGGCAGCAGGAGTGTCGACAGCAGTTGACGAGGAAGGTTGACATTCATCGTACTGCGGTTGTTGCACAAAATTTTCTTCCTCATCATAAAGAATCTTCGTAGCTATTCTCTCATCAACTTCTGCACAATCCAAGTAAGGAAAATTAAAAGATTTAAAAAGCTTATCATAATCGAAAGCCCCAGCGGGTCCCGTGCTTGGTTTTGGTGATTTGTAACTTGTGATGTCAGTGTTACACACCACCTCAACCTTGCTGGTCGATAAATTAAAGACTCGTCTGTTGGGTGTCCCAACAACATATCCGACTAAAATACCTTCGTCGGCTATCTCACCAAATTTTGAGTTCGTCTTTAATATCGAACACGGGGACCCGAATGGTTCGAGACCATTCAAGTTAGGCTTTCTACCAGGCATAAGTTCATAACATGTTTTATTCAATCTTTTAACAGTTAAAACTCGATTAACGATATAACATGCTGTTGCAACAGCTTCAGCCCAGAACACCACAAGAAGTTTAGCATCAGCCAGCATTGTTCTGGCTCCTTCAACTAGCGTTCTGTTCTTCCTCTCAGCCACCCCATTTTGTTGCGGAGTATACGGAGCGCTGTACTGGTGGTCTATCTCTTTCTGTAAGCGGAATATCTCCATTTGATAGTTTTTGAACTCTGTCCCATTGTCACTCTTGATGTATAACCTTTCTCCCCATAATATTCTCAACCTTGGTAATCAAGTTAATTACCAACTGAACCGTTTCATTCTTTGTCTTCAGGAAATATACCCAAGAATATCGAGAGAAATCATCAGTTATCACCAAGCAGTACGATGTTCCGCCTAGACTTTTTACATTCACAGGACCGAAGAGATCCATGTGAAGTAGGTCTAGGGTACTGACTATTGAATTGATCTTCTTGGTGTGATGAGGTTTCTTGTGTTGCTTTTCCTTTTTGCACGATAAGCATTGGTCTTCAAAGTTGAAATTTTTTAAGGGAACACCAAGCACCAGCCCATTCTTGACAATGTAGTTCATTTTTCAAAGATGTATATGCCCCATTCTTCAATGCCATAACTCGGAATCCGATTTAGTTGCTTTTGACAGAAGACATGAGTCTTCTATTGCTATCTCAGTCGACCTCATGTCCATTACATATGTATTCTTTTCCCTTGGAGCCTTCATCACTATCCATGCCTCTGGTATCTTGAAACCAGGATACAGTACAATCGCTTCATTTTTGGTAAAGTGCACAGTGTAATCTTTATCACAGATCTGAGACACACTTAGCAAATTATGCTTCAGCTCTTCAACGAAATTCACCTTTTCTAACTTTATTTTACCATTAGTCACCGTCCCAATTCCAGTAATTCTACCACCACTCCCTCCAGCAAAACTTACTCTACCTCCCTGAACAGGTTTCCATTCGTGTAACAAATTCTTGTTACCAGTCATGTGCCGGGAACAGCCGCTATCCACAACCCATAGATTGTTTGCAGCCCTGTTCAACTATTCCTGCACGATTAAAGCAAAGGATTAAAATCTAGGGACCCAAGACCTATTGGTCTTGGGTCGATTAAATCTGTTAAAAGGCATCCCGTACTTTGGCTGTCCAAAGTTAGTATTAGTCTGATTTCTGTAAGTCCTAAAATGATACCTTCTTGTAGATTGACTATGGGGCCATCCAAACCTTCGTGAATTAAATGAATTGTACCCAATGGTTTGGTTGTTAACAGGGAAAAACTGAGATTGACATCTTTAAAATCTTGGTTTAGTCAAATGTCTGAACATTGGTAAATTTGTGTTCTGTCTATTATAATAATTACGGTTTGGTTTATTCTCAGTTTTCGGATGCCTCATACCTCTGAATCTCTGATCTAGAGGGCAATCAGCAATTAGGTGTCCTATTTGATTACATCTGAAACAACTCCTGTGTTCAAATTTCGTCTCAACAGTTGTTTTAGATGTTGAGGTTGCATTACTGCCCGTTTGTCTAACATATGGTGGAACATACGGGTTTAGTGGAGAATTCTTTTCAGTTGGTTTATGGTCCTCTCCACGTTTTAGTAACACTACCTCTTCTTTTGCCTCACTAGACTCGGATGTTTTGTCCGAATTTGATGAGACAGAACTAGGAACAGAAATCTTAACATTCGAAACAGGCTTACTCGTTTCGCATTTACTAACTTCTGGATCTTTAATCGTAACCTTAACAGGAACTGTCTGACCAATTTCAACATCAACAGATTTCTGATTACTAGGATCATACGTATAGTTATGATTATAAGGTGGTGGAACTTCAGAATCCAATTCCTCCCCTTTTAACTGGGGAACGTTGATCACTTACGAGGTGATCAAGTATAGCAAAGGAATTTCTAAATTGCTCAAGCTTTCTGTTTAGTTCCACCACTTTCACCTGGTAATCAGCTATCTGTTTATCCCTTTCAGCAATTAGTTTGGTTTTCTCTTCTAACACTTCATAGCTAAGATCAATTACTTGTATTTTTTCAGCTAGACTGGCTTTAAGACTTCTGATATCTTTTTCACTAGCTTTTATTTTTACCGAGTAACTGTTTTCTCTAGTTTTAGTGTAATGATGATCTTCTTTTAATGTTTTAAATTGAGCATCCAAACTAACAAACTGATCAGTTATTGTTTTCAATTGTTCAGACAGATTTTCACATTTCGTACAAGGGAGTTTAGAACTTACCTCAGAAAGCTGATCGTTCACTTCTGCCATGTAAGCTTGATTTTCTCCAGTCACTTTCTCACTTCCTGCAGTTTCGATGTTCACCAAATTTGCCTGTTCGAAGTCTTCCTCAACTTGTAGATTCCAGTTATACCCGCTATTGTGTCTAGATACCAAAGCCTTATTTTCACTACCACTACCACTCTATTGTGTAGACCTGTTTTGACTGCGTTCTACTCTATCATTTGTGCATTCTTTAGCAAAGTGGCCATTCTGTTGACAGTTATAACACCGGACTTTTGACTTATCAAAACCTGGTCTTTCACCAACGAATTTTCTACCAGTCTTCTTCATAAACCTTTTAACTCTTCTTACTATCATTGCCATCTGCCACTGCAGATCCATCTCTTCTAGATCATCAGCATCAATCTGATCATAGTCTTCATCCAAAGTTGCGGGATCGACTATTTTTCCTTTGATGTAGTTTTCATAAGAATCAATGAAAGATGCATAGAGAGCAAACTGTTGTTCAGCAGATTTAACACTCATGGGCATCTGAGAGTATTTGTTGTTCGGAACACTTGAGGAAAAACTACCCTTTGTTGCTTGAGGTTTAGAAGCATTTGTTCCACCAGCTACGAAACACACATCACCATCCATGTTGAGAGTTACATGACCTTCATGATTTGAGTTAGCGCTCGAGTCTCCCTTTGAGTAGTAAGCAGATGATTCTGACTTTGAACTTGAACTTGAATTAACTTTCGCACCATACATTCCCGGATCCTGAACCTGATCAGTTGGTGCCTCTTTTCGAACCATTTTAAGTTCGTAGTTTATTGACTGTTGTTTCCAAGTCAATGTTGGCAAAATCTTTATCTTCTCTCATCAAGACAGTGTACATTTCCCATTTCGGTGGGAGAGCATCAAGATGTTTTTCTACGATCTCCTCTTCTTTGTAAACAATGGAATAATTGCTGAGTTCGGTTATCAGGTGATAATATCTTGTGATGATATCATCAAGTGATTCATTCTTCAAATACTTGAACACCGAGAATTGGGTTTTGAGTAGCTTAATCTTGGATGCACGTATCCCCACATTACCTTCATATCGGTTTTCAAGCGCTTCCCATAGCTCTCTGGCGGTTTTATATTTTCTGAAGGTGTGAAGAATCTCTTGTGGAAGAGCCATTGTTATCGCAGCATGAGCTTTGCTTTCAGCCTCATACATCTTCTTTTCTTCCTCTTCCATTTTATTGTACTTCTTAATTTGATCACGATCCTCAAACTAGGCCGTTGGTGGAATGTATCCATCTTGAATGCACACCCACATCTTAGCATCTTGATATTTCACATACTGCTCAAACCGATCTTTCCAAGCCACGAAATCGGTTCCCTTAAGCATTTTCGGTGCCTTAGTAGCTGAACCTGCTTCCACCTCCATTTTTACCAGTTCCGTAATATTTATGGAAGTCATCTTTTATAGAAGTATGAAACGAAAACACAAAGAAACCCAAATTTTTTTTTTTAATTTTTCTGAACAGTACCAGTAGGCGAAGTTAAACTTAACTTCGCTTGATTTTTCAACTTCGCTTTCTTCTCAACTTCGCCTGATTAGGCGAAGTTGTGGATAACTTCGCTTAAGTTAAGCGAACTTGTGAGGTAGGCGAAGTTGTTAATAACTTCGCTTAACCTTATATCTTCGCCTAAACCCTACAAACAGTGGCGGCAACTTCGCCTGATGAACACAACGTTTTTGCAGGTTTGATTTTGACGTTTTGCGAGGTAATCGAAGGTGTAATGGGTTAATTTTGATGGAGGGAGGTGAGTAGGACACAAAAACTCGATATTTCAACGTAAACTCGTCCCGCGAATAGTCGAACGGAACGATTTCTACACCCGTGTGATAATCCCAAACCACACAATCACGAGCAAATGCTCTGATACCAATTGTAGGTTCCCAGCTGGATCTACACGGAAATACCTCGTTCTACGTAGGTGCGAAATCCCTACGTAAGACGATACGAGTGTAGAATCGATATACGTTAAACACAAGCAAACACACGTTACAATAAACAAAGAACACGTTGTATTGCAACTAATAACATGTGATATATCAATCACCGATGACACGAACTGAACAACTGATTACAAACAAGCCGTAACCTAACACTTATATCATTCGACAACTTCGCCTAACATGCTAGGCGAAGTTGTCACTAACTTCGCTTGTTCCACAAGTTCGCCTATGATGAGCGAACTTGTGAAACACATTAATCAACTCATAACAAAACCAACTAACACTATTACAGACACTCGATACTGAACTACTGACATCATGTACCAACAGATGGTGGAGTTAGTAAAGAGGGAGAGAGAGAGAGAGAGAGAGAGAGTGAGTGAGTGAGTTTAAAATGATTAGGGTGGAAAATCTTAAGGTTTAAATCAATGTTTTCAGACCCAGACCGGACATCGACCCGGACGCCTTACCGGGTCACAGGTCGGACCGACCCGAGAGGTTGGACCGGACATTAACCCGGATGACGTCATAATTAATATATATATATATATATATATATATATATAATATAACTAATGTCGGTTAACAGTTCAAATTTTAAATGATTATTGATCATGTATTGATTGTTATATTCTATTTTAACCAAGGAGTCTTTTATGGACAATTTACTTATATCATAGTTGAGAAATTCATCAATTGCCATAATTATAAAAACCTTTCATTTATAATAGTTCTTTCAATATATAGGATTTGTATTTCAACTAATTGAACATCAGTAGTCCTTGGTTGGTTGGCCATTGTTGCATTTGTTAAGTTTTCATCTTGGGATTGTGCCGGGGTTCGATTCCTATCATAAACATCATTTTTGATTTAATAATATACAAGATAGGAAAGGAAATAGATGACTTGACAATGATGTGGCATTGATGTGGAGAGGCTAGTTGAATGACAAGTGGACAATTGATGTGGAGAGGCTAGTTGAATGACATGTGGACAATATGTATTGCTTTAATAGTATTGTTAGATATCACAAATGTTAAAAAAAAATCTGTTGCTCTCAAAAACTCATCATCAATAGACGATAGCCTCCTCACCGGAATCGGTTTACGAACAGAAACATCATTGCCATTCCAACAAACTACAAAATTTAAAATTTAGAAATTTAGGAATCAGTAAGATAATATAAAATTTAAATAACAAAATCTATGAATTAAAACAATAACGACTGGTTTAATAATATACATGTTTTTGTATTCTTCTATTTCAAATAAAAAGTCGTTTATAAAGAAACGGCTAACATTAGATCCAAAAGAATACGACACATACACTTTCTCTAAAAAATATGAAAATTATTCAAGGAAACATTAGTTTAAGATAATACATTTAAAACTCAAGTAACTTCAAAACAGTAGATATAGTTACCTTTACCATCAAAACCGGTGTAATACTTAACCCTACCAAACTGCAGTACAATAATGGCCTGGCCTTCATCAAAATGTTCAATGACATATTTAGAGAGCTCAAATGCATAATGATCCCATAGTGTGAGATATACACAATTTCCACTAAAATGAGAGAAGTTTGAACACAGTATAAAGTATTAAGTATATTAACTAAAATATGTCACCAAATGTTAGTGTAAATAGTAATACCTTAAATCACATATCTCCATTGTACACTTTTTGTCCTTGACGTTTGAATCATTGCTCTTGAAAACATGAACCACGTGACCAATAATATCTAAGATAAAGAAAATAAAATAAATAATTAATTAACAGATTTAATGGAAATCTAACGCTAAAATTATAAAATAATTTATTTTATTACCTATTTAATCATTCATTTCACACATATTCCATACATCACCAAAACACACACTTAAACTCTCTCTCTCTCTAATTCTCTCCTTTCTCTAGCCAAACCAAGATAGAAGGCCAATTCCGATCCAAGGTAATAATAGTATTATGTTGTATGAACTTAAACCCGTTAGATATGGTCACGAAACGATGAGTCGTCACCGTTAAACCGTTTATGTCACGAGATCCAGATGGAATCGGGTATAAACCGAACCTAAGATGAGCTTAGGGATCGCCCTAGCTCAGATCTGGATCGAAAGAGGCGAACAACGGTGAAAATGAGTCAAAAGTCGTTTTCCGGAGAAATCGCGTTTTTTCGGCAACAACGCCGGAAAGGCGGCGCTGGAAATGGTACGAGGTAAAAGAGGAATGTTAGAGAATGTTCTGATATTCTCTGACCTAACCCTAGTTCTTTAACAGGGAGTTAACGAACTAGAGGTAATTCGCTAGTCGATTCGTTAAAGGAAGCATATCGAACTAGCTTTAGTTCGTATCCAATTCGTTAAGGAAAGAAGATAATGAATTAGCCTTTATAGTCATTCATCAAAAGAGATAACAAATTAGAAGATCCAATTCGCTACATGGACACTAGGAATCACCCGACACATTATCACCTTGACCCAAACCTTCTTGACCAGCACTAGGAATGTCATGCTCAACACTATCATCAGGTATCTCACCTTCCTCTAAGCCACTATCGATCTCAATCTGTTCACCAATTTTCTCAATCTCATTAAAAGACTGCACATCTTCACACCTATCTTCCTCATCATCTACCACAACCGTCTCTCCACCTGCACTGCCCGATGGAGCAGTAGACTCCCCTTGAGATGTGGAAGCCCCAAGAGTTTGTTCAGTTCTTGGCATCTCACCACCTACATCTTTCGATGCATTGGAATCATCGTATCTATCATGTCTCCTCTTTGCTCTCAACTCATCACCTTTCAACTAGTCTCCCATTGAGATGCTAAGAACTGCTTCAATCATCAAAGAGATTACCATGTTCAATAAGAAGAGCTGACTGAATTTAGTTCTCAGCCACTAGCCGTTGAATAGCTTGTGTCTGAATGAGATTTATTCTTGACCGCTCAACAACAACCTTTTCAAGAGCTGCAATCCGCTCAGAATCCGACAAGGTAGTGTCAAAATCAAAATTCATTTGAGAAGTATCCTAAGCATAAGGCGGTGGAATGCCCAAGCTTAATAGAATAGCAGATGTAGATGGTGTAGTAACTATAGGTGAAACAGAGACAGATAACCCAGCAGTAGCCACCAGTGTGGGTTAAACAAACATAGCAACCACCTCCGAAGGAGTAACATAAGGAGGTGGTAAAGAAACAATCTATGGCATAGATATCTCAAACGTAGATGGTACACTCGACGGTGCTGACAGAGCCACCGTTGATGTAGCAGATGATACAGGTAATGTAGCAACAGATTTTGGAACCAGTGTAGGCATACCAGACAACTGTGGAGTAGTGAAGTGAACAACACTCAAGCTTTCTCCTGCTCTAGCCCTCCTGGATCTACGCACCAAGGCGTACATTTCTGCTTCATAATCCGACCCACTATCATCATCAGAATCTTTCTTACGCTTTCCCTGAATCCTCTCTTGATCCGCCAAGACTCTCTGAGCTTCAACAACATCATCAATGGAAGAATCAGATAAGGTTTCCTTAGAGTCCTTGATGTGCAAAACGCGGTCTATTAAAACCTAACCTAACTTAGACACTCTAGTTTTATATTTATAAATCTAGACTCTTCTAATGCTAGACCACTTGACATGCAAGTGTACCTATCGATTGTAGTAAAGCCTATTGAAGTCCGGATATCGAACCAACGAGACACTAACGACACCTAAATTAGACTCTGACTAATAACTTAAGTAAATTGATTTAATTGATTTTTGTGTTTTTTTATTAAATATAAAATAAATAGTACTTACTCTAAAACTAGACACGGACAAATAGAACTAGAACACAAATTAGGGAAACAACTACCTAGGCAATGAATCCTACTAGTTAACTCGTAAACTCTCGGAATTGGATTTATGATTGGTACCGTATTCTAAAAATATGAAATTTAAGGAATAACTAAAGTACGCTAGATCTCCTCCCGGTCTCACCAACAATACCTAAAAAATCTTAAATATCATGTAAGCTCAACGGTTTAATGGTTCGGATCAACTCCCGGTCTCACCTTACCTAACTATGCTAAGGTACCCAAAGATTAAATCACATCCCGGTCTCTCTAATCACAATATACCATAAGGCATAAAGGGGTATTCTTATTAAATTCAGTTATAATTCGTATCTGTAAGAATCTAAAGGAATCTAGGGCAACTCACTCCCGTGCAATCACTACCCAAACCCGCAAAGGACCAAAACAGGCGACACTTAATTACCTCCCGGTCTCTCAAGTGACAGAATATAAGGTATCTCTAAACTCTCAAATTCCGTTCCTATGGAATACGTTAACAATAAACCATAAACTAGTTACAAACACATAGTAAGTAACCTAATATGCATCCATACATGAAAGACGTTCACAAAGACGCATATGGAACAAAAACTGATAATAAATTAATACCAAATACGCATATGCCTCACAACCAAATAAAATAAAAACTTTACTAAAGCATGAACCAATCAATAACTAATCCAAAACCAAAAGTAAAACGAGTCTAAAAAAGTATTCATCCAAATCCAGGCAGTTAACAATTTAGCCAATCATAATTACGAATGAAACAAAGATAAAATATATATTGCAGTTCATCGTAAAAATAAATAAATATGATTGAGCTGCTAGCCTGCTTAAATTAATTGAGCAGCCTGCTTGCTTGAATAATTAACTTTTGGTGTGAGACTTTTTGACGTGTGTGCGAGCTTGACGTGCTAGGCTGCTTGATTATTTGGCCGTGACTTTGACGTGTGTGGCTGCTTCAACTTTATTATTCTTCTTCTTTTGATTTATCGCCCAGATGGGGTAGGGCGGCCCCCTCCCAATCAGACGTCCACACCTCTCAAAACCAATATGTTATGTGCCTCCCCTGTTTAATGTAGGGTTTATAATCTATAATATATATAAACGAAAACCCAAAATTCCTATGTGTCGCGATGTGGTCGCTCCTCCTTTTTTCGGAGCCACTATATTTGGTTGATTTTAAAATGGTGACTTCTCGTTGATTTAACCCGGTTTTGACCCATTTAAGGTTTAAATTTCGCGGGTTATGAGTCTTACCAAAGCTTGATACACTTAAATGGGTCAGAACACCTCCATGATCCTTTCTCTGTTTGGTACCAAACCCTCCCTCTCAGCCACCCTATCACCCCTAATTAACAAAACCCTAGACCTCAATTCCGGCCAAAACTACTACTCTCATCAATTTGGTGATAATAGAAACTAACGAACATGTAATCAGTGGAAGATTTGTAGGTCGTAATCAGTAGTAGATGGAAATTGATGAAATCCTCTGACGACAGAAGGAAGCATTGGATCTGAATGGGTTCTCACCATCTTCGTAGATTGTGATGGTTATCCGACGCAACTGAAACTATATTTATTAGGGTTTCTTGACCCGTGTAAAGGTTAGGGTTTCTAGGAACATGGAGAAAGATGTGGTGAATGAACACAAAACCCTCAATGTTCAAACGGGCCTTCTGTACAACGCCAGGTAAATTGATACCATCGATGTTTTATCATTTGATCCGATTAAGGTTGTTGGTTTCTTTAATAATACCAGATTTCTTGATTTTTGAATGGTGGACTCTCATTGGTTTAACCCGGTTTGACCCAAATGAAGACACTGAGTGTCACCAAACTCGTATCAGCTGCCTGCAATGTGAAGATTTGGATAGCGGATTGGTTAGCAATTATCTTTTTTTATTCAGTTAAAACAGCATCACATAACCAACTTTGCAGTATCCATTCAACTAATCATTTTACCTGTTTTTATGATTATTTGGGTCAATTTGCCTTCAGTTTGGGTCATTTGGTATAGGCAAAGGTATTATTAATCAGATGGTAGTTTTTATTTAAGTTTAAATTAATAATAACAATCACTTTTTTTAACCAAATATGAAGATATAACATCCTAAAAAGTTTGTTTCTCCCACCATCGTCGAATTGTCAGTTCGGTTTGGGTTGTGATATTCGTACTAGGGTTGATTCGTCTTGGTTTATTCAACTTTCGCATAATATAAATATGTAGCTAAGTTATGTGAAATTTGTGTGCTTCGTTTTGGTTTTTCGGTTTTTTATTTGTTTATATATATGGTTGCTTATGGTTTTTTCACATTATCTTACGGTTTTATCTACGGACTGAATGTATTTGAGTTAGATTAGAATTTGAATGAATTTGTGCATGATTTGGCTTTAGAAGATCGCCTTTTATATGTTCAAAATGTTAATACTTGCTTTATTCTTTATGCTCCAAATATGGCAGTGGTATGTATATCATCATTGTATTTATATGTAACTTGCTTTTTATACATTGAGATTTGTAATAGACTAAATTTGACCATTGTCGGGTCGCGGGGTCGGTGAAGACCTTTGGATTTAGCTCAAAACAGGAATCCAGAACTATGATGGGAATCTTATTTATGACAATATATTCGACATTGATTTTGCTTAGCATAATATACTTTAGATCAAATAATCTGTTAATCACATAAAGAACTATGATGGGGATGGAGGGTGGTGGAGGTTTAAATGAAGACGATGATAAAGACGGAGATAATTTGGTTGTTGTTAATCGTCAACCAATGGAGGAGATAAGAGATTGGGGAGAAGATGTTAATCAAGCGGGCGATGATGACAGTGAAAGGAGAGAATTGGGTGGTGATGGAAAAGACGACGGTGGAGCTGTAGGTGCACATATGATGGGATTTGATGGTCATGATTATCATCCATTTCATTCGAAATTTAAGGTAACGGATAACTATAATACAAGGATGATCTTGAGTTATTGACATGTAAATTGTACTATAGATTGTTATTTTATTATTCAGTTAGTAAAGATTGTAAATGTATTTACTTATTATTTTGTTGTGCTGACTTAGTTTATTGACCAATGAAATATTTTTCTTTCATGAAATGAACTGATTCATACTTTCATCCATTTTATTGTGTTATAATTTGATACCGACCTTATATAATGATTCTTGTATGTAACTGCAAATGTGTAGTATATGTGAGACCTGGTGCTGCATTAATTCCTGGAACGGGTCCTGCAGTTAGTGGAACTCCAGGTCAAGTTCATCCACCTGGTGGTCAGTCATCTTTTGTTGGTTGAGGTAGAGGTGAATGGCGTCCAATTGGCATTAATAAAAACATTCCTTCAATATGCAATGATCGAATGTGTTGTATGTGTGTGTTACTGGTTTGGGGTAACAATGTAGCGGGTCGTGAATTTTGGCAGTGGACTTGATTTCGCACTTCCTTCACATAAGCAATAATGATCGAATGTGTATGTATATGTGTGTGTGGGTATTTAGTTTTATGCTTTTATAACTGACATATTATTGTCTACTTAGGACAAAATTTGATGTGGATACTAATGGTTTTGAGGAAACACCATGGAGGCTTCAAGGTATTATAATGTCAGATATTTTCAATTATGGAGTGAATGAAGAAAGCTAGAAGGAATATTGCAAATAGCCGGTGAGCGACGATACAAAGATTTCCCACCATTTCATATACATTTGCAAATTTAAATATGCGGGTTAATCCGTAAAACCACTCCCAATCCACATCTTAACAATTGATGTACTTCCTGGTAATCATCACGTGGACGTGGCGGCGCGGTCTTTCTTCCTATTCTTATATTGTGGGTCAAATATACACAATTCGCCTAACAATTCATTTAGTTTTATCCATTATCAGGTTAACCATACCAAAATAGAGTTGCATAATGTCTCTATTTTAACTTAAAAGACAAATTCGTTATTCATGTTATTCTTAGTTTTTATGTTAATTTAAATCGGTGGTTTGGGTGTTCATATTTAGGTCAATGGTTATATATGTAATCCAATTTTTTCACATATATCATGTACAATATGTGTAAATAAGTTTATGTTAGATACCATCAAATTCGTATTTATATATGCACATCTTAACTTATCTTTGAAATTTTGAGTTGTATAATTTTTGTTTTTAAGTTTGACTTTGTTAACATCATCATTGGTATAATTAAGAACTAATTTAATGTCAGAGAGTTACTAGTTTGATAACAAAAATCAACATATGGATGGAACTACTTATGATTGGAATTAGTTCAGTCGAAATTAGTTGTTTAAAGAGAGTATCGAGTTGGCTCGGGTTAAAATGGGTAATCAACATACTGACTTTAGGTCGAAACATGTTATTTTAAATTGCTATATTTTCTAACTTAAAGGACAAATTACTCAAAAAAAAATGTTCTGGTAAATGAGTTTTTTTTTTTTTTGGTAAAATGAGTTTGGGTCAAAACATGTTATGATCAGAATGAGTTCAGGACAAAACATGTTGTCTGAGTCAACCTGTTGCTATAAATGACCTAATATCAACAAACATCAAGGATTGCAAACAGATCAAAATATGAGTTAGCTATCGATGAATTAAAGTCTTAAGGTAAAAATAATCATTTGTTTGACTTTGAAGGAAGTTAAAATGGAAGCATTGTATTGCAGGGGAAAATATATAATATCTAATATTTCTATCAAAATTTTAAAGTTACTGTAAATCGGGAAGGACTATTTGGTAATAACAATGACTATGATTTGTCTGGTCAAAGCCAGCCAAGTAAACAGTCTAATGGTGCACATAATAAATTTAGAAACTTCGTAGGCAGTAAATTTAGAAACTTCGTAGGCATTTTTTCTTTCCACTTTAAATGCAGTAAATTTAGAAACTTCGTAGGCATTTTTTCTTTCCAGTTTTGATGAATCAGTTCTTCCCCAAATTTACATCGAAAATTCGTCACGCTTACACTTTTGATTGAAATTCTCCTTAGAACTCTTCTTTGTGCAAGCGTAATTAGCTTTCAATTTGTTGTTCTATAGATTCTAACCTAAATACTCAATTTGGGTGTGTTTGGGTACACATTTTAATACTGATAATGCGATTAGTGTGTTTGGATTGTTACATCTTCAGTTTTTTATTGGACAAGTTGCACATGTTTTGCTTATTATGATTTTCTTTTCTTACCAAACGGGGCTGCGTTTTTTTAACGGTTACACAATTATCAATTTTTTTTGGCATTGTTCACCTTGTACCATCAAGTCGAAACAGGTTGTTTTAAAATAATATCTTTAGCATCAGCTGCAAGTTCTAAAGCTATAGATGTTCTGTTTCATTTTTTAATTTAATAATAAAAAATCTATATAAACCCGCGTAACAAGCGGGCTAAAAGCTAGTGATAATATATATATATATATATCCATAAACTGCCTTCTCTTCCAAGATTTATTATTCTTTCACCGTCTTGTTTGTTTTGCTAATGGGCTCGCAGCTCGTGCTACTGGGCTACGAATATGAATTGATTCCAATTAGTGGTTACCTAAGCCCCATGCAACTTATTATGTCCACACAAATTATATAACGTAGGAACATATACTCATATTTTCAATTTTTATTTTCATAACCAAATTAAATGATTTTATCATTAAAAAATAATAGACCTGACATGTCTTAATTTAAATGTAAAACAATAATCATAATAATTCAGTTTGGCTATTCACTTGTTGGTCTCAAGTTTAGTAAAAATACTCAATGTTTGCTCATAATCTCTAAAAAGCAATAAGCTCACATATGAACCACTTAATAATAATATTCAATAAAAATATGACTCAAAAGTAACTAAAAGTATAGGAAATATGAATAATAATATGCATATAATTTAGACCACATTAAATATCCCCACACTTAAACATTTTTCGTCCCTGAAAAATATATTTTGCAATGGAATCAGAATTCAAGATCGATATTAAAACATATAGGTTATCTTTTAAGCACAGATAAACGCAAAACCGCGATTGCCGATATTGTTGTCCATTTAAACCCAGCCACCAGCTTATGAAGCCCCCAATTGCATTAAGCGCTTTAAGTTCAAAAACCACAGCTACACCTACCCCATCTCAGACAGAGAGAGCTAAAAAACTAGAGTCAAAGCAGAATGGTTTGACAAATCACCATAAGCCTAGCACTTGTTGATGGTACTAAGTAGATGCACTCGATGAAATTTGATGGATGAATGGTCATGTGGAGGCCGTACGAGCAAACCCTAAATATAATTGGACTTTGTCCTATATATTCCCTAAAAATATTTATTGACTAAAAACCTTCGAGCCTCAATAGTGTATCCTCAGAGTCATTATCCCACTGGTAACACGTAAACTCTAAGTCTCGTCTAGTATGTGCATCTTTGGCCTCTTTTTCTATTTTTGAGAATGCTTCTTTGGCATTTTTCATTACATAACTTTCTCATGGTCATTTGCTTTTCAGACCAATTTTTGGAATACTCATAACTTTCATAACATACTTTTTTTTTTAATCATTTTTTTCTCTTTTATTTTTCTTTTTTTATATCACCCTAAAATATATAACTATTTCTAAGCTCGTAAAAATATGGACATGTGGTGGTGTGATGGTTTGAGTGCATCTAAGTCTTACCATCTCAAAGTTTTTAGATTATGGTAATCCTCCCTAAGCATCGAAATTCGGACTCACCGTTTTTCAAATTATTATATATATATATATAAAATTTTCTAAAGAGAACTATCAAAAACTAGTTGGGCCTACCGACACATCCCAAGTTTAGTGCGTTATATTTTATTTAATCTCATATATAATAGTAGTTTTAAAAACTAATATCAAATTTTTCTATCATTTTCTATTATTTGCAAAAATTTTCAGTAAATATTTGGGACATTTTTTTTGAATATTTTTTTAAACTTTGTTTTATTATTATTATTTTTTTAAATTTTTTTTAAGACAAAAAACGTCAGTCCCATCCCAACATTTAAATGTCACATTGTTCTCAATGAGACAGGAAAAAGAAAAAAATTAAAGCAAATTTAAATATTAGTAAAGTGGAACAAACTCCCCTGGTATATATGACTATATTGCCTCGCGAGTCGTGTCCCATGCCCTCCAATTCGAACGAAAACCTCATACTCCAGTGCTCTCTACCAAGCTATCACTTACGAACGAACGCGACAATCAATCAACAAATGACCTCCCCACACTTGAATCAAACCATGTATCATCAAACTTCCACAAGCAACCTGAAAGCAAACCAAGAAACAGCCAGCACAAGAAAACAAGAAAAACCCAAAAACAAAAACAAAACAAACATATTGCCGGGTTGCCTCCCGGAAAGCGCTAAGTTTACAGTAGAGTCTTTAGCCAGACTCGCTCCCGAAATCTCAATCAAGAGGCTTTTCTTTTATCCAACCCCGGTCTAACCTGTTTAATTCCACCCGTCCAATATATTTAAACAAATAGCACATAGTGAAACTAAAAAGCATTTTAAAACATTCAAACGGGTCGGACCACCAATACTTAAACTTACCTGGACCAAACCTAATACGTGACATATAATGAGGAAAATGGTTATTTTTGCATTTTAGTGTTGTCCTATAATTCTTAATGTACCATTTTTGAACCCTCAAAATGTGCTGATCCAAGCACTTTCGCACCCTCTTCTGTGGCTTTACCGATTTCGGTAACGATCCACTATCTAGTTCCTCCACAGATCTGCTAACATTCCTACGACGTGGAAACTCAACTACCACCATATTATGATCCTCCTCTGTTGCCACTTCCTCTTACTTTTCTTCTTCTGTTGATGTTTTGATCTCCATTGTTGGCTTCCCCATGATTAGTGTTTCTAAATATATAAGATCGCCAACAGGGTCAAATTCTGCATGTTCGTAAAAAACTGGTAAACCCACCAATTCATCACCAAACTCATCCTCCCAAGATGGTACATGCTCCTTCTCTTCGTCATCTTCCATCTGGTCAAGTGGCTCCTCAACGGCATCTTCTCTCAACTCCGTGTAACCAGGTAGCTCCAACTCCATCTCCTTTATCACGCTCTCATTATCATTATTCCAGAAGTCATCATCTGTTTCATAGAAGGCTTCCTGCACCTTGTTAGAAAAACTCTCATTTTGAATTCTAGCACTTATCTAGTCTAACCTAGCTTCGATTTCTTCCATCCTATGGAGTCTTTCTCTTTCGATCAACTTATCAAGCCTGACTTCCAATTCCTTAATCTTTTGGAATCTTTCACGTTCCTCTTGTTCGCTCTTTCCAACATCATCTCTTTCCAACATCTTCGATATAAAATACTCCTAAACTGTCTCGATCTATTAAACATATTAACTAGACTCGATAAAATAAAACACAAACTAAATGATCCTAAACACGAC
The DNA here is from genome assembly GCF_021521415.1 of Bidens hawaiensis. NCBI lineage: Eukaryota > Viridiplantae > Streptophyta > Magnoliopsida > Asterales > Asteraceae > Bidens > Bidens hawaiensis. The sequence continues at coordinate 2,264,580 of NW_027491244.1, forward strand.
TAGACGCGCTTAATCTAAGACACGAACTCACAAGACACACCACAACTCAAGACACAAAAAGACCAATTAATCAATTAAGTTCTATCAAAGCTAGTTTCGCTATCGCCTAAGTATCCCCAGCAAAGGCGGAAAAAACGTGATGCGCAAAACACGGTCTATTAAAACCTAACCTAACTTAGACACTCTAGTTTTAAATTTATAAATCTAGACTCTTCTAATGCTAGAACACTAGACAGACAAGTGTACCTGTCGGTTGTAGTAAAGCCTATTGAAGTCCGGATATCGAACCCACGAGACACTAGCGACACCTAAACTACACTCTGACTAATAACTTAAGTAAATTGATTTAATTGATTTTTGTGTTTTTTTATTAAATATAAAATAAACAGTACTTACTCTAAAACTAGACACGGACAAATAGAACTAGAACTCAAATTAGGGAAACAACTACCTAGGCAATGAATCCTACTAGTTAACTCGTAAACTCTCAGAATTGGATTTATGATTGGTACCGTATTCTAAAAATATGAAATTTAAGGAATAACTAAAGTACGCTAGATCTCCTCCCGGTCTCACCAACAATACCTAAGAACCTTAAATACCATGTAAGCTCAACGGTTTAATGGTTCGGATCACCTCCCGGTCTCACCTTACCTAACTATGCTAAGGTACCCAAAGATTAAATCACCTCTCGGTCTCTCTAATCACAATATACCATATGGCGTAAAGGGGTATTCTTATTAAATGCAGTTATAATTTGTATCTGTAAGAATCTAAAGGAATCTAGGGCAACTCACTCCCGTGCAATCACTACCCAAACCCGCAAAGGACCAAAACAGGCGACACTTAATTACCTCCTGGTCTCTCAAGTGACAGAATATAAGGTATCTTTAAACTCTCAAATTCCGTTCCTATGGAATACGTTAACAATAAACCATAAACTAGTTACAAACACATAGTAAGTAACCTAATATGTATCCATACATGAAAGACGTTCACAAAGACGCATATGGAACAAAAACTGATAATAAATAAATACCGAATACGCATATGCCTCACAAGCAAATAAAATAAAAACTTTACTAAAGCATGAACCAATCAATAATTAATCCAAAACCAAAAGTAAAACGAGTCTAAAAAAGTATTAATCCAAACCCAGGCAGTTAACAATTTAGCCAATCATAATTACGAATGAAACAAAGATAAAATATATATTGCAGTTCATCGTAAAAAGAAATAAATATGATTGAGTTACTAGTCTGCTTAAATTAATTGAGCTGCCTGCTTGCTTGAATAATTAACTTTTGGCGTGAGACTTTTTGACGTGTGTGCGAGCTTGACGTGCTAGGCTGCTTGATTATTTGGCCGTGACTTTGACGTGTGTGGCTACTTCAACTTTATTATTCTTCTTCTTTTGATTTATTGCCCAGATGGGGTAGGGTGGCCCCTCCCAATCAGCCGTTCACACCTCTCAAAACCAATATGTTATGTGCCTCCCCAGCTTAATGTAGGGTTTATAATATATATATATATATATATATATATATATATATATATATATAAAAACTGCCTTCTCTTCTAAGATTTATTATTCTTTCACCGTCTTGTTTGTTTTGTTAATGGGCTCGCACCTCGTGCTACTGGGCTGTGAATATGAATTGATTCCAATTGGTGGTCACCTAAGCCCCATGCAACTTATTATGTCCACACAAATTATATAACGTAGGAACATATACTCATATTTTCAATTTTTATTTTCATAACCAAATTAAATGATTTTATCATTAAAAATAATAGACATGACATGTCTTAATTTAAATGTAAAACAATAATCATAATAATTCAGTTTGGCTATTCACTTGTTGGTCTCAAGTTTAGTAAAAATACTCCATGTTAGTCATAATCCCTAGAAAGTAATAAGCTCACATATGAATCACTTAATAATAATATTCAATAAAAACATGGCTCAAAAGTAACTAAAAGTATAGGAAATATGAATAATAATATGCATATAATTTAGACCACGTCAGTCCTCCACTAAGGCAATAGATGGACCCGCATATGTATCAAACAGAGGAGCATGCACACCAGAAACATCAACTACTGAGGCTTGAACTTCAGCAGGATCAACCGCATTCATATTAAAGAAACCTTGCCCTCCAAAGGCAACCTCAATATCAACCTGTTCCACGGGAGCTGCGACTGGGTCAACATTAGGAACTTCTTGTACCATGGTTGAATCACAGGAGGTGGTTGGGGAATATAGACTTGTGGCGGAGCAAGATCATTAAAAACATCATCTGGTGGAGCAACATAAGCAGGATTGATAAGATACCCAAACAAAGCGGTGTGCCTCGGACGCTGTTCAGCCTTGCTTCGTGCACTAGATGTCCTACACTATGCAAAAATACTCTTGTTTATACTTTCCAAATAAGAGATAGGGCGACGTTGTGGCAAATTGGGGGCGACATGATTAAGAATCATCTGTAAAAATCTGGGATACATTAAGAAACGTTCCCGTGCCACATCTTGTCTCTGACGATCAATCTGATAGAACACCATTTGACTGAAGCTATACGGTTTATTATAGGTCAATGCAGTCATTGCAGACTGCATCGTTGCACCCATTCCATCTAATCCAGCCTTGCGACCAGACATGCACACAATCAACACGTGCATTAAGAAACACCACTGGTCTAAAAGAAATCCCTTTCTTCGTTGTGAATCTTCTAACGGACCGGAGTACCCATACGAAGAAAGGCTCCGTTTATGTAAATAGCTGAATACTCAGTAGGATCCTGAGTGGTTTCAACCCCGAACTGTAGAGATTCCCTAATCTGATTAGCTGAGAACTGCACCACTTGATTATTGACTGTTGCACGCATAACTGGAGGTTCAACACGACAGTCATATTCAATTGTTCTCAAAAAGTCTTCAATATTTGGTAGAGAAATCGGCAGAGTCATGGTAATAGCATGAAAGATACGTGAACGAATGAGAAATGAGATGATCTCATTAAAATCCTCAGCTCCACGACTATCCGGATCCAAAGTAACATACATGTTGTGACCCGGAAAGAACTGGCTCTTATCAACATCTCCTTTATCACCACCTGTACCAACCGCACCTGCTATAGCAGCCATATCTGCAAAACAAATGAGCTAAGTTAGACATATGTTGAACTCAATTTGTAACTTCACTTAGTATGTAAGTAGCGAAGTTAGAGTATCAGCGTAGATGTGGACAATAGAAGTTATGCAGCGAAGTTATCGCTTAAGGGAAGTTAGGAATAACTTCGCTGTGTATTAACTTCGCCACAAGAGCAGTGCGGAATCCAGAACCTTGTCAGTTGTAAACATGAACAATCAGAGATCAAAAATAGGTATAGGTAGGTGCGATTAAGGCCTCGAAGGTCTGAATATTACCACACATTCAATAACCTAAGTTTATTTTCGAGTTTCAGGTTTATACTAGAAAACCGATTAAAACCATCCACTATTGATCAGATTAACAATCAAGACTAGTAAATTATGACTCGATAGAAGTCAACCAACCTTATTAGGAGACAAAAATCAGATGACAAGAAGGAAGATTCAGAGCACAAGTTCGCCGAGGGTTTAAGAAAATATGGTTTGACCAAATTTGACCTATGTCTGCCTTTTATATTTTGAGAAAAACCTAGGGGCAAAGTTATACTAACTTCGCCAGGTGGATAACTTCGCCACAGCGAATTTAATTTTAGAAAAAAACGATAAAAAACGAGTAACCACGATTATATTAATAAAATAAAGATAAAACATATAAAGTAATATAAACGGAAGTAATAATACTAAATAGATGGGATCAAATTTCAGTCTTTTTGAATACCCTGCATGTTTAAGAAAAGATCCGAACAGGAATCATACTGATTAAGAGGCTGTCACAAGGATTCATGTTCAGCGTTATTATGACATAGAGAAACAGGTTGCAGGCATGTATAAAACTTAGCATGGTTTTTATTGCTTATGTGATACGGATTATGTTCAATTAGGTTCAAAATTAGATGGACATCACTTAAGGAATTGCGATGTCTCCTATCAATTCTCAAGGCGTATTTGGCTTTCCCAGATCACCCTGACTTGACTTTGACCCGTAGTGTCTGATCAAACCATGTACATCTGAGTCGGCTTTAAAATCCTTTTACTTAGCTTTCACAAGACTCAGTTGATGCCTCATCCATGTTGTTTTGGACTAGATGAATTTCAAAAGCAATAAGACATAATACATTTTCATCATTTTTTTTTATTTTTTTAAAAGAACCATAACGAACACCTGCAAGTCCTGAATCTGGATCACTGCAGAAAGATAACACAATAATCCCGGGAGTCAAGACACTCACGGGCTCGTGTATGACTGGGTAATCACTTTTCTGCCTATCATTCGGAGAGATATATGTGGAGACATGCACATTTCAAAATGACTCTCCACAGTAAATCGAGCAAGTTTAATTTGTATCACTTCTACTTTTATGCACCATGGAAAGCTACCGTACCAAACAATGACAGTTCTAAAGTCTTTTAAGCCTAATAACTTTTACCCGTTAGGCACACAAAATCAGTTCATCTATCACTTTTCAAAGGTTGGATCAATTTTCAATTTAACACCGGTTTTGAAGCTTCGTGAGAAGCTATAGACTGAAAAATATATCATTTCCCAAAAACAAATTTTATATTCAGACGCCCCGATCATTTGTAAGTCTTCAGGTAAATGGCTATCCTAAAAATCCAGTGGAGTAGTAGGACCAACCACATATGAATATGTGTCCCTCCAACTAAGTATAACCGACATAATTTTCAGCGAAAGAATAAAAACTCATCATAAACTGCCCCAGTTGCCTTCAATTATCTTTGAGTCTACAAGCAGATGCAAGGACCAAACATATTCAAGAATATTCCCTTCAAACTTAAGCTACCGACATAATTCTCAGCGATAGTGATGTTTTTTTTTTATAAAAACACAAAAAGAACATGGTTACTCGGGATTGATCATCCCATTAAGTTCAATAAGGTTTTGAAAATGGGATCGGTCAAAAGCTTCTGTAAAAAGATCGGCAAAGTTATCCAGTGAATCAACCTTTTCAAGCAAGATTAATTTCTTCTCAGCACAATCCCATATGAAATTATGACGAATGTCAATATGTTTTGTTCAACTATGTTTAACGGGATTGTTAGTTATTGAGATAGCAACAGTGTTATCAATGCAAATAGGAGTTTGAGTGAAATTCAGACCATAATCTTGCATTTGTTGTTGTATCCATAAAACCTAGGTGCAGTAGTTTGATGCTTCCATGTATTCTGCTTCACAGGTGGATATGGCCACTAAAGTCTGCTTCTTGCATTGCCATGACACCAATCTTCCTCCTAGAAATTGACAGCCACCCGTTGTTGACTTCCTGTTCTGATTGCATCCTCCATAGTCTGAGTCTGTGTATGCAACCGGATCCAGTTCTCCTCCTTTTGGATACCAGAGACCCAATTTAGGCTTTCCTTTAAGATATCGCAAAATTCTCTTTACTCCTTTCATGTGCGACTCCTTTGGATTAGCCTGAAAATGAGCACAAAGAAAAACTACAAACATAATGTCAAGTATAGAAGAAGTTAAATACATCAAAGAACCTATAATAGCCCGATACTGAGTGGGATCCTCATCTTCATCACTTTCGAAGTCAGCACCTAGTTTGTGGTTGACACATATTGGAGTGTCAAATGGGGTGCTTTCTTCCATCTTAAAATGCTTAAGCACATCGTGAACATATTTAGTTTGATGAATGAACATGCCATCCTTCTTCTGATCTACCTGTAAACCCAAAAAGAAAGTTAATTCACCCATGGCGCTCATTTCAAACCTTTTCTTCATGACCACTTAAACTCCTGAAACATATAAATCTTTGAGGCTACGAAGATGATATCATCCACATAGACCTGGATGAGAAGAAAATCATTCCCATTTCGCTTTACAAATAGTTTACTGTCGATCTTCCTCTCACAAACCCATTTTCCAGCAAATAATCAGACAAAGTTGCGTACCAAGCTCGTGGAGCCTGATGTAGACCATATAATGCTTTACTGAGCTTGTACACATGATCCGGAAAGTCTGGATCAGGAAAACCTGGATGTTGCTCGACATATACCACTTCATCGACCTTGCCATTTAGGAACGCACTTTTAACATCCAGCTGAAACACTTTCATCTTTTTGTGTGCAACAAATGCCAAGAAAAGTCGAATTGCCTCCAATCTTGCCACAGGAGCAAACACTTCATTGTAGTCAATCCCTTTTTGTTGATTAAATCCTTTGACTACTAATCATGCCTTGTTACATCTAGTGGCTTTTCAACTAATTGCCATACTTCCATTTTGTCAAACTGAGCCAGTTCTTCCTGCATGGCTTCTACCAACGAGCTATCCTTTAATGCCATCTGATAGTTCTTTGGTTCAATCTGACTGATAAAATTAGGAATACAAGAACTCATTCATAATACCAATGTCTTTAATGCTTGCATAAACACATGTGTTTTCTTCCAAGCTTCTTCTGGTTCGCACTCCATCGGAAGGATTACCGATCACATTCTCTAAGGGATGATCCTTGTGGATTCTGGTGGATTGAACAGGACCAACTTCTAAGTCTTCTCCAAGATTCGGAGAAACTTCATCTGAATTGTGTTGAGTGTGAAACGAATTGAAAAAGTCATCACCACTTGAGACAGTAGGAGTTACAACAGCACTTGACGTGGTAGACTGTTTTTCATTACACTGTGGACAATGCATAATGTCCTCTTCTTCATCGAATAGCATCTGAGTGTCTATCCTTTCTATAGTGTCTGCAAAATCTAAATAAGGTAAATTAAAAGATTTAAATAATTTATCATAGTCGAAAGCCTCTACTGGTCCCATGCTAGGCTTTGGTGGTTTGTAACTTGTAATGTCGGTTACAGACCACCTCAACCTTGTTGTTTGATAGATTAAATACTCTTCTGTTGGGTGACCCAACTACGTAGCCAACAAGAATACTTTCGTCAGCTTTCTCACCAAATTTTGAGTTAGTCTTTAATATCGAACATGGAAACCCAAAAGGTTCAAGACCTTTCAGATTTGGCTTTCTACCATGCATTAATTCATAACAAGTTTTATTTAATCTTTTAACAGTTAATACACGATTAAGGATATAGCAGGCTGTGGCAACAGCAGACGTGACGTCGAAGACTCACTCAAAAGTAAACCGATAACAACTAATTAGATAGCGGTAAGCGGGTGTCGAACATAAGGAGTTTGTGGAATATGTGTTTCTAAGTAGCTTTATAATTAAACTATATTAAACTAAGTGCAAAAGTAAGCTAACGTGAGGTCGAAGACTAACTTAAAAATAAACCGATTACAACTAATTAGATAGCAGTAAGCGGGTGTCAAACACAAGGAGTTTGTGGAATATGTGTTACTAAGTAGCTTTATAATTAAACTATATTAAAATAAGTGCAAAAGTAAATTCAAAGAGTTGGTTGTTTGGTTTTTGATTAACAAAAATAGCTAAAGCAATAAATGATTTTTAAACAATATAAGAAACAATGCTCTCTCCCGATTTCAGTTTTCCAATGTTGATGAAGTTAATGTTTACTTGTGGGATGAACTACGCAAGTATTGTTCATGAAAATGTGTTTGGATGTGATGAAATAGGATTAAGTACTTGGATTATAAAACACAAGGTTGTCTCTCAATAATCAATTTAGTATTGTTAACCCTAATTCTCTTCTACTAAATCTCGATTGCCTATGGCACCAAGAACGGATAGTCAAGAACACGAATTTATACCATACAAACAATTACAAACAAACTTACAATCATCATAGCAACATAATCATAAGATCGAAATACTATCCCACAAATAACATAAACGATTAACAAATATCTAATTGAAAACCTTACAATTCGGGAGAGAACACAAAGGGTACTAGCCACTCATCATTCGGTTCATCATAGCATCAATTCAAGTATGTAGATCAATCCGAAAATACTAAATCAATTATTGGAATCACCAAAATATTGTTCTTGAGCTCAAAAATCGCCTCCAAGCTGTTCCAAGTTGTTAGATATATGAAAAGACACCAAAAAACGGAATAAAAACATGATGTTTCGGCATTTACAGCTCCGCACCGTGGCCCACGGTTCCAATCGTGGGTCACGATGGCCTCCACGGTGCCCATAAATCACGGTACGGTGATTTCTGATCGTTTTTTATCAGTCAGACCATGGCCCACAGTCTGGACCGTGGGCCATGGTTGAGCTCTTTCGTTTTCTTGTTTCTTCATATCTCTCTCGTTTCAACTCCGTTTTCTTCGCCGTTTTCGCCCACGTTCTCGTGATTTCATCCTCTATCTCCTCATACCTGAAAATAACCACACAAAAGTAGTTATCTAGTTCCCATGAAATTAACACTTAATGCTTAGATTTTATATCATTTAAGCTGAATTACGGGTCATACTCCGATGCACCCGTCACATCCCCACATTTAACCGTTGCTTGACCTCAAGCAACACCTCAAACAACAATTTTTTTTTATTTTTAACTTATAACCACCTAACAAACCAACAATTTCGGCTCAGTCAAGGTCTCAGGTCATACCCTATTCCCTCATTTCTGCTGGTTGCACTAGTCCTCCTTCATTTAAAACCATAGATTTCTAACCAAACCTAACATGCTTTGGCTTTTACCTGGTGAACATCCATACATTTCATATTTAATCAATTCTCCTTGCATATGCTTGTACAATCATCAAATCTCCACCTATGTAAATGCTTTTGACATGAATGCAAATCAAGAGGGCTTAAACGGGTTGTAATGGGGCCAAGTGTAAGGGTATGGAAGGGAATATTGAAAGTAGCTCAAGCGACCCGATCCAACTTATTACAAACAAACTAAGTAAACAATGAAATAATCAGCTATAAACATCACTAACATCATCATCATTTTTTTCTCTTTTTCTTTTTCTTTTTCTTTTTTCTTCTTCTCAATATATAATACTTTGAACATTGAATCTCTAACACTATTTTTTATATTTTTTTTCTTTTTTTTTGTAAGCATAACAAAAATAATGCTTAATACATTTATTGACAGATACTAAACAATTACATGAAAAACCTATTAAGTCGGATCGTTTTGCAATATAACACTAGGATTGATTCAATGAAATAATAGGCCCAATAATGTTTTCTAAAGGAACCCAACCCCTCGCCCCTCTCATTATCCACGCTCATATATGTAATGTATGAGGCCCAACCCCCCAAAACCTACACTCTCGCTCATCCAGAAGAGGCTTAACCTAAGTGCCTCTATCACTTTGCACTCATGCCACGCTAAGATCTTGAAATGCACTATTTGTACATGTTCTATCGGAGAATATCAACATTCTCACCAATTCTTACTTTCTCAATTTTCAAGTGTAAATGAACGTGTTATGCAAGTTATTACATCTAAAGCATGCTAACCTTGATTAGAAAACTACATAATCTCCTTTTAAAAACAACTAGGCACATGATATTTAGGGAATTGTGACCATGAAAAGGGACCAAAACTTTACCCCGCCATCTTACCACTTTCCGGTTTCTTTAAAAAAATTTAAAATTTTCAGATTCTTTTTTATGTTTATTTTTTTGAAAAAGAAAATTCCCCCATCCCCACAATTGGGATACATTGTCCCTAATGTATGGTTTTGAGAAAATAAAAACAAAGACACTACTAAGTAAAACTCCACTTACTTCTATGAAAAACCCGGGTTGTTTCCAACACAGTGTCGAAGAAAAATCCATAAGAATTTCCCCACACTTGGTTTTTGCTAAGATGGTAGCTTAAAATACCACTAATAACAAACAAACTAAAAATTATAATGCAAAATAAAAATTAAAATATACAAAATGTACAATTACCACCTTTTTGAAGCTTTTATAAACTTCAAGGTGGGTGATTGGCCCGCTCGCGTGCAGCTTTCTCGTTATAAGCACGCTCCTTTTCAAGCAACTGTTGTCAGTCTTCAGGCAAACCAGGGCCAGGCCCGAACTTCCTCATCCTCCACCCTGGTTAGGTGGATGTCTCACTTTCGTCTTCCTTGGTCGGCTACCGTTTTCTTCCGTCATCTCACTCTGTTGATGCTCAACTTCTTTCTTGTCAACTAACCTGTCAATCACAAAACACTCCAGTTTCGTGTGATCCTTGCTCAAGGATAAACATTTGTTAACAAAATACATCTTCAGGCTTTCCTTGTCAACAAAAGAGTCGGTATTATTTTCAAATAATAGTAATCATTTATCACGATTCCCACACTTTACTCCCAGTATCCCCTTAGCACAATCAATCACTGCAAGTGAAGTGGCAAGGAAGGGTCTACCAAATATGACTACGGGTTGCGTGTTAGTTACGTTTTTAGCATAATCAAGCACTAAAAAGTCAACAGGGTAACATAAATCCTCCACATGTACCATCACATTATATATCATGCCTCGGGGAAGTGTATGGGTTTGATCCGCTAATACCACGGTGGTGTTTACTTTTTGTAGAAGACCAAACTCATACTGATCATATAAACTACCGGACATCCCTTATTTTGGTTAATTTATCATTTAAACATTTATCACAAGAACAATTTTCACAAAAAAAAGTTTCATTCGGTTGTAATTGAGAGTTATTTTGAAAAATTGTTTCATAATTACCCACATTTTCAATCTCATCACTAATATCTTCCACCATCCTCTCAACAAACTGTGGTGTTGGATCACTTTGAACACTAGAAATTTCAAAATTAGGTAAAAGACTTACTGCATTGATATGAACGTTGTTCCCCTTCTTTAAGCTCGAGCTGTTTTTCTTCAAATTCGCCACATCGGTTGTAAGTTGACCAATTTGAGAGGTCAACGATTGGATGGATTTGTCACAAAATTTAGCCTTTTGCATGCGCACTTCATCAAGTTGATTTCTCCTTTGCATGTCTTGTTGCATCATCCTAAGCATATACATGACTTCATTCACACTTGAAGAACTTTGACCCGAAGACCCACTTTGACCTTGAAACCCTTGATTATTCCTGTTGAAAATTACGTTGATTGTTATATTGTTGGCGAGAAACATAATTTCTTTGATTTCCTTGAAAATTCGGGTTGGATTGAGTAGCCGGATTTCCATAACAAAAATTCTGATGATATCTCAACCCGGGGTGGTAAGTGTTTGAGTTCATATTGTAATTCATACCACCTCCCCCTTGAAGTGCATTCACCTTCTACACTTGTACTTGTCCCACCATACACACATCCGATGCATGACCCAACTCGTTACAATTCGTATAAACATCAATTACCTGATTAGTGGTTTGTACCCCTCCTTCTTCCACGGCTAGCACTTGCGGTCTACCAATCGCTGGTCTTGCTCTTCGTCCGGTTTGGGCCTTTCTCTTTGAAGTGACTGCCATTTGTTCCAAATATGCTCAATTCTTGTTCATAATTGGTACCAAATGTACCATTCGTGATCAACCTTAAATCGCGTTATCCTCCATACTCAACCCCTCATGAAACACATTTAACAACTCCCAAAGAGCAATACCATGATGAGGACAATTTTTAATCATCATGTTAAACCTCTCAAATGCTTCATGAAACATTTCCCCTGATTGTTGTTGGAAGGTTCTCAAACTTTTTCTCGCATCGTTGGTCTTTTGGGTCGTGTAAAATTCTTCCAAAAACCTCTGTTGCATTTCGGCACAAGTATAAATGGATGCGGAAGGCAAAGTGTAAAACCATATCTTTGCCTTGTCTTCCAACGAAAACTATAACAAAACCAACTTAACCTCATCCGATGTAAAACCATGACCCCTCAATCGTATTGCAAATGGAGTCGTATGCCTCCAAGTGAAAATAAGGTTCCTCCGTTGCTAGACCCTTGTACTTCGAGAGACTTTGAAGATAATTGGTTCTCACTTCAAAAGTCCTCACTTGTTGATTGTGAGGTTTAACCACCGGAGACGGATTATTAGTAATCACCGGTCGAAAATAGGCTTCAATCCCCCTAACCATCTCTCTTGCATGTCTTCTTGGTACCCCTATTGGTACTCTTGGTTGACCCATTGGCCTATAAATGAGCCTTGGCTGTCCAAATTGTTGTTGAGGCATTGGTTGTTGGAATGGTTGGTTTTGAGGTTGCCCTTGTGGTTGTTGAATAATCGGTGGTTGTTGTTGAGCTTGTTGTTGAATTGGTGGTGGTTGAACGTGTTGTTGGATAACCGATGGTGGTTGTCTATTAGGCTTTTGCACATGTTCCGGTTGTTGCCATTGACTATAGCCAAAATTTCCCAGATTTAGCCTTTGACTTTCATCACCTCCCGGATTTAGCTCTTGCACATGACTGGAATCACCAAAATATTGTTCTTGAGCCCAAAAATCGCCTCCAAGTCGTTCCAAATTGTTAGATATATGAAAAGACACCAAAAAACGGAATAAAAACATGATTTTTTTTGGCATTTACAGCTCCGCACCGTGGCCGACGGTTCCCACCGTGGGTCACGGTGGCCTCCACGGTGCCCAGAAATCACGGTACGGTGATTTCTGGTCGTTTTTGATCAGTCAGACCGTGGCCCACGGTCCAGACCGTGGGCCACGGTTGAGCTCTCTCTCGTTTTCTTGTTTTCTTCATATCTTTCTCGTTTCAACTCCATTTTCTTCGCCGTTTTCGCGCACATTCTCTTTATTTCATCCTCTATCTCATCATACCTGAAAATAACCACACAATAGTAGTTATCTAGTCTCCATGAAATTAACACTTAATGCATTGATTTTTATATCATTTAAGCTCAGTTACGGGTCATACTCCGATGCACCCGTCAACAGCCTCAGCCCAGAACACCATTGGAAGTTTAGCATCTGCCAGCATAGTCCTGGCACCCTCGATTAGAGTTCTATTCTTCCTTTCAACTACACCATTCTGTTGCGGAGTATATGGTGTGCTAAAATGATGCTCAATTCCTTTTTGCAAACAAAACATCTCCATTTGATAGTTCTTGAACTCTGTGCCTTTATCGCTTCTGATAAACTTGACCTTCCCCCCAACAATATTTTACACTTTGGTAATCAAGTTAATTAACGCCCTGCTTGCGGTGCGCGCATATAATGTATATATGTGTGAACCCTCGGGTGGGCAAAAGTAAAATTGCACTAATTTTGACGTTATTTTACTAATCTCGTGAAAATAACGTTAAAAGTGGCGGAAGGTTAATTAGGCATCATGTGGTGGCGTTGATAGCCGAAAGACAAGGGCACATGCACCAATCAGTCGGTATCCCGATGATTGAGTGCTATGTGCCTTATGTCCAAGGATTGATGCAAAACTACTATCGAGCCGGGGGTCTCACCGGAAGCAGCCTCTCTATCCCTATGGGATAGAGGTAAGGCTGTCTTCATCTTACCCTCCTCAGACCCCACCATAGCATTGCTATTGGTGGGATATACTGAGTATGATGATGATGATGATCTAATCAAGTTAATTACCAACTGCATTGTTTCATCTTTAGCTTTTCGAACGTAAACCCAAGAGTAATGCGAGTAATCATTAGTCACAACCAAGCAATAGGAAGTTCCACCCAGGCTTTTAACATTTATGGGACCAAACAGATCCATGTGTAGCAAATCCAAAGGTGTGACAATTGGGTTAACCAGTTTGGAGTGATGTGGTTGCTTGTGCTGCTTTGCTTTCTCGCATGACAGACATTGATCTTCAAAGTTGAAATTCTTTAAGGGAACCCCAAGTACCAGCCCATTCTTGACAATGTAGTTCATCTTTTGTAGATGAATATGACCATTCTTCGGTGCCACAATTCGGACTCAGACTCTGTTACTTTTGACAAGAGACAAGATTCTTCCATTCCCATCTCAGTTGACCTCATGTTCATCACATATGTATTCTTCTCTTTGGAGCTTTCATCATAACCCAGGTTTCAGGAATCTTGAAACCAGGATAAAGCATGAGTGTCTCATCCTTTGTAAAGTGCACAGTGTATTCTTTGTCACAGATCTGAGAGACACTCAGAAGATTGTGCTTTAACTCTTCCACAAAATTAACCTTCTCCAACTTGATTCTCCCATTAGTAACAGTACCGATTCCAGAAATTTTTCCTCCACTTTCTCCTACAAAACTAACCCTTCCTCCTTGAACAACTTTCCAATCACGTTACAATTTCTTGTTACCTGTCATGTGCCGGGAACAGCCACTGTTGACAACCCTCATGTTGTTCATAGCCCTGTTCGACTGTTCCTATAAAGTTAAAGAGATGAATTAAAGCGGGGGTCTTGGGTTGGTCAAACCTGTTAAACGACATCCAACTCCTTGGTTTCCTAAAGTTCCTTTGAGGAAGGTTTCCATTTGATCTGAATGGAGGATTCCTAGAGAACTGACTATGAGGCCATCTAAACATCCTTGAGTTTCTAGCGTTAATGGATTTGAAATTACTCGAATTTGTCCAACGCGTGGTTGGTTTTTTTGAAATCTTGAGTTTGTCCAACGATTAAAGTTAGAGGCGTTAGAATTCTTACCAACACCAGTTTTAAAGTTCGTTTTATTCTCAGTTTTAATTGGCCTCATACTTTTAGATTTATTTCTTTTCAGAGGACAATTATTGACAAAGTGTCCTATCTTGTTACATCTAAAATAACTCTTGTTCGAACTATTTGTGTTCGTTCGAACATCCGTTTCAAGAGTTGCTGTAGAGGATGGGGCTGTGTTACTGACAGTTTGTCTCACATAGGGGGGATCAAATGGGTTTAAGGAAGATTTCTTTTCATCAAACACATAATTCTCCCCTCATTTGAGTAACACAACTTCATCATTCATCTCAGCAGAGTCGACGGACTTTTCAGAATTTGAACTGGGACTAGTGACATGAGAATTGGTCTGAACCGCTTCGTTCAAATTAACGTTAGTAATGTTTACCTGAACCTTAATTGGTACTGTCTGATCAGTTTCAACACAAACGGAAGGCCGATTACAGGGATTATAAGTATAATTATTGTTGAAAGGTGGTGGAACTTCTATGTACCCAATTCCTCCTTTACTGATAGGGGAACATTGAATGCTTAGGACTTGATCGAGCATCATAGAGGAATTCCTAAACTGTTCAATTTTCCTGTTCAATTCCACCACTTTCACTTGGTAATTAGCTATCTGTTTATCCTTTTCAGCTATCAGTTTGGTATTTTCTTCTACTACTTCATAGCTAAGATCAATGACTTGTATTTTCTCAGCTAGAGTTGCCTTAAGGCTTCTTATGTCTTTTTCACTAGCTTTTATTTTTATCGAGGAACTATTTTCCTTATTTTGGAATAATGATGTTCCTCTTTTAACGTTTTTAACTCTTTATCCAAACTAACATACTGATTAGTTAACGTATTTAGTTGGTCAAACATTTTTTCACATTGCTCACAATGGGGTTCAGAAAATACCTCTGAGAGCTGATCATTTACTTCTGCCATGTACGCTTGATCCTCTACTGGTTCTTTGTCACATCTTCCAGTCACGATATTCACCAGATTTGCTTGTTCAATCACCTACTCAACTTTGATGCTCCAATTATAACCACCATTCTATTGAGACACCATGGCTTTTGCTTCAGTACTATTCCCATTCCCGTTCCATTGAGTAGCCTTGTTCTGACTCCGTTCAACTCTTTCATTTGTACACTCTCTTGCAAGGTGTCCATTTTGTTAACAGTTGTAGCAATGAACCTTTGACTTGTCAAATCCCGGTCTCTCTCCCACTAACTTTCGTCCAGTCTTCTTCATAAACCGTTTTACCCTTCTCACTATCATCGCCATTTGCCACTACAGATCCATTTCTTCCATGTCATCAGCATCTATCTGATCATAGTCCTCATCCAAGGTTGCAGGGTCAACTATCTTTCCTTTGATGTCATTCTCATAGGAAGCAATGAAAGAGGCATAAAGGGCAAATTGTTGTTCAACAGATTTTACACTAATAGGCATCCTTGAGTAGTTCACACTTGAATAGCTAGTGGAAGAGTTGGTGGAAGAATTATCAATAGAAGATTGAGGTTTTGAAGAACTGTTTCCACCTCCATCTTATTACACTTCTTCAGTTTCTCACGACCTTCGAACTCAGTTGTTGGTGGGATATATCCATCCTGAATACAGACCCACATCTTTGCATCTTGATATTTCACATATTGCTCAAATCTGTCTTTCCATGCAACAAAATCAGTGCCTTTAAGTAGCTTTGAAGCTTTAGTCGCTGAGCCAGTTTCAACTTCCATATTTACCAGTTCGGTGATGTTTATCGAAGTCATACTTAACCAAAACGAGATCTAAAACTAATTCAAAAAGTATTCTGTGAACTGTGGATAGCAAAGTTAAGATAACTTCGCCTACCTAGTAACTTCGCTTATGGTGAAGTTATATGAATAAGCTAAGTTCGCTGAGTCTTTAGTTCACTAATTAACTTCGCTATAAACAACTTCGCAGTCCTTTAACTTCGCCTGATGCTATATCTTCGCCAAAACTCTAGTTCCACTTGACGACAACTTCGCTGGATGATCTGCTATGATTTGTTAGGCTGAATCTTTGATTTCGACGGCTGTGAGAGTAATAGGGTGTGCGATTTGGAGGGTATTATTGAGAAACGGACAAAAGAACGGTGTTTTTATGTGAAACGATTCCTCGAAAAGTCTAGCGGAATAATTTTAACACTCGTGTGATAATCCCGAACCACACAATCACGAGCAAAATGCTCTGATACCAGTTGTAGGTTCCCAGCCGGATCTACACAGGAGTATCTCGTAACACGAGGGTGCGGAATCCCCTACGTATACGATACAGTTTTTACACGTGAGATGCGTAAAATAACACAAAACACGTAAAGACAAATGATTACTTGTTATATTGATGTAACAAACCAAAACACCAAACTAGTGTAACGACGGTTTACAAACAAAATCTGCCAAAGGTCCTCTAAACAAAACGGCGCAAGTTAGGATAAATACTAAGACAACTTCGCCTAACACCCTAGGCGAAGTCGTCCCTAACTTCGCCAAGACATAAGTTCGCTAACCCCAATAACAAAACTAACACGTTCATCAAAACAAGAACAATGTAACGACTATAGACACAATAGACACGAGATAAATGAACTACTGACATCATGCACCAACAATCAGCTAAAGGTGAAAGAGGCAGACATTCCTAAGGCGGCGTTTCGTATGTTCTATGGACACTACGAGTTCCTCGTAATTTCATTCGGTCAAACTATTGCTCCCGCAGCGTTTATGGACATGATGAATAGGGTGTGTCGGCCGATGTTGGATAAGTCAGTTATCGTTTTCATCGACGATATATTAATTTTATTCAAAGAATGAGTCTGATTATGCCGAGCTTCTGAGAGAGATATTGGAGATGCTGAAGAAAGAGAAGTTGTTCGCTAAGTTTTCAAAATGCGCATTCTGGTTACGAGAAGTGCAATTCCTAAGTCACGTAATAAATCCTGAAGAGATTACCGTGGACCCAGCCAAGATTGAGGCGACAACGAATTGGAAGACTCAATAGAGTCCTACTGTTATACGAAGCTTCATAGGGTTAGCTGGCTACTATAGGAGATTCATCGAAGGTTTCTCCAAGATAGCCGCACCATTGACCGGTTTGACCCAAAAGTCGGTTGTATTCAGTTGGGGTAAGTTTCAGGATGAAACTTTTGAGGAGTTAAATAAAAGAATCACACAAGCTCCAATCCTTACTCTACTTGATGGTGATGAGGATTTGGTTGTTTGTGCAGATTCCTCGCATCAAGGGTTAGGTTGCGTGTTGATGCAACGAGGGAAAGTGATAGCTTATGCGTCTAGACAGTTGATAGTTCACGAGAGTACTTATCCGACGCATGACTTAGAGCTAGCGTCAGTAGTGCATGCTCTTAAGATATGGAGACATTACCTGTACGATACTAATTGTACTATTTATACGGATCATAAGAGTTTGAAGTACTTCTTTGAGTAGAAGGAGTTGAACATGAGACAAAGAAGATGGTTAGAGTTGATAAAGGACTATGACTGTGATATCAAGCATTATCCTAGTAAACCTAATGTGGTCGGTGACGCGCTAAGCCGTAAGCATGAAGAAGTCCTTGCAACCGTGAAGTCATACAAGTTGAGTATTAACTCAGGATTCTTCGAAGAAATCATCAAGGCGTAGTCTGAGGTGCTTACAGATGAAGGATTAATGAAGAAAGAAATAATTTTTGGGCAACAAGACGAGCTTATGGAAAACACTCATGGAGTTAAGATTAGGTTTGACCGTGTGTGGATTCCACTCCATGGAATTCTAAGAGGTCGAATCTTAGATGAAGCTCATAAGTCAAGATACTCGATTCATCCAGGATCCACCAAGATGTATCAAGACCTGAAGAGAGACTACTGGTGGCCGAATATGAAGAATGATGTGGTAGATTATGTTAGTAAGTGCTTGACTTGATTACAAGTCAAAGCAGAATATCATAAGCCTTATGGAAAGATGCAACCGCTGGAGATACCATAATGGAAATGGGAACACATCACCATGAATTTCATAACTAATCTACCTCGTACAACTAAGCATCATGATACCATGTGGGTGGTTGTAGACCGTTTGACAAAGAGTGCTCACTTTCTGCCTATACGAGCGGCTATCTCATCAGAAACGTTAGCAAGCTTGTTGATGCAACGGTAAAACGAAAATGAATATCGAATCACGTTGATTCAACGAATACCCGTGATGAACTTCCGAAACCCCAAAATCCCACCCAAAGGTCAGGGAAAGTGAAGAGAGAAAAGTAATTATTATAAAATTGAAGTCTAACTTTTGGGATTACATAACAAGCATATAAAAAGACTGCCAAATACGTAATGGGCCTATAATGGGCCATGGGCCAAACACAACCTAAAAAAACATAAAAACTGCTGAAAAAAGATAAAAAGGCCCAAAACTTTATTTAGGAGGCGTTTTTGGGCTTCGGACAGGGTCCAAACCGCCGTAGGCATTTGCCACAATGTGCTCCTCATCTCAAGCTTCGTTTTGCCTGGTAATGGGCTTGAAACGAAGCTTCGTGGGCCAAGTTATGCTCATTTTCGTGGGCCACCTTTTGTTGCGCGGTCTTGGGCCTCCAAATACGTAATAGCTCGGTTTTCAATGCTTGGGGCCACATCATTCCCCCCTGGATAGAAAAAAATCGACATCGAATCCATAGCATCTTGGTCATCAGAAGTGTCCCCGTAATAAGGTAGTAAATGCTTCACATTAAACACATCAGAACAACGATCGTGACTCGGCAGCTTTAAACGATAAGCATTTGAGTTATCTTCTCCACAATTTCAACGGGTCCAATCTTCTTAGCTGATAACTTGTTGTACTCCCCAACAGAAAAACGCTCTTTTGTCAAAACAGCCCAGACAAAATCATCTTCTTCAAATTCAACATGTCTTCGCTTTTGATCAGCAGCCTGCTTGTACTTTGAATTGGCTCGAACATGGTTGTCATGCACATCTTTGTGAATATCATGTAGCCCTTCAACAAAATCTTTCACCTTTTTGGGTACAGAAACAGGAACAGGGGGTGACATCAGGTCAAGGGGTCCCCGTGGCTGAGCAGAATAAACCACTTGAAAAGGACTAAACCGGTACATCGATTGACAACATGATTATGAGAAAACTCAGTTTGACATAACTTTTGATCCCAAGACTTCACATGATCACCCACAAGGCATCGTAAAAGATTACCAAGGGACCGATTAACAACCTCTGTTTGCCCATCCGTTTGAGGGTGGTAGGTACTACTGAAGTTAAGCTGAGTGTTCACCATCTTCCACAGGCTGTGCTAAAAATGACTCAAGAAACGAGGTTCCCGATCAGAAAAAATAGAAGATGGTAAACCATGCAAACGATAGACATCCCAAAATAATAACTGAGCCACATTAACTGCATCCGTCGTCTTCTTGCAAGGAATAAAGTGCACCATCTTAGAAAACCGATCAACCACAACAAAGATCGAATCGTTTCCCCTCTGAGTCCGTGGCAACCCCAACACAAAATCCATACTAATATCATTTCAAGGGTGTGAAGGGACCGATAAAGGCATATAAAGACCCGCATTAGTAGCCGTGCCCTTTGAGACTTGGCAAATTCGACACCTTTTAACATAACGATCTACCTCTTTCTTCATAGCAGGCCAGAAGTAAGAAGACCGCACCAAATGTAAAGTACGGTCACGACCAACATGACCCTCCCCATGTAACTCCTGAATAATTTTCAACCAAAGACTGGAGTTAGGAATACATAGCTGATTCCCTTGGAACAAAAACTCGTCATGCAAAATAAAGTCTGACTTCTGACCCGCTTGCACTTCCTGCAACACAACTGAAAAATACGGGTCAGTGGTTAACTGCTCACGAATAACATCCAACCCCCGGCACATTGATCCTCACAGAAACAAACAAATTTCCCCTCCTGCTCAAGGCATTAGCAACACGGTTTGAAACACCAGTTTTGTGTTTGACCACAAAAGTAAACTTTTCAAGAAAACCTAACCAACGCCCGTGTTTATGAGATATCTTGTATTGCGTGCGAATATGCCTTAGAGAATCATGATCAGTGAATAAAAAAACTCTTTATGAAACAAATAGTGATGCCAATGCTGTACAGCTTGGACCACTGCATAAAACTCCAGGTCATAAGTACTATATCTCAACTTTTCCCCTGTTAACTTTTCACTAAAATAAGCAATTGGTCGACCCCCTTGATTGAGGACCCCGCCAATCCCAACCTTCGAGGCATCAGTATGAAGTTCAAAAACTTGTGAAAAGTTAGGCAATACCAGAATTGGTGCGGTAGTGAGCTTTTCCTTGATAACCTGAAAAGCTAACTCTGCTCCCTCTGTCCATACAAACATCTTTCCCTTCATGCAATCTGTCATAGGGGCCATAATGGAACTGAAGTGTGGAATGAACCGCCTATAAAAAGAAGCAAGCCCATGAAAACTACGGACTTCAGTAATGGTGGTAGGAGTTGGCCAGTTTTGAACAACTGCAACTTTAGACTCATCCACCTGTATACCATCACCTTAAATAACATACCCTAAGAACAAAACTTTAGGGGTCATGAACACACACTTCTTTGTTGCTGCATAGAAACTATCTATGCGAAGTAAGGCCAAAACCTCCCTAACATGTATGACGTGCTCACTAAAAGAAGCACTATAAATAAGAATATCATCAAAATATACCACCACAAACTTCCCAATAAAAGGCCTGAGTAACTGATTCATCACACGCATAAAAGTACTAGGTGCGTTTGATAAACCAAAAGACATTACCAACCACTCGTACAACCCTTCACGAGTCTTGAAGGCTGTTTTCCACTCATCCCCAGGTTTAAGGCGAATCTGGTAATAACCACTCTTCAAATCTAACTTTATGAAAATAGTAGCACCACTAATTTGGTCAGCAAATCATCAAGTCGAGGAATAGGAAACCTGTACCTCACAGTAATCTTGTTGATTGCTCTAATATCAACACACATCCGCCAGGTGCCATCCTTCTTTGGAGTTAACAAAGCAGGAACAACACAAGGGCTCATACTTTCACGAACATGACCCTTAAAAATCAACTCCTCAACCTGTCTGCGCAACTCTTCATGCTCTCTCAGGCTCATCCTGTAATGTGGTATATTGGAAAATTGCGTGCTAGGCTCTAAATCAATATGATGTTGGATGTCTCGCAAAGGTGGCAACCCATCTGGCAATTCATCAGGGAAAACATCAGAAAATTCCTCAAGTAAAGGAATCATAGCTTCAGGAATTTCAACTTCCTCGGGTACCGGTTTCCCTATGAAAACAAACACGTTGTCTACCCCCACCAACTCATCTTCAAACTGACTAATAGTCAACAGGTTACGTGACTGCTTTGTGGATAGCTGCTTGGGCTTGCTAGGAACAAGCGTTATCTTTACCCCACTAAACATGAAGCTGTAAAAATTGAACCGCCCGTCATGTTCTATACTTCGATCATACTCCCAAGGTCTACCCAACAACAAGTGACACGCATCCATAGGAACCACATCACACACAACATCATCTTTATATGTGGTCCCGATCGAAAAAGAAACAAGGGCCTTTTTAGAGATCGTTACCTCTTCCCCCTTTTTAAGCCATTGAAGCTTGTAAGGCTTGTAGTGACTCTCCGTTTTCAAGGCCAACTTTTGAACTTCCTATTCAGAAATCAAATTGTCACAACTTCCAAAATCGATAACAAACGTGCAAACCTTCCCCAAAATGGTACATGTGGAGTGGAAGATGTTATGCTTAAGCCAGCCGTCTCCATCGGCCTTTGGTGTATAGCAAGAACGCCTCACCACCAAGTTCACCCCCACATCACCTGTCACAAACTCCTCCTCATACTCGGGTTCTTCATCATACATTGGGGCCTTTTCATATTCTTCATACTATTCATCTTCAGATTCAATAAGCAAATGCCTCTTACCCGCTTGTTTACAGTCAACTTGCGATGACCTGTCTCACCACATGTGAAACACTTCACCCCGCTACTACTAGCCCCCTTAGAAGTCGACCCAGTGTTGTTGATCCCCGACCTCTGTTAACCAGGCACGACACAAGGTCCTCCACCACCCGACCCCAAATTTCCTCCAGTAGGGGCTGGTGAATACGAACCGCCCACCCGACGGTTTTGTTATTCAAAAGCCAACGCCCGTTGGTGTGCCTCGGCAACTGTTATCGGATAAAAAATATTTACAGAGTCCATGATCTGAACCCTTAAACCCCCAATATACCAAGCAACGAGTTGTTCATCGGTTTCTTGAATATCATTCCGAGCAACCAAATGATAAAACTCGGTCGTATAGTCGTCAACCGATCTAGATCCCAGCTTCAGATTCTGCAAATGTAGATACATCAACCGTTGAGAGTTATGAGGTAAAAAGTTCTCCCGCAAACACTTTCTCATCTTCGCCCATGTCATGATCCGTGACTTTCCGAGTCTATTTTGTGTCATCTTTAATTGTTGCCACCATGCTGACGCCCTCCCACGTAGCCTGGTAGCTATCAAAGGTACCCGCTTATTTTCAGGAACCTCTCGGAATTCGAACACCTCTTCTACAATAACCAATCAATCAATGAACCCTTCCAGATCCAAATTAGTCCCATCAAATTCTGGGATATCAGTTCGGATCCCAGCATCCCAACGTCGGTTGCCATCACCATGTACTTGCCTTGGTCCCCTTTCATACCCCTATTCGGAAGTCGAATCATCATAACCGAAAAATGGATTATCGAAGTCACGCCCTTCCCTGTTTTCAGGGGCCTGTCTTCTAAGATTCATCAAGTCAGCCATTCGATAATTGAGTTGATCGACGACTTGATCCAATCGTTGCTCCACCCTTTTCCAACTCTCGTTCATAAAGCTTATCGAGCGGTCTCTATAGTCTCCTGGGAGGCATTTTGAGCCAGGAATACGGCTTTGATACCAACTGATGCAGTGGTAAAACGAAATGAAGATCGAATCACGTTGATTCAACGAATACCCATGATGAACTTCCGAAACCCCAAAATCCCACCCAAAGGTAAGGGAAAGTGAAGAGAGAAAAGTAATTATTATAAAATTGAAGTCTAACTTTTGGGATTTCATTACAAGCATATAAAAAGACTTCCAAATACGAAATGGGCCTATAATGGGCCATGGGCCAAACACAAACCCAAAAACAAAACATAAAAACTGCTGAGATAAGATAAAAAGTCCCAAAACTTTATTTAGGAGGCGTTTTTGGGCTTCGGACATGGGCCAAACCATCATAGGCATTTGCCACAATGGGCTCCTTGTCTCAAGCTTCGTTTTGACTGGTCTTCATAATAGCATGGTCTTCAATGCTTGGGCCCACTCACTTTTTCATTAAAGAGGTTGTGGCTAAGCATGGAGTGTCGTTATAAATAGTGTCTGATAGGGATACTTGATTTACTTTGAGGTTTTGGAAGAAGTTCCATGAAGCTATGGAAACGAGGTTGAACATCAGTACGACGTATCATCCCCAAACAGATGGACAGTCTAAAAGGACGATCCAAACTCTTGAGGATATGCTACGTGCTTGTGTTTTAGATTTTGGTGGAAGTTGGGATGATCATTTGCATATGGCAGAAATTTCCTATATCAATAGTTACCATTCAAGTATTGGTATGCCACCATTTGAAATGCTCTATGGTAGACGATGTAGAACCCCGGTTTGTTGGGGGGAGATTGGACAGAAAGAAATGGGAAGTTTAGAAGTTGTCCAAGAAACATCTTCGAAGTTCGATCAGATTAAAGCAAGAATGAAAGCGGCTCAGAACAGACAGAAGTCGTATGCTGATAAGCGGCGACGACCGATTGAGTTTAACGTTGGTAACAACGTGATGCTTAAGGTCTTGCCATGGAAGGGAATCATCCGTTTTAGGAAGGGAGGAAAATTGAGTCCAAGATACATTGGACCGTATAAGATTATAGATTGCATGGGTGAAGTAGCTTATAAGCTGGATTTACCAGATGAGTTAGAAGGAATTCATTCAACCTTCCATGTTTCTCACTTGAGGAAATGTCTAGCTGGTGATACGTGTCATGTGTCATTGATGGACATCGAGGTTAATGAACAGCTAAACTACATTTAGCAACCGATAGAGATTGTTGATCGCAAGGAGACGCAGCTCTGTCACAAGGTTATACCTTTGGTAAAAGTGATATGGAAACATCACAGGGGATCAGATACTACTTGGGAAGCTGAGGATGAAATGCGCAAGTTTTACCCTAGTCTGTTTAAGTATAGGTTAGGTTTCGGCGACGAAACCTCTTTAAGGAGGGAAGACTTGTAACATCCCCAAATTTTGAATAATAATATTGTATATTGACTCATTATGACAGAAAAGTTTGCTTGAGTTAACAAATAAATAGTAAAATAGTGAAAAGGGAAAGATAAGTAGACTAATTAGATGGAATTAAACATGGACTAAAAAGGAAAGATGGGCCTTAGGTCCATGGGCTTAAAGGAGTATAAATACCCCCTTAAACACTAATCCTTTCCATTTACATCCATCTTCTCCATTCTACACCATAAAACACACACACACATTCCCATAATCGGCCGCAAAAAAGAAGTGAGATCCAAGATCAAACGAGCCAAGATTCTTAATTTATCCTAGATATTCATGCTAGTTGCACGATCCAAGCTCATAACCAAGCTAACCGCGACCACACCGAACACATAAAGGTATGCCTTTTACCTTTAAAGTTACGTTTTTATGATTGGTTTGCTATGAAAATTCACCCTAGAGTAGATCGGTTCTAGATACTTTATAAAAATGCAATCTTGATGATTAAAATGAACTTAATGGACTTATGGCAATATACGGCTCATAGATAAACCCTAGATATAGAATATAACGTTTTAACCCTATAAAGGTTTAAGCTTATGTCTAAAACAGGTTAGATCTTGAAGCCATGATGATAATGGGTGTATGATGGTTAATTATGGTAGTGAAAAATGGTTAAGTTCATGATATAAACCATACAATGGTTAACTGAGCTAGGAAGAAATGTTAAGATGGAAAACAATTGAGTTGAAAGCATCAGATGTGGGGTTCTCGGCGACCTGAGTTCTAGGTCACGAGTCCCCAGGGAGTTCTCAGTAATCTGAGTTCTCTGCCAAAGGTTCTCGGTCCAAACGAGGGTTCTCGGTCAAACTGAGGGTTCTCGGTCAGACCTGATAGTTCTCGATCAAACCGAGGGTTCTCGGTCAACATGGGTTCTCTGCTTGGGAGTTTTCGGCCACCCCATTTCTGTTGGGTTTGGGCATGAACCCAGTTGGGCCCACTTCAAAGGGGTTGTTGGGCCTGACTTAACTAAGTTCACACGGTGTTAAGCCCGTATCTAAATTAAAATTGACCAGCCCATTGTCTTAAGCTTAGCAAGCAAGCCCAACTTAGAAAATACATTGGGTAACAAAAATACCGACTAGGTTAATTATACAGTTAATTAACAAATATATATTTAACAGTTAGCCGGGCTCAGGTAAGGAAGGGAATAACGATTAACGGTGAACGCAACAGGATCCAGGTGAGTTTCTAGCCCCATTTCCTTGTTATGTTTTCGAGGCTGTGTGAATACTCGATGTGATAGTTAATACACTTACCTTAAATGGTAAGTGTATGTCATGTATGATTTATATGTTATGTATATATATCTTGAATGTGAATGAAAGCTTGTTGGTACGTGAACGATCTTCGGATATTGCACGTACTAACGAGGGAGGTATGTATATGATGAATGAAAGCTTGTCGTTACGTGAACGATCTTCGGATATTGCACATATTAACAAGGGAGGTATGTATATGATATTTAAATGTGAATGATAGATATATGTACAACGTATGAATATGTACGAAAGATTAATGAAAGTATATGTATGTTATTGTTATGTAAAGATAGTATGCACGAAGATGAAGAAAGAGGGATCAGACCCTAATAATATCTGTGATAAAGAAGAAAGGGATCAGACCCTAATCTTATATGAGATAGAGAAGTAAAAAAGCGATTAGACCCTAATAATATCTGAGATAGACAAGAAAGGGATCAGACACTAATAATATCTGAGATAGACAAAGGAATGAGGGATCATACCCTAATAATATCTGAGATAGACAATGAAAGAGGGATCAGACCCTAATAATATCTGAGATAGAAAGGACATTATATATATATATATATATATATATATATATATAGTATGGAAGTAATAAATTATGTACGTATGTATGAAGTTATGTAATGAAAGTAAAATAGTAAAGTAATTATTATGTATCTTCGGATCCATAATTGAAGGTAAGAGTACGTATTATATGATATGTGATTAACTAGAACTCACTCAGCGTAGCTGACTTTTAGTATGCATGCAGGCTAATCGACTAAGACAGCTGGCTTGAGGGAGACAGCTGGCTTGAGGGAGACACGTGGCAGAAGAATAAGAGTCTGGCATCTAAAGACTGATCATGTTTCATATTTAATGTTTTAAATTTGAAAGACAAGAATGTTTTAAGACAAGTTATGGATTATTATTGTAATGTTATGAAATTTTTATATTCCGTGTAAAGTTTTAATTAACTCTGATATTTAGAACTGTGTTTGTGAATAAATCCAACATCCAATGTGAGGCACTGGTAACGGGGCCTTACATTAAATTAAAAGTTGGATCGTTCTTAGAAACGTACCATGTCCCCGACAACGGCACCAGAAACTTTGATGTGCTTATGCGTGCGTAGTAAAATATAAAGGATGGATATTTTTTGAATTTAGCTTTCGCATAAGATCGTGTTTTAAATTTATAGAAAAGATTTCTACTAAGAACAAACACACACAAAATAGGCAAGTGTACCTATCGTATATGTAGAATAGTATTGGTAAGAACCAAGTATCGATCCGAAGGCAAATATATTTCTAGTAATAAATATTCGTTTTAATTCAATCGGAGAGTTTAGTAATTTTGAGGG